>NW_024871006.1:902500-1317500 GCF_019054845.1 Dipodomys spectabilis | reverse complement strand
CTCTCCCTTTCTCCCCCCAAGTTATATAGGTTATTTCCAACATAGTGTCTAGTGAGAATCACTGCTGAATTGGGTCACCCTTTGTCCCATTTCTGTGCTTCCCCTTCCCCTCCCCAAATCAGATAAAGTTACATACAAGACAAAGGGTAAAGAAATTCAAAAAATTTAAAAAAAAACAGCAACAAAATGGGGGGGGGGGGGAACAGAAGAAAAGAAAAAAGGGGAAAAAAAGCCACAAACAGTACAATAAATAACCATTTCTTGGAGTTCATTTCAATAGGCTTCATTTTATATGATCATATGCACACAGTTATGGGGCCCTTGTGATCCTCTCCTAAGAATATCCTCCTTTGGTCTCACTATGTGAATGTTTAGACTGCTGTTTAATTAATCATGTCCACCTGTAATTTTTTTGTCTTTTACTATTCATTGGGTTTACTGAGCTTCATTATTTAAAACCTGACAGAGAAATGAACCCCAAACCTACCATGGGAGACAAAAATAAATGTTCTCAAGACAAGTCAGACCCTCCACATAACATACTTCCCGATATCTGAGTAGGGAAAACCAGCACCCAGAGGTGAGGAGCATTGTCTACATGTGCATAGAAGGTGACTGTCACCAAATTCACCCACAGCCGTGGGCGATTTCTCAGGGGAGGTGGTATTTTTTGTAAACTATGAAGTGTTTCATGGTTTTTTTTTTTTTAAACAAGAAACAAACTCCTAACCACACTGGAAGACACTGATAGAAAAAGAAAAAAGAAAGGAAACAGAAAGAACTCTCCTCAGTCCCTGAAACAACCAGGACCAGTATTCAAGTCTTCCGTAGCTCAAGTAAAGGATTATAGAAATAAGCCAGGTTATTTTCATGGTGGGGGTAGGCAGGGGGAGGGGGGGGGGGGAGTTTGCTGGAAACTCACTAAACCAAACATGGATTCCCAATGTATCCGAAACAGGTTTTAAATCAAAGATCAGCAATGACATTTAGCAGCCCACTGAATCGGTAAATACAACCTACTTATCCCTAATTAATAAATCTGAGTGGATGACAATGGAACCGGGTTGTCTCAGGTCTCCCTGGAGGTCATGTCTGTGAACTTGGGACTCTTCCTCCCCCATCCTGCCTCTGCCCCCGCTTCCCTATTAGTGGATGACAAGGAACAGAGTAGACTTTTATAGGAGCTTGATGAATCTTAACTTTTCTCAACCCAAGGTAAAACCTGCAGACTTACTGTGAGTGAAGAAGGAACTGAACCTCAAAAAGACTGGGGGGAGGCATCTACAGATCTATTGGCTCTTAAAGCAGGCAGCCTATCTTGTGTTAAGTTTGCCTTAAAGCCCAAGTTTTCTCAGTTGAGCCCCAGTGGCTCACACCTGTAAATCCTCGCTACTCAGGAGGCTGAGATCTGAGAATCCTGGTTTAAAACCAGACTAATTTGAGAGATGCTTATCTCCAACGAACCAGGAAAAGAAAATTAAAAAAGAAAGTCAGAGGGGGTGGGGGTGTGGCTCAAGTGGTAGAGCCTTGAGCAAAAAAGCTAAGCAAGAATGCAAGACTCTGAGTTCAAGACCCAGTACACACACACACACACACACACACACATACACACACACACACACACAGTAAAGCACAAGTTCTCCTCTTGTTCACCAACTACCTACTTGCTCACATAGCAAGACAAAGAAATCAAGGACATACCCTCCCAGGGACACGGAAGACTTCACTGTAGACCGCATCAAGGCCTGCTGGTAATACATGATCTGGAAGAGAGACCATCTTGAGACAGCCAAGTCTTACCCTTGAGAGTCACCAATGCTCACAATCACATAGGGCTCCAAAATGAGAAGCCATTTATATATCCACAATGAGAGTTAAGCCAGCCAACTTAATACCAACAGAGCAGGGACTTGGTAGACAGGTGACCTCCCAAACTCCAAGTTAGTTCACCCATCGTGCATTGATTTGGGAAAATCTGTCCTAAGTAGCATTCAGCTGAGCCATGGGGACTGATGCTTAGTTGTTCCCTCACAGCCTCCTGGTGACAGAAGCTGAGTGGTCCCTGCCACAGAGGCCATCCCCAGTCTTTCTGGTTCTGAAGGGTCAGCCGAAGCAAGACATTCCCCCTCCTAGGCTGCCTCTTTCCCATTCAGATACTCATTGCCCATGCCCTGCCTCTGCAGGCAATGTTACCCAGGACTCTATCTTGGGCCATGCAGGCTATTCTGAATGGGCCTACAGAGATGAGCCCAGAGTCTGGTTGGTAATATGGACCCTCTATCACGTTTCCTCTGTGGCCCTCTCTGCCTTCCCCTCAGATGTGTGACATCCATGGGTATTTCTTACTGGACCTCAGCATCAGCTCCATGCTGACCTTACCATTGACAGAATGACCTTGTCATTCTGTACTGTCCCTTACTGTGACAACAACTGCTTGCACACCACACATGGCTTTCATTTGTGCTACTGAATACAGAGCATAAAGACGGCGTCCGTGTAACTTATTACAGGATTTTAAACCAGACCCCTGGAACTGCAAGACTAATTACCTCTTTTCTGACAGCAGGGATTGTTTGTTTCTGTAAAAACAAAGAAATAAAACCATTCAATGGATAGCATTGAAATCATTACAGTTCAAATACCTGTTGGAAAAATAAAACCCCTTCCCCCCTATGAACACTGCCCATCCTTTCTTACTCAAAGGCTAGAAATTTCCCATCACCACCACTTCTGTCCCATTCTGTGCAACCATGGGAGGCCGTCAATCAAGCGGTATGACCAGGAAAGGAATTTAACTTACCACTATGACTTTACATGGCTCTCCTCAAAACTAAGATGAGCTGGGCAACGGTGGCTCACACCTGTAATCCTAGCTACTCAAGAGGCTGAGATCTGTGGATCATGTTTCGAAGCCAGCATAGGCAAAAAAAAAAAAAAAAGTCCATAATACTCTTCTCGCAATTAACCACCAAAAAGCCTGAAATGGAGGTGTGGCTCAAGTGGTAGAGCACCAGCCTTGAGCAAAAGATACTTAGGGACAACAAGGGCCCAGGCCCTGAGTGCAAGCCTAGCACTGCCACAAAACAAAACAAAAAAGAATCAAAGGTTGTCTTTGGGACTGGCCTGGTCTGCTGTCATATCTCTAGAATCATCTGGGAAGTGAGAGATAAAGAAATGAAACCTCACTTCTCTCTCATTCTGGATGGAGAGCGACATGGAGATGGAAAAGATAGCAGGGATCTTAAGCTTCTTTTCCCATAGAGGAAGAAAGCTGAATGAATGGCAAGATTTATTCTCAGTTATTCATAACAACTTAACCAACACCACAAGTTGGAAAAAAAAAAAAAAAAGCCATGTTGTCCCTCTCCCTAAACTGCCAAAGCAAGTTCACACTGAGGGCTGGTCACCTGAAGAAGTCCTCTCTCTCTCTCTCTCTCTCTCTCTCTCTCTCTCTCTCTCTCTCTCTCTCTCTCTCTCTCACACTCACTCTCTGACTTTTGAGTTCAGGCTAAGGAAGGACAGTTCCAGAAAGAGGTCTATCAATAGGTTTTTAGAAGCTTCTGGAAAGCATTCCACTCTGAAATACATAGATCTCTGTCCTGGTACCACTTTTTCTGGTCTTGGCTTTCCTAGATTTTTTTTCCCCAACAAAGATAAAAAAAAAAAAAAAAAGCTGGCTCCAGTGGCTCATGCCTGCAATCCTGGCTACTTAGGAGGCTGAGATCCAGAGGATCACAATTTGAAGCCAGCTGGAGCAGAAAAGTCCACAACAACAACAATGAAACACCAACAAAAATTGGCATTGTGTATCAGAAATTTAAATCAACTGGGAAGTCCGTGTGTCTATTTGCTGAACTTGGCAAACCTGCTACTGTCACGATAGTTATTTAATCGAGGTCACAAAGGACATCATTTAAAATTCCACACACTCACCCACAATTCTGTGCAACTCAGAGACCTACCTCATGGTAAATCAGGAAGGAACACAATTTTTTTTTTCTTTTCTCCTTGGAACTCACAGCTCAATCCCTTCCCGTCCCCGAAACTGGGCCTCCCAGAGTGAACCCACGCTGCGACACGGAGAACACTCGTCCTAAGGAACCCTTCCTGACATTCTGGATTCCTGGAATTCTAGCAACTTCACTATTTTTCACTTGCAGAGTCGCCCAAATAGGGGCACGTCTAGACTTGTTTACAAGGCTCCGTGGCTCAAACCGGAACAGAAGCTGAGGACAACTGTCCCAGGGCAAGAAGGGTCAGGGCCATGCCAGCCAGACCCCGCCAGACAGGAAGGAGAAAGCCGGGGCAGGAAGAGGCAAGGGGCTCTGGATGAGGGTGCTGGGTAGGAATGGGCAAAGAAACAGAGGCATGGACGCACAGAGAGGGTGTCTCAAGGCACAGAAACAGCGAAATCCAGCAACTGAGGGAGTTCATGCCAAGCAGCCAGGAAAACGGAAGAGAGACAGCTGGCCAAGGAGGCAGGGTCTGGGACTGTCAGCATCTGAAGCAAACACCTGTCGAGTCAGGTACTTCCTGCATGGTCAAGGCAGGATTTCTCTGAATCTGAAGACCCTGCTACAAAATGAAAATGCAGAGTTCCTTCTCCCGAAAAGCAGATGTTAACATGGCGACAAGAATAAATCCAGCATGGCGCTTCTGGGTGTGGGGCCTTGGGTACTGGTGCAAGTCGCCTGCCTGTGCCTGTGGAGAGGCTCTGTGTGTAGGCCAGGCCTAGGGGAGATGGAGATGGGAGAGGGGTGGTGATCCGCTATAAACTAAAAGGTTCTAAATCAGAATTGTAGCTGGTCTTCCTTGGGCAAATAGTGAAGTCTCCATTCCAGTTTTGTTATACGGAAAATGAAAGTCGCCTTATCTCCCCTAAAGGACTTAACAAAATCCAGCAATGTTTCTAAAAGCCCCATGTCATAGGCAAAATACACCATCAGGCAGTATTTGGGGTAGGCTCTGGAGGCCATTCATGGAGATTCAAATCCCAGGATCACCATTTCCAAGCTGTGTAACCTCAGGTGAATCCCCACCATCACCGCCCCGGGCCTATTTCCTCAACTCAGAAGCAGAGATGCTCTTATGATTCCCTTTCTCTACAGGGGAGGGGCTCTGAATGGCTCAGGAGTTGAGCCAAGCTCCCATGGGTAGGGAGTGACAGAGCTGGGTGCTTTGAAGCTCAGCAAGGGATCATTCTCTCTAGCCATCACCTAAAGCCCCCTCCTGGAGTGGGGGAAACAGGACGGAAGAGCCAGCCCTGTGCACATAACAGCGAACAGCCAGGCCAGTGCCTGGTCTCCAGGCAGGATCATCACAGGGAGGGGGAGATCTGTGCCCTTGGCACCCTGGAACTGAGTGAGAGGGGACATATTTCCTAGGATATAGGGTCAGGCCTTGACAGGACTGGGCAGCCAAGCCAGTCTGAGGGAGTAGTCACCGGAGGGGGGGGGGGCACAAACACACCCTGCCAACCTCACAGTCTCCTTAGAACTCGGGCTTGGTGGGGCTTTAGCTCTGTGTAGGAAGAAGAAGTCCAGAGTCCAGCCATTCTTAGACACGACCTCCCTCTTCCCTGAATGGAGACAAACACAAAAATCTCTCTACTCCCAAGGCTTTATGGAGATGTTCCAAGTGCTCTATATTCCTCTCGAGGCAGAAAAATGGAAGTAAGGCCCCCCAGCTGGGGGAGATGCTGCCTGCATATAGTCTGAAGTCCCAGGCCCGCCCGTACAGGGGCACGTCAGACACTGGTAGCCCAGGGAGGATGACAGCCTGACTGCACGTGAGGGCACGTGAGGGCCACGTGCTTCTTCTTATGACTCCACATAGCCAGCAGGCACACCCAGGAAGAAAAAGCTGGTGGAGGAGACAGAGAGAGAGAGAAAGAGGAAATATCAATGGCAGAGGTGGCCCAGTCCCTGGGGAACCCACCCCGGTGAGCCCATCTGTGTTCTGGCCCTAGGCTGAGAGCATCGCCGGCCCCTGTCAAGATTTCAGGTTTGGAAAGCCAGAAGGCATGGCTCCCCTCCTTCCTGGACAGCCCATCTGCCATGACAATGGCAGTGATCACCCTTTCAGAAGCCTACCTAGCTCCCAGGATGGAGCCGTTCTGCTCCTCAGTTGCCTTCACCACTTGCTAAAGTGGAGGCCCTGCCAATGGCTTCCCACACACTCACACTGCTCAGCCATAGATGGAACTGCAACCCCCCCCATGTCAGATGAGTGGCTGCTTCCTCCCCCTCCCCCTCCCCCTCCAACAGAGAAGAGGTTTCCAGAGCAGCTCCTTATCCAAGGGAAGGGGAGGACGGGGCGGGGGGAAACGACAAAAATCTTTTACCCTGGCTCTGTATTTTACTCAAGGATATTCTGTCTCCATGGCAACTGAGCCTACCAGGCCTCCGCAGTGATTTGTTATCTGACAAGAGGGGATGTGGGAAAGGCTGCCATAGGAACTGATGGTACCATGTATGTGTCACGGGACAGCCACTTTGCCTCTCGGACAAGAAACCAGACAATTCCCCCACGATGCTCTCTGGGGACTCATGGCTCTCTCCCCAGACATGCCAAAGATGCCTCTTACCAGCTCCTTCCCCTTTCCCCTTGCCCTACCATCTTCCCACATTTGGGGCTCAGCCCTCCAAGCCTCCACTCACACCTCAAGGTACTGCCAAGCCTTATGGATGATGCCCTAAAGAAGTAACTGCCCCTTGCCAGCTCAAGCTGGGGGTTGGAGAGAAAACAATGAAATGGCTTTTAGGCAGAATTAAGAGACCAGTGGTTTCCAATCTGAGCAACTCTGACTCTCTCTCAGTTTCTGTGGCTGGAAATGCATCCACAGGTTCATTTGTGTCTGTTTGGATGATGATGATGATGATGATGATGATAAGATGGTGTGTGTGTGTGTGTGCGTGTGAGAGAGAGAGAGAGAGAGAGAGAGAGAGAGAGGTAATGTATATGCCTAGAATGCTGCAGAGACTTACCTGTTTACCTTAACTTCATTTGGATTGGTCACTCGGTCCAGGCCATAGTCCAGCACATCATTCATTCCTGGCTAAATGGAATAGAAACAATATAAGCATCACTACAGGATCAGATCAACTTTAGGTGTTAGCCACGCTGCAAATTGTGAGACCAAGCAGAGAAGGGCTTGCACCCCAACCCATAGGGAGATACAAGAGTGTGTCAACCCTCCAGGGGAGCTAGGGAGCTTCTTGGGGATTGTTCAGATACCAGCGCTCCCCCAGCATCTAACATGATGTGTGATGGAAGACCAGATGGGTGAGTGGGCAGATAGATGAATGAATGGAACGATGGGTGAGTGGTTAGTGGGATGAATGGATAGTGGACAGATGGATAGCATTTCAGTACCATAGTAGGGATGATGGATGGTTGGGTAGGAGGGTTGATGGATGGATGAATGGAGAGATAAATAAATGGATGGATGGATGGACAGCCAGATGGATAGCATCTCCAAAACCGTGGCTGGATGGGTGGGTGTGGAGGATAAATATCTAGGTAGATGTGTAGATAGATAGATAGATAGATAGACAGACAGACAGACAGACAGACAGACAGATAGATAGATAGATAGATAGATAGATAGATAGATAGATAGATAGATAGATAGATAGATAGATGAACAGATGAGAGAAGGAAGGGATAACATTGAAATTCAGTAAGTGTTCCCTAGGATCCATCCATGGGACCCCTGAGCCCTCCCACAGAGCTCCTTCCCACAGTGCAGTGTTCTGCCTTGGGCTGGATAAGAAGTAAGACACTGGTGCTTGGGGAGAGTCCAGGTTTCAGTCAGGCGTTTCTAGGATCCAGCTCTGGTTCAGCTACTTTCCAGCTGGGCCAAATCTCTCACAAAGCACTTTGTCCGCACTCTGCCCCCAGCCGGGAAGCAGAGACAACGCATTCTACCTGGCAGGTTCTTCTGAGGGTTTAACAGAAGGGGATGTCCTATTCGTAGTCAGTTAAGAGTCACCGTCACGCAACAAGGGAAGATGATTCAGTAGATGGATTCATTGGTGTGTTCCAAAGCTGGGTCTGCACTCTCTGATCCCTTTCCCCCCCATATCTCAACTCTGCAGCCAGGCTCTGTTGGTCTCTCTCATCTCTTAGAGGCCAGCAATTGAGGTCCTTCACTTTCTTCTGGGCACCAGTGGAGGCCAGGCACGTGTTATAAGAAGGCTGAGTGCACTGAGCACTCAGTGCTCAGAGGGTTGGAGGAAGCTACTGGCTTTCTCTCCAGTAGAGCTGGCCTCCTCCATAGCATGGAAATGGTTTTAGGTCAGAGGTTGGGCTGTCAGATTAAAAACTAGGGCATCCAGTTCATCTCAGATAAATAACAGATGATTTGTGCCCCCCCAATAGTTTAATACTTACTGTATATTTATGTTAAAACTACAAAATAGGGGCTGGGAAGGTGGCTCAGTGGTAGAGCGCTTGCCTTGCATGCCTGAGGCCCTGGGTTCGATTCCTCAGCACCACATAAGCAAAAAGAAAAAAAGCCAGAAGTGGCGCTGTGGCTCAAGTGATAGAGTGCTAGCCTTGAGCTGAAGAGCTGAGGGACAGCGCCCAGGCCCAGAGTTCAGGCCCCACATCCAGGACCCCCCCCCCCAAAAAAACTACAAAATGTATTCAAATAAGCATATGTTTTCTATAAACATGCTGTTTAGCTGACATTCAAAAGGCACAAAATATCTGTATTTAATTGTCTAAATCTAGAAGCCTTGCCCAGCAGCCTGATATGGTAAAAACAAAACAAAAACATACTGGGCCTCCATCCTAGACAAGGAAGGGGGGGAAAACCAAGACAATAGAAAATATATTGAAGATGGCAGGGAAGGGGCCCCACCATCCTCTCCTGAGCCGGGACCTTTGGGCCTAGATTAACAAATAACCACTTCCTCTGTGCTGGACACTGCCCTGGGGAGCTGGTGAAGGTGACATGAGGGTCCTGCTCTTGGGCATCCCCAGAATGTATACTAAGGCACTTCTGGTGTTAAGAGAGGAGAGGCACCCCTCCCCATCACAGAAGGATCATTAAGAAGCAGGGCACCAATAGCTCATGCCAGGTGAGATCTGAGAAGCCTGGTTTGAGGCCAGCCGGGCAGGAGAGTCCGTAAAACTCGTATCCCCAATTAAACAGAAAAAAAATGCCAAGTAGAGCTGTGGTTCAAGTGGTAGAGTGCCAGCCTTGAGCAAAACAGCTAAGACAGCAGCAGCACTCGGGCCCTGAGTTCAAGCCCTAGTACTGGCACCAAAAACTTAAAAATATATATATAACTTATAGTCATGACCAGTACCATGAAGGGACATACAAGATGCCCAAGGCAGATGCCATGAGAGCTAACCTCAAGGGGAAGGGAAATGGGGAGCAGCCTTCATAACAATGCCTTGCCTAGATGGATTCCAAGAATTTCCCCTTCATCTGCTAGGGAGAAATACTTGACCATGGATGAAACAGAAGACAGACCTGAACGCATATGCGCGCGCACACACACACACTCACTCACTCACTCATACTAACACACAGGAAAATATGAGCTTCTGCACACTCACCCGTTTTCACTAACACAACATACATACAACCCATGCATTTATACTCTCAGGCATGAATATTCACATTTACAGACACAGACATACCCTACTACACTGGAATGAACACACACACACACACACACACACACAGTTGTCTGTATTCAGGCTCCTTCCTTGCTACCTTGGCATAAAGTCTTGACTTAGTTATCCAGCAGTTCCCTCTGAATCTTTCCTGCCCTCCACATGAAATCAGCTACTCCAGAGCTCAATGGTTTACCTGAATAATGCAGGGGTTCCTTCCACTTTCCAGACTGGATGTCTCAGACTGCCAGGCCTGCAGCCACCCCCAGGGCTTATTGTTCCTACAGCCTTCCCTGTGCCCCATCTTTTCCCTCAACTCTACAGGATGTCCTGTAGTGCCTGCTCCTGTCTCCTGTCAGCTCCTGTGTGGACAGCAGCCATCTGTCTCAGCTAATGCAGCTATGGTCCCATTCAGGTTTCTACCTCCAAAACTGCCTCTGCTTGGTTGGGGATTCCCAGGCTCATCCATCCATTCACTCTTTGATCCATTCGTTCACTCATCCAGCAGCTTAGCATCATCTTTGGTGTGCTGTGGCAGGTCAAGTCTGTTGGACTCATAATCCAGCAAGAGTCACTGCTGACAGTTTCTGACTCACAAAAAGGTACTCGAATGAAGATGACCAGACATAACTGTCAGGGCACAGGAAGTCACTACACCTCTGCGACATGCTGCCAGGAGATGAAAGGCATACACAGGCCCCCTGCCCTGGTGCCACAAACAGGAAGCCATCCAGAGATGCACACACTCCTCCTCTTCAGTTAGCATGAAGCCCCAACTACTTCCCTGGGACGTAAATGAAAGCCCAGAGAGAGCTGGTGTCCCCTGCTTGGGGACCCTCCCTCATGTCACTCCTGTCCCTTCTCTCCCTGGTCCTTTCCTAAAGCGTCAGACCTTTTTGATGCAGGGGGGAAAAAAGGATTAATAAAACAATAAATTGGGGCTGGGACTGTGGCTCAGTGGTAGAGTGCTGCCTAGCACACATAAAGCCCTGGCTTCTATTCCTCGGTGCCACATACACCGAAAAAGCTGGAAGTGGTGCTGTGGCTCAAGTGGTAGAGTGTTAGCCTTGAGCACAGAGAGGCTCAGGGACAGTGCCCAAGCTCTGAGTTCAAGCCCCAGGACTGGAAAAACAAAGCCCCCCTAAATTGTTTGATAAGGAGGGGAATGGGCTGGGAAGGTGGCTCAGTGGTAGAGTGCTTGTCTCACATGCACGAGGCCCTGGGTTTGATTCCTCAGCACCACATAAGCAGAAAAAACCAGAAGTAGCACTGTGGCTCAAGTGGTAGAGCGCTAGTCTTGAGCTGAAGAGCTAAGGGACAGCGCCCAGGCCCAGAGTTCAGGCCCCAAGACTGACAAAAAAAAAAACAAAGACACACACCAGGACAGGGAGAGGGAGACAGAGAAGAGGCAGAGAAGATATAATTTGAGAAGTTTGCCACAAGCACATATTGGCTTGAATGTGACTTCCATGGAGAACTGACACAAGCCCCCTGCTTCGGTCAAGCTACTCTGCTACTCTGCACATCACTCATTCTTTTGTGCAATAATCTCAGTCTCTAGCTCTCTGCTTGCCCATAGTAAGCTCCTTAAGGTCACAGGTCAAGTCTGTTTGGACTCATAATCCAACTATTCTCCTTCCCTTTTAGGCATCTGGCATAGAGGAGACTGTCAAAAGTACATGTGGCATTGAAAAAGAATAGAACCAGAATATATAGTTTCCTGTCTCATTTCATGATATAAAATCACGTGTCAGACTACTTTTTCTAGGGCAATGGATAGCCTTTGAAAATATTATCTGAATAACTTCTCAGTGTTCTATGATGTCAGATTCGGCTTCATTTATTTTGCCATCCACTGGGGTGTGGCATTTATCCTGACCCTGGCAGGAAATGGAAAACTGCCATCTCTTCTGGTGAACATCTGTCTGTGTGTGGGGGTTGAACTCAGGGCAATTGAGCTCGCTATTCAGATACGTGACCATGGGATTTAGGGCACACTACTCGAAATCATCCTCGGCCATAACACCAGGCCTAGGAGATGTACTACATACACCCCCAGAGGTCTGGGGTGGTAACACAAAGATGTAGGGAAGACAACCCTCACCCTCCTACCCCCAAGATGGCTCATTCAAGGGACCATTTCCCATTGTGTCTCTAGACATTACAAACTATTACACAGTACTCAGACCTCTTCTTTGTTCCATTCTGGTAAAAAGCAGATGCGGAACCTCATCTTCCTTCACTACCGGACGCTGGATCACGAGTGCCGTTTTAGCTCTGTGATCCCCCACCCCCACCTCACATCTGATCTTGGCCTCTGCCAGTGGTGCTGGGCCCAAGGCAGCAGCCAACCACCCTCTTCTCCCCGTGTGATAGCTCTGGAGGAACACGGGGGTGGGGCACACACAGGGGTGGGGCACATCCGGGTCCTTCTTCCACAGTAGCCTGTGGGACCCTTGGTATGAACTCACAGCCCAGCACAGAGCCCTAAGCCTTGATTTCCCCATCCAAGTGATGGAATGCTGACATTCCCTGTTTCGTCGTATCGTGGACAGGGGTGGAGGAGGCAACCCAGGCATAGAGCTTCCCATGTACACACAGGAGGAGCTCCATGATTTCTAGCTGTTATTTCATGCCCAGCACCTAACTTCTGACCAGGCACAGAGTCGGGCCCAATCGGGGACTCTAGACAAAGATACAGATAAATGAAAGCCGGTTAATTTCATAGCTGCGTGACACGCTACAGCAGGTGGCCCCAGTCAGTCCACAAAGGGACTGTGCCACATCCACAGAGCCCAAGGCTCACTGTGTTGTGGTTGGCTTTTGTCCCAACTCACTGATGGTTTGTTTGTGTCTCCTGGAGACAGTCTGGCAGTCTGTGGGCTCCAGGGCTCCCTGAGTTTGTCAGACAGATTGCTCTATTCCAGGCTGAGACACTCCTCGGCCTGAATAATGTCTGCTCCATGCGTGCCAATAAGAGGGGGAGAATGTTCCGGAAGATTTAGGGAAAGCAGGGCCCCAGATGCACTCCTGTCTCATCCACTGAGGGGAGATTAGATGTGAAAAGCAGTTTCGTGTGCTAGGAGTTTTAGGACTACAGCAAAGCCTCACTTTGAACACGCTATCCAAGAGGGACTGGGCCGAACCCAAATGTTATGTTTTAGGAGCAGCAGGCAATGTTCTAAAGACCAAGGAGGTTACCAAAACACTGCGATGTAATGGGTATATCACATGACATTGTCAGGGCACAGTGACCTGAGAGGAGGAATGAGAAAAGGCTCCCCTTCAGATCTAGGGGTTCAGATGCTCTGGCACTTTAGGAGCTGTGTGAACCTCAGTTTGCTTATCAGTAGAGTGGGAATGACACTAGTGCCTTTCACAAGCAGGTGAAGGCAGAATGCTTAGCACCAGAATGGTGATGGTGGTAGCGGTGGTGGTGGAGGAGGAGGAGGAGGAAGCTGGGGACCTGAGCTGCGTGGTGGGGGGAAGCAGGGATTGATAGAGGTGGTGGAGGTAAAGATAAGATGGTGCAGGTTGTGTTGATAGAGTTGGAGGAGGGAAGGGGTAGGAGAGACAACCTTACAGACACACTGTCATGCTATGAGAAGCCACCCAGCCACTTGCCTGGCAGGAGCTGAGAATTTACCCAAGGAGAACCAGGGCAAACCTGGGGTGATCTATTCATTGTCCTTCCCGGCAGGTGCGCTAACACATGAGCCAAACCCTCATCCCTCACTTTCTATCCTACAGACCTCCTGGATCCAGAGAAGGTGGAGAAGGGGCCTGGGAAGACTTCAGACACAGCCAGTCTATGCCACTTTGAAAGAAACGTAGTCACACTGGCCATCTAACCCTACGGAGTCTATGCACGGACAGTGGAAGACATTTCCCAGCCCTTGTACGGAGCAGGTCCCCTCCATTGTGGTACCACTGGGCACAGGGGCACACCATGCCATTTTCCTTCTCCTCACCCAGGTGGTCTTCTCCTGGAGAGCATGGGCAGTGTGTAGCTGATACACACTAAGCTGCCCATGAGGAGGCCTGGGCTTGGTACTGACCCTCTGCCATATATCCAGAAGCATATGTCAGGCAACTGGTTTTCCCTAAAGGAAGACCTTGAAGCAATGCAGGGGGGAATGTGTTTGGGAGCTCAACTCCAGGGTCTTAAGCTCAACCACACCAGCATCCCAACCCATGCACCACAGCAGCAGTGCCTGAAAGAGAATCTACTTTAGGGGAGCAGGGGAGGGGAGGAAATGAGCAAAACAGCTGAACTCTAATGAGATTGAAGTTCACAAGTTCTTAACCTTTAGGGACCTGATTTAGCTTTCTAGTTCTGAAGATTTCTGATGCCTGGAAGGAGACAAGGAAACCAAAAAAGGAGATTTCCAACTCTTCCATTTCCACAGCCTCATTTACATCTCTCGCCTCCTATGCCCCACAGGCAGCACATGTGCTCCACACAGGAGGAAACTGAGGCAGCAGAATTCACCCCAGAGCTGGGAAGGTGGCTCAGTGGTAGCGTGCTTGCCTTGCATGCATGAGGCCCTGGGTTCGATTCTTCAGCACCACATAAGCAGAAAAAGCCGGAAGTGGCGCTGTGGCTCAAGTGGTAGAGCTGAAGAGCTGAGGGACAGTGCCCAGAGTTCAGGCCCACAACCGACAAAAAAAAAAAAAAAAAGAATTCACCCCAGCAGGTGGTGATGGTCAGAACCTGCATCTCTGTGCTGAGAGGTAGGGCTGACACTTCCCAAGTCAGCTCATTTATAGACTGCTTGCTTCTCTGGCCCTCCAGAATTCTCAAAGCCAGAGATGCCCCAAGCAATAAGAAGCTGAGTATAGACTCATTCCTTTTCTCCCGTTCCCATCTCAGCTGTCAGCCTGGACCTAGGGAAGAGAACAGGCAGCTGGAGATACACAGGATGGCTTTCTTTTCTGTTCCTGGATTACTTGGCCATGTAGAACACCTGTCCTCACAGTATTTTACTCTTCTGTTTTGGGGCCTATGTTCTAGATTTTTCTTCTCATATTTTTTCCCAAGGCATGAAAAAGAAATGACACCCACCACCACTACCACCATTCCCCCTCAGAAGGACACATTCATCCCTGTCCCTCGATAGTTGATGCGTTAGTATTGAGGATCATGAGTCCAGATGGGCCATGCACAGATAGCACAACTCCTCTTCCAGCTGAGCGAAGGACACCTCCCTGCTCACCCAAGACTGAGCAGCAACTCCCGCTACTCCAGTTCCACCCCCAGAGGGAAAGAAGCTAGCAAGGGACAGGAGAGCGCAGGCAGAGGATGGGGAGAGGGGCTCAGAAGCGATGAGGGACCCCATACTCACAGGGCTTCGGTGCACCAGCCAGTATGCCTTTTCCTGGCAATCCAATGCGTACCTGTCAGCCTTGTTCCTTTCCTTCCCAGTCCTGAGATAAGAAAACCACGTTCAAGGCCAAGAAGCAATATTTTGAAATTTGGGGGGGAGGGGGATTGTTCCATGATAACCTCCATTCTTGATGATATTTTGTGCTGTTTTCCCCATCTGTCCAAGTACCTCAGGTGTGCTAGCTATAAGAACAATAAACATCACCAATACCACACATACACCAGGTACCATTCAAACTGTTTGTACATGGATTGCTTTCTCTAATCTCCATTAGTCCTCTTGGTGGCTTTTTCCCAACTTCACAGTTGAAAAAATTTAAGCAAGGTTTTGCCCTGCCAGGGCCATACTACATCAGCACAGGGCAGAAATGGGGCTTGACTCCCGGAGCTTCTGCCCAGATCCAGCTCTCTCTCTGATGGCCCCAAGCTGCAGGGAAATGACCATCTGGGCTGACACTGAACCTCCACTAGCTTCTTACTGTGTCTTGCTTTGGTAAATGACATGATCAACATCTAGTGTAGCAGGCTGCATCAATGCCAAACAGGACATGGGGCGTGGGGTGGGGAGGAGGGAACAGGGATAGACATCGGTCTCCTAGTATCCTCTTTTTTCTCTGCCTGTCCATCCTTCTCTGTCACTCCAAAGAGCACAGGCCAAGTCAGGGCTTTTTTTCTGAACTCAACTGATGACTGCTAAAGGTCATTTTCTTCCTCTTCTTCCAGGTCATTTTCTTCCTCTTCCTCTTCCTCTTCCTCCTCTTCCTCTTCCTCCTCCTCCTCCTCCTCTTCTTCATGTGTGTGTGTGTGTGTGTGTGTGTGTGTGTGTGTCTATCTGTGTGTCTGTGTTTGCCAGTACTGGAGTTTGAACTCAGGGCCTGGGCATTCTCCCTTAGCTTTTTCCCTCAAGGCTGGTAAGGCTGATGCTCTACCATTTGAGTTACAGATCCACTTCTGGCTTTTTATTGGTTAATTCACGGGTTTTTCTGCCCACTCTGGCTTTGAACCAAGATCCTCCTATCTCAGCCCCTGTAGGACTACAGGCATGAGCCATTGGCCCCCTTGGTTGCTTATTCCTTTCTCATCTGTCCACGCCCCCCCCCCCCTTCCCCATTGTCCATAGGAAGTAGATGCTGGGCCTCCCTCCCCCAGGACTGGGGAAACATTGGTTAATTATGGCCCCGAAATCCGCATTCAGTCCTATTTCCTGGGTGAGCTGTGCTCACATTCATCAACGCTTGTTTTCCCAGGGAGTGTAAGATGACGCACATGCCCTCACGACAGTCAGCAGATTTATCTCCCTGTTAATGTACTGTGAATAACATAATAACCTCCAGAGAGCCGGCTGGGTGAACAGCGCCATTCCAGCAGGGTGTTTTGCCAGCCTCCTCTGGAAATTAAATAGAAACACTGTCACTCCCGCTTCCCCCTGACAACCTAACTGGATTTTCCACCAGGTTAACTAGCTCCCGTCTTGGAGAGGCCGGACCACACACGGCCTGGGGCACGATGGGAATTCCATGATGCGAGCCAGTCTCTAATGACCCCAGTGGTCCTTTCTGGCTCAGCTCAGCTGTTCCTCTGCGATAGATGTTCATGGATGGGAGTCGTGATGTCTGGAATCTAAGACAGCCAGGAAACCAGGAACTCTCTGTTAGGTCGTACAACGATTTTTTTTTTTTAACAACAGCATTTGTTTAATCTTTCTTATTCATGTATTTATTGATCTTCCACTGTGTTCCAATTACTAGGAATATATTAGTGAGCTAAACACAGAGTCCCAGCCTTTGAGGAGATTTGGACGAAACATGACACAGACTGGCCATTTAAAGAAACAGAATTGGAAAGGCACCGTGTGCTGTAAGGAAACACTCAAGGACTACGATGTAGACATGGGGATGGTATCTGCAGTGATTTCTAAATATGCCTACAATGCTTTGATTCTCTTTCCATTGACAGAGATGCCCTCTCCCCCTTGAAGCCAAGTGGGTTTTCTGTGATAGTTTTGTATGTCACACACTGCGAAACTTCTGAGGCTGGACCAGAAAAGAGAGGGAGGCCCCCACATTCCTCCTGTGCTGGTTGATGAACCTCCACCTCCTCTAAGCAACCTGGCCTCCTCAGTGCCGCCATACTGCAAGGAAGCTCAAGTCACACAACACTCAGGGCCCAGAAGCTTCCAGAAGAAAACAGGGAATGCCAGCAGGCCCTCGCCTGCAGCAGGGCCCCAGCCTATCACCATCTGACCATAACTACTAGGGAGGCTTGAAGTTAGAACCACTCAGCCCAGGCCATTCCCACATCCCTGACCTTTGAAAGTCGTGGCAGATAATACAATAATTATTGTTGCTGTTCTGAGATACTAAATATAGGGCCCTCTAAGTGCAACAGCAGCCCATGAGAAAGGAGCAAGTGACATTTGAAGTGAACATCCTCTCTTGAATCAGAGTGACATGATCCTAAATGTTTCAAAAATTAGAAGCAGAGCTAAAGATACAGTTCACTGGTAGAACACTTGCCCAGTATGAGAAAGGTCCTGGGTTCTATCCTAGCATTTCCAAAGCATCAGATATTGGGGCAAAATGAGAGTAGAGAGGGGTGGGGAGGGTATGTCTGTGGTCTGGCACACAGTGAAGTCGGCTCCACCTAGGAGGACGTGGACAGGAGTCATGCTCAGGTGTCTGCCCTGTAGCCTAACTGGGTACCAGCAAGCTTACAATTCTAGGATCTGGACCTGTCAGGATGAGCAAGGCAGGTTGATGACCCCAACTTGAATTATCTACTTAAGTAACCACTGCTGGTGGCCACCAGATCTTCCAGCGGCTCCTCCACTTCTAAGACCATCGGTAAGGTTTTACAACCCCATTCAGTCCTCTTGGAAGTCAAGCATAACCATGTGAGTGCTGGTGACAGGTGTTTCTCTAATCTGCAGAGTGTCCCTGATACAGAGGTAGGAAAAGCCCAGATGGTGTGGACCTTTCCAAATGCATCCTGGACTGAAGGAGCTCAGATGACCCACAGTGGATGAGAACACAAACAAGAAATGAACCTGTAGAGTCTAGCCCCTAATAGCTGGGGGCTGTTTGTACTCATGGCTGAACCTTGTCCTGAATGATCCATCACTGTCCCCACCCAACACTTATCTCTGGCCCTCATGCTCAAGGACAAGCTCTCCAGGAGATATTTAGCTCCAATTCTCATAGAGACAACAGGCAAATGCAAGCCAGAAGTGGGTGCTCCAAAGGACAAATCTAATTATGGCCTTTCCTACCTAACATCTCCCCATAGCCCTCTGGTGATCTGCAACTAACACCTCCAGCAAGTATCGTGCTAGCTTCTACCCAGTCCACACTTGGCACGCTGCCCCAGTCACAGGAAATGCCCATCAGAGCAACCTCCTGCCTTCAGGCTCCAGTGCTCCCCCTGTATCCACCATCGCCATCCTTCACCTGGTTATATCTTACTCAGCGACCAGTTGAGTGTCATTTCCACAGCTACCTCTGCACACGCCCACTGTGTGGCTCTCACACCATGATAGCATCAGGGCCTGCTTGCTTGTCTTCCTGGCCCACCACAGTGTGTCCTTTTACTCTCCAGAGCTGACCCAGTGTTTGACACATCAAAGCTCAGCAAAGATTGACTTTCATAAAAGGAAACAAAAAGCTATGTGTGGCAAAGCACACCTGAAATCATATCTAATCTGAAGTCAGAGGTAGGAGAATCGTAAGTATGAAGCCAGCCAGGAAAAGTTAGAAAGATCCTATATCAAAGACAAAACATAACAAACATGGCCAGGGATATAACTTGCAGGGAGGCAGGGGGGGGTTGGGGGGGGGTAGAACAATTGCTTAACATGCTTGAGGCACTAGATTCAATTCCCCACAAAAAGAAAGAGAATAGGGGGGAGGAGGGAGGGAGGGAGGGAGAGAGGGAGAGAGGGAGGAAGGAAGGAAGGAAGGAAGGAAGGAAGGAAGGAAGGAAGGAAGGAAGGAAGGAAGGAAGGAAGGAAGGAAGGAAGGAAGGATACAACCAGAGAACAGGAATGGCTCCTTTTACTCACCTGTACTGCTCTTTGGCCTGCATAATGACAAAGTCCCACTTGTAGTTGATTTTTTTGTTCAAGAAATTGTAATTTTCCTAGAGAAGGAAAATACAATAAGAACACTGAGTCCTGGCCACAGGCAGCAGAGTAAAAAGCTCTAAGCCAATCAACTGGAGCCCACAGTTGTAAGCCAACCAGCTCGCCTAGCTTCAAGACAACCTTTGTTCATTTGAGGAACCATATGGACTGCCTTCAGCCTTATCTTTCTGCATGTGGATTTGTTTGGTTTAAACTAAGTAATCCCAAATCTGACAGGCATGGTAGCGCACAGCTGTATAGCCAGGAGGCTGAAGCAAGAGGACCTCAAGTTGGAGGCCAGCCTCAGCTACACAGTGAGACCCTGCCTCAGAAGAAAAAGGAATTTTTCAATTTTAAATAAAATGCTATCAATCTATCCCAAACCAAAGAAGGGGGAATATATGGAAACTCAATATTCAACCACAGACTATCAAAAGTCCACAAAGCATGTATGAAAGTATAACAAAGAAACACCATTTGTACAATTAACATACACTAATTTAAAATCCATGAAGATAAAACCCAATGTTAATGGGGGGAAGGTTATTTTTGTTGGTTTGTTTTTTGCCAGTCCTAGGGCTTGAACACAGGGCCTGGACACTGTCCTGAGCTTCTTCTTTGCTCAAGGTGAACACTCTACCACTTGAGCCACAGCACCACTTCTGGCTTTTTGAGCAGTTTATTGGAGATAAGAATCTCACAGACTTTCCTGCCTGGGCTGGCTTCAAACCACAATTCTCAGATCTCATCCTCCTGAGTAGCTAGGATTACAGGTGTGAGCCACCAGCCCCTGACTAAAAACTTTTTATTTTTTTAATTTAAATTTTATTGTAAAGGTGATGTACAGAGGGGTTACAGCAACATAAGTAATGAGTACATTTCTTTTTGAACAGTGCAAAGTGGTAGAAAAACATGTTTTTAAATAATTAAAATACAGCAAGACTGTTGCCTTCTGCCAGAAATGTGAGGCTTTGGAAGGTTAAGTTTGCACTTAGGGAAATATGATTCATCCAGACTAAATTAAATAATGTGGTGTAGTATGGACAAAAGTCTACACTTTTGCTTTTGCTTCATAAACTCAAGTTCAACGGTATTCATGAAGGCTGATCTATTATTATGACAGATATCAATTAAACCATGTTATTTGGAGACCAAAAAAGGAAGGAGACACTAGTCCCTGTGTGCCTGAGTGCCACTGGAGCAAAAACCTCAACTACAGCATGAGAAATGAAAACTGACACAGAGAAGAACTTGCTTCAGCGAACTATTTCTAAGTACATCAGGAGATGGATGGGCAGATGGGTGAGTGGATGGATGGGTGGATAGGGTACGGATGAATGCATAAATATGAGGAAGAGGGAAAACCCAGCTCATGACAATTTCCCACTCTAGTATAATAAATTCTATTTGAAAACAGCTTTTTACCTTTTCGTATTCTTCTAAAATCCCTTTCTTCTTGATATTTCGCTTGGCGAGATAGATGGCTAGAAAATAAATCAATGACGCTTTCCATCATCATCATATTTCAATTCTCAACACCCCCCCCCCTCCCCTTGGCAGCCTCTCTCTGCAGGAAGCTGCTGAGCTGAGAATACTAAAGGAGACACTCAGCCCAGTGGCTTTCCTCTATCCCCAGAGACCTTCCCAATACAGATGTGAGCTGGCGTAAAGGTCAGGGAGACAGCAAGACAAATGTCACCACAACGCAGCAAGGAAATGAGCAATGTGCAAGCATGAGCAAAGGCAGATGAGCAGGGTAAAGTAGTTACCGTAATCTGTATCTTCAGCTGGCCACTGCTGGGTGGGCCAAAAATATGGTGTCTATGAAAGAAAATAGGAAAACAATGTTCACCCACTGGGCTGGAATCTCATGAACAAACTGCTTATCCTCTAGTCCTGGGTTGGAAGAGATTAAAAAACACCTTAGCTCACTCCACTATTTTTTTTTTAATTTTTGTCAGTTGTGGGGTTTGAACACACAGCCTGAGTGCTGTTCCTGAGCACTTCTGCTCAAGACTAGCGCTCTACCACTTTAAGCCACAGCATCACTTCTGGTTTTCTGGTGGTTCATTGGAGATAAGAAAGTCATGGATGTTCCTGCCTGGGCTGGCTTTGAACCGTGATCCTCAGATCTCAGCCTCCTGAGTAGCTAGGATGACAGGCGTGAGCTACCGGTGCCCAGCTACTTTTAAATTCCTGATCTGTGAGGATAGGAGGCCAAGCCATTACCTTTCCAAATAAAATCAACCCTCCGTGAACACCTGAAGTCAAGGCCCAAACTCACCTGAAATCGATAGAGGCTGCTGTCGGGCTTGAGAACGAGATTCTTGGGATCCTGCAGAGGATAGATGTACCCGTACTTGACAATAAAGTTGCCCAAGTTCTGGGCCTCTGGGGAGAAGTAGTTCAGACATGGACAGTAAGAGCAAGGTAGAAGGGCATTGCCCAGCACCCACATAGCACCCCAAACTCCAGGAGAGTGTCCCACCCTACCAGCACAGTACCTGAGGGACGCCAAGGTTCTTGAACCTGACTATGGGCAAGCATGGGCAGGGGAAGGGGGCTAAAAGGTCCTGTCCCCAGGGACGACTCAATAAGTCAGTGAACTGGATATTACTAGATGCCACCGGTGCCCTGCTGCAGGTAACTTGTGGCTGATGGTTGAGAAAGCCCTGGAGAAGCATCTTTAGGCTTTGGGTCTAGAAAAGGTCACAGAAAATGTCTCTGCTTGACCATCAGTCACGTCTTCACTCGAGAGAAAAGGGGAAGGAGATCACATTGATTGTCAACCATCCGTATGCAGTGTGGCCTGCATCCAGAGCCTTCCATTCCTTCCCACATTAATTTCCACATCCCTCTTTATGTCCAACCAGAGTCATCTTTCTGCATTTATCTCAGATAAAAGAAAACCTGCTTGAACCAGGCACCAGTGGCTCATGCCTATAATCCTAGCTACTCAGGAGGCTGTGATCTGAGGATTGTGATTTGAAGCCACCCCCAGCAGGAAATTCCTTGAGACTCTTATCTCCAATAAAACTACTCAATAAAGCCAGAAGTGGCTCTGTGGCTCAAGTGGTAGAGTGCTTGCCTTGAACAAAAGAAGCTCAGGCCGGGCGCTGGTGGCTCACGCTTGTAATCCTAGCTACTCAGGAGGCTTAGATCTGAGGATCGCGGTTCAAAGCCAGCCCGGGCAGGAAAGACCGTGAGACTCCTATCTCCAATAAACCACCAGAAAACCGGAAGTGGCGCTATAGCTCAAGTGGTAGAGCGCTCGCCTTGAGCTGAAGAGCTGAGGGACAGCGCCCAGGCCCAGAGTTCAAGCCCCACGACCGACAAAAAAAAAAATAAAAAGAATAAAAAGAAAAAAGAAAACCTTCTTGCCAAGAAGTAGCAATGGAACAGATAGATTTTTTTTTTCCATCTTCCACTGGGAAATCCATCCCCCTAATCCTTCAAAACCAGAGTCTGCCCAGGACTCCAGCCTAAATCCTAGCCCATCACCCAAGGCCTGGGAAACCTTCCCCCTTCAAGGGCCATACCCTGAGCTGTCATGTCTTACTGAACCCAAAGCCTTTGTTTTCCACTATGAAATTTGCTCCCCAGATTCTCTTACTCTGATCTACAGATTCTGATTCTACAGATTGCTGGCAAACATCACAGCTTAAATACAGTTACTGGATACCCTCCAGGCTCCAAAGCTGCACATGGCTCCCTCACACCCATCTCTAGATAAAACTTGAGTCTGCAAACAGATCAGGTGTACTCCAATGTGCCCCCCACCCGCCACCGCAAGTAGCGGAGCAGACATCATCACTCCCAATTTCCTGTCATCACCCCTCTAGTCTCTGTTTGTTCCATTTATGCAGCATTGCTCTGGTCAGTCTCCCCTTGCTGGAAGACCCTCCTGGCTTCTCTTCATCCATCATGAACACCACTTTTCTCAGAACCTCTTTTGAGAAGTCTTTCGGGACTGCATGGTCTCCATCTTCTATAGCCTATATGCCCTCGCTATGCTACATGAAATAACTATTTCATCTCTGAAGTGTCAGGCTGTTTTTTGTTTGTTTTATTCATGAAGATCCTCTGAATGTAAATTTCCAGGTCTGGGAGGGGGATTTTTTTTTTTTTTTGTCAGTCATGGAGCCTGAATTCAGGGCCTGGGCGCTGTCCCTGAGCTTTTGTGCTCAAGGCTAGCGCTGTACCACGTCAGCCACAGCTCCACTTCTGGTTCCCTGGTGGTTCATTGGAAATAAGAGTCTCATGGACTCTCCTGCCACAGCTGGCTTTGAATGGTAACCCTCAGATTTCACCCTCTTCAACAGGATGACAAGTGTGAGCTACCAGCGCCCAGCTCAATGTAAATTTCTTAACCACACCAGCAAAGCCTTGGTCTAGTTTTCCCTGTAGTAGTGTAGATACAGTAGTCAGCAATAACCAAGTGCAGGACAAATCCTCACCCAGATTGGAGATCCAAAGACGCTGGACAATCCACTGTAGAACATCACCTCCTGCAAAATAGAGATGAAGTCATTCATCATCACAGCCTCCGAACTCACCTTCAGATGGCTTCACCTCCTCCGTGTGGTTGCCTGCCTGGTCTCCTCTCTGCTCATCAATGAACTTGTCCCTCAACTGCTCAAACCCCTCAGAGACCCCACTTCATCCAGTTCAATCTTTGTAGCCTGCAAGTCAGGGCAGTCCACGATCGGACTCTAGCATCTGCAGCTCAATCCTCACCTCCCACACACAACACATCTTCAACTCTTGTCATACTTAACTTTGATCAGCCACTCTAAGGGGCAGGAAATTGGCTCACAAAGCATGCAAATAAAGTCCGGACATGAGACACTACTGCGTGTGTCCTTGGAGATGGAAGGTTGTAAATGACACTTTGCTCTTCAGAGCTATCCTTCTGGATCTCTTAGGGAGCACCCACACTCCCCTGGCTTAATTATGTGCCTACAACTCTGGCTGGGTGTGGACAACCTTCGTCTCTTCCCCTCGTGGCCACACCTAGAGCACCAATGCTCTGCTATGGCTTCTATTGGCACCCGCATGTTTGCAATGGATTTCCTTTCCTTGGATCCATCCTTGGCTGACAAAATTCTTATTCTAGCATCCTACTTGTAAAATCCCAGGCTGTCAGATGTGGAAGATAGATCTCAAATATAACTGGATATAATCACTTATACAGGACAGAAACCGACGAAAGGAAGATGCCCTTAAGGGAGGAACCCAAAGGCATAACTCCTCTAAACAATTACGATACTATTTATCCATACAAATTCCAAGAAATGGAAACATGGTGTTTTGTTATTGGTGGTGGTGGTGGTGATGGAAGTATTTGATTTTGCTTTTGGTTTTGATTTGTTTTTGTTTTTGTTTTTATGGAACGCTTCACGAATTTGCGTGTCATGTCATCTTTGCGAGAGGGCTTTGTTAATCTTCTCTATATCATTCTAATTTTAATATATGTGCTGCCAAAGCGAGCACTTTGATTTGTTTTTTATCTTTTGTTTTTTTAGGGGGCAAAAGGAGTGGGGCACAGACAGGGAGGGAAGAAGGGCAACAAACAGAGACGTGGAATCCAGTATATAATATGTAGACAATAAACTATGCAACTTATGGACAGGGACAGGAGAGGGGAAAGTTGGGGAAAGCACAGGAAGGGAAGACATTGTCCAAAAGAGAAATGTACTCATCACCTGACTTATGAAATGATTAACCCCGCCCCCCACCACACCTTAATAATAACAATAAAGTTGTATTTTTCAAAAAAAAAAATCCCAGACCAGAGCATGTGGACATTGCAGTCTCCCTTTTAAGAGCTACACAGCAGCACTGAGCCTGAGAGCCAGCAAATGGGAGAGACGGATGAGCACTCTCCACCCAGAGGAGCCAGGGCTGTTCTCATCCACTTGATTGCTTCCTGAAATAGACCGAGTGAGATCTGGATGCCACTGGCATTGGTACCTTGCGGTCTGTGCTGACAGCAGGGCATGCTGCTCAGGTTCCCGCTTCAGCCATCTTTCTCTAGAAACCCTAGGTCCTCTGCCACCCGAGAGGCTGGATGAACATTTGCCATCACTGGCACTGACCAGGGGGCTTTGCTATGTAGCCTGTTTCTACAGGAGATGGAAGACGCCCATGCAGCAAGACTGAGGGGAAATGTGGCAGGATAGATGCCACCCAGATGCAGAATACTAAATGTGTATCTACACTCCAACAGTAGATGAGGTAAATTCTAGACTCAAAGAGCTGCAAACTCTAGCTCACTTACTTAGTAACATGGGGACAAATCTCTGAACTCCTTTGTGTCTCTATTTACAAGGGGGGAGAGATAAAGAGGGGGAGGGAGGGAGGGAGGGAGAGAGTCTCTAGCTGCTGCTATCTACTATGACTTTTCTGTGAGTGCAATGCACAGTATAAAAGCCTGCTGGCTGGAGCCTCTCACCGAACACCTGCCACATGGCTGATCCTCACACAGTACCCCACCGGGACTGCTTCACACCATCAATAGACTTCTCTTAGCCATCCCGTGTGTCCTTGCCTCTACCAGGCAGTGTGGTGATCCAGAGGATCGACACAGGATACCTCCCCTGCAATGACTCTGCAGTCCGGCATTAGGGAAATGAAGCCAGAAATTATTCATGGCAACCAGAAGCAAGGAGGGGCTAGGTCAGGGATGATCTCAAGACTGCCACTGCCATAGCTGCTTCTTCAATAACAGGGGAGTGGGGAGTATGGGCTCCCTACAGAGCCTTCCCATTGGTTCCCTGCTCTTTGGGTACCCAGATCTATTCTGATCCCTACGTTCCCATGTTCCTCCCTTTCTTCCCTGTGCTACTCTGTAGCTTTCCAGTCAACAAGTCCGAGTCCTAATGCTTCTGTCACAGAGCTCTAAGTGATGCATTGCTAGTGGGGTTCCCCTCTTCTTCCAAGGCTGGGAGAGTGTAGCTCCACATGACTAGGGCACCTTGGGTGAAAAACAGGGAGTCAGGACACAGGAGGGGGCGGGGGGGGGGGGAGGTGAGGACTCACAAGGTCCTTTTGTCTGTGACTTAGAAAAGCAGCCTGCATGATGTAACACCTACTCTTTACTACAATCCCAAGATCTTGAAGAATGGATAACAGAGGAACCAAATGCCGCCTCCTGTTCTGTGGTACTGGCTGCTTTGCCCCAGCCAACATCCCCTAATGAGGCCCTACAGGCCCTTAACCCTCAACACAAAGAAGAGCTGGAAGCTCAAAGCTGGGGATGCTCAAAGGGTGTGACTGTGATCTAGAAGGTAGGAAAGAGTGGAGCAAGGCAAATGTGTGTGTTTTTCCTAATAAATGTGCATTTACTTCCCGCTGCCTGTCGTCATGAAAACAAAATAAACCAAAAAGATAGTCAGGTTTTCTGGAAACCATGTTTAAGGGACCTGTAGCTTACAAGAAAATCAAAGCCCAGAACTCAGCAAACTTATTCTGTAAAAGGGCTGGACAGTAACTATTTCAGCATTGTGGGTCCTGATTCCGTTCTGTATTTTAACCCTACCCTTGGCATGTAAAAACAAGAGTGAGCCGGGCACTGGTGACTCACGCCTGTAATCCTAGCTACTCAGGAGGTTGAGATCTGAGGATCACAGTTCAAAGCCAACCCCAGGCAGGAAAGTCCATGAGACTCTTATCTCCAATAAACCACTCCCAAAACTGGAAGTGGGGCTGTGGCTCAAGTGGTAGAGCGCTCTCCTTAAGCTGAAGAGCTGAGGGACAGCGCCCAGGCCCAGAGGTCAAGCCCCGACAAAACAAAACCAAAAACAAAACAAAACAAGAGTGAATGGCCATGAGTGAACGGACATGAACGTGTTCCAATAAAACTTTATTCATAAACAAAGACCAGAGAGGAATTGACCTATGTGATTGAATTTGCCAACTCCCCGGTAAGAGTCACGGAGCTACTTCACCTGTCATGGCGTGAGGGACACTGGTGACCAGGACCCTCTGGTTGTGCATTCTGACCCCTGTGTCTGGGTTCTGCATGTCTTTCACCAATGCTTCAATCTGCAAGACAGGAAAAGGGGAAAGTTCAGCTGACTGCAACTATTGCAGAGCGGGATCCAAAGACACAAGGGGACCCCTGGGTCTCTAACCCTGCAGGAGCCAGATGGGCACTGAATGGCTCCCTTATGATCAGAGACACACATGTGCTTCGTTGACCCAAATGCCTCTTGGGCTGCCTGAGCTCCAGCAGGTACCTCCAGACTGGGAGGGTTGGGACGGCATGGCAGGTAGAAGCTAGCTCCCTGTGGCTGGGCTCCGCATGGCATACCTGAAGTGTGGAGTTTGTTCCAGTGACTGTAGCTGTGCGCACGTTGGAAGAGTACTCAAGACAATCAGAAAAGGTTCACCACAGAAGGGAAAAGCCGGTTCACCCAATCCATTCAAAGTCACAGTGACAGTCCAGCCCACCAGATGAGCTTGTCCAATGCCTTCACCGTAATTCCTTTATCTTGTCTGCCCAGCCCTTGCACCGCCAGAGGTATTGTGCTTGGAGGCCAAGGGCAAGTCACCAGCCTCCGTGGTGGGAGCCTCTTTTCTTTATGACTCTTCTCCTGCTCCTCCTTACCGGGATTCTCTACCCAGCCACACACCAGCCACCTTGCTGTTCCTGACCGTGTCAAGCAACACCCTCTGCTGGCCACAGGGCCTTTGCTCTGGATATTCTGCCTGCCTGTTTCTAAGAGGCCTATTGGCTCACCTCCCTCTTCTGATATTCCCAGGAGGTCTACCTTGCCCACACTCTGCTTGCATTTCCCACTGCATTCAGCATCTGACACACTAAGTCTGCAAGCACCTTATGAAATTGTTTGTCGTGCATCTCTCTTCCCTCCTAGGAGCTAAGTTCTTCAGTAGTCTGTCTTGCTCCCTTGCTGTAGTTCTTACTGCTTGGATGAGTGCCTGGTACATAGGTGGCACTTGATAAACAGCTGGTGCATGAATAATAAAGAAATGGTGAGGAAGCCTTAGCGGAGCACCAGCAAGTGATCCGGTAGCTCAGTGAACGGCAGAGAACAATACTGAGGCTCGTGATTACAATTGCCAGTTCTCAACATAGGAAAAAGGAAATGGGGAAGAAAAAGGACTGGAGATATAGTTTAGTGATAAAGCACTTGATTATCACGCATGAGGTCCTAGGGCCATCCCCATGCCAAAAAACAAAAAGGAAAGTCCAGGGAGATGAGCAGAGGAAAAGGAGGAGGAAGGAAAAAGAAGAGAGGGAAGGGAAGAGAAGAAAGGGAGGGGGGAGACAGGGAAGAGAGGAAGAGGTTAGAAGGAAGGGAAAGGAAGGAAGGGAGGGTAAGGAAGAAAAAGAGAAGGGAAGGAAGGCTGGGCTCCGGCGGCTCACACCTGTCATTCTAGCTACTCAGGAGGCTGAGATTTGAGGATCTCTGTTCAAAGCCAGCCTGGGCAGGAAAAGTCCATGAGACTCTGATCTCCAATGAACCACCAGAAAACCAGAAGTGGCGCTGTGGCTTAAAGTGATAGAGCACAGCACCCAGGCCCTGAGTTCAAAGCCCATGATGGACGAGAGAGAGAGAGAGAGAGAGAGAGAGAGAGAGAGAGAGAGAGAGCACAGGGAAGGGAAGGGGAGGGAAAGAAATAAGGAAAGAACAAAAGGAAATGTAAGAGGAAGGGAGGGGAAGCAAGGGGAGAGAAAGGAGAAAAGGAAGAGGGGAAGGAGAAAAGGGAAGAGAAGAGAGAAGGAAAAGGGAAGGAAAGGGAAAGAGAAGGGAGAGGAAAGGGAAGGATGGGAGATAGGGAGGGGGAGGGAAACGACGAAGATGGAAGGGAAGTGGGCAGAGAAACCTTCGGACGCACACACTTCTGCTTCGGCTTGCTAGCTACCAGGGACTGCTGAGAGACTCACACTATAGCAAGTGTCTGGAAATGGCCTCCCCAACTTCCGAAGAGATGCGGATCAGAGAACTAAACTAGAGAGTCATGAATAGTCAAGAAAATGTTGGGAGCCAGAGAAAAGTCAATACACTGTCAAGGAAGATTGAACTGCAAGATGACAGCTCCCACTCATCTTTAGATGGATATGGTGGTGAACTCCGGGAATTCCAGCCCTCAGAAAATAAAAGCCAGAGAGCCACACATTCAAGGCTAACCTGAGCTATATAAGAAGACCTTGTCCATAAACACACACACACACACACACACACACACACACACACACACAGTTTCTCCACTTGAAAAAATTAAATGAAAATAAAATCAACTGCAAAATATGTTTACTCTATTTGAAAGCGATGACCTGGTATTTCTTGACATTCAGTCTTTGTGAATGCCATTAATCAAGCCTCATGCACACAGGCTCCAGACTTCATGTTCTCCAG
The DNA here is from genome assembly GCF_019054845.1 of Dipodomys spectabilis. Classification (NCBI taxonomy): domain Eukaryota; kingdom Metazoa; phylum Chordata; class Mammalia; order Rodentia; family Heteromyidae; genus Dipodomys; species Dipodomys spectabilis. The sequence goes on along the minus strand of NW_024871006.1, from coordinate 1,287,979 downwards.
GGAAGTCCCCACTAATGAGAAGATCGTGTTGGGGCTTGGATCTGAGATGTCCCCCAGAGGCTCTTATAAGGGAGGCTTAGTCATGCAGCAGCAGTCTAAGACAGGAGTCCGGGTACGTGACTGGGTAGGGTAGAGCTCTGATATCATCCCTGGATTAGTCTCCTAATCTGATAGGCTATTTGGAGGTGATGGAAACTTAGGGGGTGAGACCTTGTTGAAGGAAATGGTCTTTGAGGACTATATCTTCTCCTCTGCCCCCTCCATCCTCTCCTCCCCCCCTCTCTGTGTGATAGTACTTTTGGCTTTTTGATCATTAATAAAAAAAAAAAAAAACAGAGGAAAGTACAAGAAGAAGAAATCAGAATACAAGAGACGACACACGCAGCAGAGGAACACGGGTCATTCCTGAAGTGAATCTTACAGAACAGGCAAGACAGGGCAGCAGGAAGCCGAGTGGAGGGCCAGTGTGGTTCCTCAGCTGTTAAGGGCTGCAGGAACCAGAGGCTCAGGACAGGACGCAGCAGGTGGGAAGGAAGAATCCCTGCCCTGATTTTACTGCTCTCAAGCTCTCTCTTGCTGTCCAGGAGTTGCCACATCTGGAAATACACTCCTAGAGAGTGTAGGTCAATCCTAATCATTCACCCAAAAGAAAGTAGCTCCCCACTTCCCACTTCTCACCATCTCGTCTACGTTGGTTTTGCCCTCATTACCCCGCTGTCATTTAATGAAGCAACACCCTCAACACTGTAGGCTCCTCACAATGAACAGAGCCTTCTAGACTTTGAAGGTGCTTGTGGTCAGAAGAAAAAGAATCCCAAGCTCTCTTCTCCTCTGAGAGGTGATTTTTTTCTCCCCTAGTAGAAGGATCCCAGGCAACTCACATAATCTCTTTCCTCTTCTATAAAATGAAGACTATGATAGTAGGTGCCCTGTTAATTGAGGTGGTTTTGTAATTGTGTAGACTCTAATGAAATACCAGTGTTCGCTGGGCACTGGTATTTCAAGCCTGCAGTCTTAGCTACTCAGGAAGCTGAGATCTGAGGCCCATGGTTTGAAACCAGCAGAGACATTGATGAGACTTATCCCCTACAAAAAGCTACCAGGAGAGAGATGGCTCAAGTGGTAGAGTACCCAGTCTTGAATGAAAAAGCTGAGTGAGAGGGAAGAGAAGAATTCAAGCCCCTGTATTGGCACCACAAAAAAAAAAAAAAAAAAACATTGATACTGACTGGAATAAAAAACAGAAGAGGAAAAAAACTGAAATGATTCCCCCAAAATGTGCAGACAGGGTGAGCAGACTTTTCCTATGTAGTGAGGACCAACTGACCTCCTCTTCAAGAGATGGGTCCAAGGCTCTGAGCCTGTCCACACAGGAAAAGAGAGAGATGGACACTAGAATGCTTGTGTTGCTGGTGACAGAAATGCAAAGAGGTGTAGAAAAGAATAATGGGCCAGGCACGGGTGGCTCATGCCTATAATCCTAGCTACTCAGAAGGCTGACTTCTGAGGATCATGGCTTGAAGACAGCCCAAGCAGGAAAAGTCCTTAAGACTCTTATCTCCAATTAACTACCAAAAAACTGGAAGTGGCTCAAGTGGTAGAGTGCTAGCCTTGAATAGGAAAGCTCACAGACACTGCTGCAGCCCTGAGTTCGAGCTGGCACAAAATGAAGTTTAAAAAATAAAGCAAGACACTGAGCCACCTGTGTTAAGAGACAAAAGGTCATTCGGGAAAGCCCTGAATTGGAAAACTCGATTTCACCTCCCACTCCTCCAGCCTGCTCCTGACACTGGAAGGCTCCCCCCTTCACAAGGAGTGTGGAAAAATGTCCTAATTCAGCCTGGAGAAGTGGGGATTCCTGTGTCAATCTTCATTGTAAGATCGGCGTTTGAAGCAAAACTATCATCGCAAGAAACAAGCCGGAATCGATCACAGGCCGGTGGCTCAGCCAGCCAGCGGGTCCCAGGCGGACCAGGGGCTCCCTGTGTGGGCCGGAGCACACACTTGGTCTCAGCTCATGGAATCGCTTCACTTCAGGTTCACCGGAAGCCTTTGTCATGGGCCATCTGTGGGGTCAGAACCTGGCAATGACTCAGACCATGGGTCAGTGGCAGAGAGAGAAGCAAAGAGATCAACTCAAGGTTCTGGGAACCACCTGCTGGCTGGGCCAATCAAGGGACCAAGGAGCCATGGTCTCCCAGAGTGCTGCAGAAACAACTCCTTCTAGAGTTAACTGTGCGTCTTGGAATTCACAATGCTTTTCAGGAAACAGTTTGGTGATGGTGAAGACCAAGCCTACCCTATCAGCTGCCAGAGAAAAGTCTGTATTCATGGGGAAATTTGTTTTTTAATTTGAAGAGACCACAGCACTGCCTGGAAACAAAAGGCCCATCTACTGGAGGAGAAATAAAAAATCCCACCTTGAAAGTTTAACCTGAGTTCCCCTGACAAAGTCAGCAGGTTTGATTCCTTGTCTTTGCATCAAAAAGAAAAAAGAAAAAAAAAACCAGTTATTAAGAGTTTGAAAATAACCTTCAGAGGAGGAATAATGAGAGTTATTTTAAAATCACAATGAGGGGAGTCAGATTTCTTTCTAGCAGGTATGTTACCCTTTGCAAAAAGGAGTAGCTGGTGGGAGGGAAGACTGTCACGTGGGCCTGGGGAACATTCAAAGGGGTTCAGCCATTGGGGTTTTGAACAATCTTCCTCAGAGAAACTCCTCTGAGGGCTCTCCCTGGTCATCTCACCCATAAATGACAGGATCCCAGCACATGCCGTGGAGTCTTGGAGATTCTATTGTGAGCTGAATTGTATCTCAGTCTCTAAATTCATATGTTGAAGTCATACCTAACCCCTAACACTTCAGAACCTGGTTGGTTTTGGACATGAGAGTCTTTCTTTAAAAAGTTAAGTAAGAGCTAGGTATGATAGCACATACCTGTAACCCCAGCCCTTGGGAGACAAAGGCAAGGAGGATCACAAGTTTGAGGCCAGCTTGAGGTACAGAAACAGAGACCCTGTCTTAAAAAAGAAAAAAGTCTGAGCACCAGATGCCAGTAGCTCACATCTCTAATCCTTGCTACTAAAGAGGCTGAGATCTGGAGATATAGGTTCAAGGCCAGCCCAGGCTGGAAGGTCTATGAGACATTTATCTCTAATTAACCACCAGAAAAAAGTTGGAAAAAGAGATGTGATTTAAGTGGTAGAGTGCTAGCCTTGAGCAAAAAAGCTAAGGGACAGCCGAGGTTGAGTTCAAGCCCCAGGCACAGAAAACAAAGCAAAGCAAAACAAGGTCTGGGGATGTAATATAGCTCCGTGGTAAAGCTTGTCTAGTATGTGAAAGGATCTGAACCAGAAAATTAGGAAGACCATACCCAAACCAAGACCCGAGTTCTCAGAAAAAAACCCACTCTCTACACATTGATGGAAGAACTCCAGCCTCCAGAACTGTGAGAAAATACATTTCTGCTGTTTAAACCACTGAGTCTGTGGTATTTTGTTATGGTGGCCTGTGCAGATGAACACAGGCTTTTCTGCTCCATCTTTAATCAGAAAAAAAACAAAAACCTCTCCCATTCTCAGAAAAGTGACTGCATGATTCTCCACATTCTCCTTGCTTTTCTGCTCCAAATTGTTGGAAACCATCTCCTCCCAATGTTTTGGGTCCTCTGGGTGTCTGTCCCTGAGGAGATGAAGGAAAACCAGGCAGGTCTAGGCCCACATTGGAAGAGCTGTCCTCCTGTCCCCAGACAGATCAGCTTCCCATTCCCTCCCACATAAATGCCACAAAAGCAGGCCACCGCTGGGCCCCCATCTGACCCTGTGTTGGGGGTAGCGGGGAAGAGAGGAGGGTGATGCTGCGTTGGGAGAAGCTGGGAAGGGGGGAGGGATATCAGCCCCACATTTCCTCTCTCAGTCATCCATGCACTGAGATGTGACTGCAGGTCCCATCCCGGGACCCCCACATCATGAAGGGATCAGAAACCACGGCTTTAATGGCTTTGACAGCTCTGACAGCCCACCCACCGCACCCACGTTGCTCCTCAAATTAGGAGCTGCCACTCACAGTGGAAGACCTTGGGGTTGCTGGAAGAAGCTCCCAGGGGAGACAATGATCATTAGGAGTTTTCTACTTGGAGATGGGGGTGAGTGGCCCAGAACCGCACAGCATTGTTTTGCTGATAGAGGAAAGTGGGATCTTGGCTGGGCAAACTCCAATCTAAGAATCGCAAGCTCCTCCCAGCATCTGGAGACACTCACCTGCACTGGGCCTAAGTATGAGGTGTTCTTTCTCCTGAGCCTGCTCCCCCACCCCGCTACACCCCAGCAGGAACTCCTGCTGGCCCCAGGCAAGACCTGCAATAGCCAACTTCTATTGATACTGGTGTTTTGTTTTGTTGCCAGTCTTGGGACTTGAACTCAGGGCCTGGGCACTGTCCATGAGCTTCTTTTGCTCAAAGCTAACACTCTACCTCTTGAGCCACAGTGCCACTTCCAGGTTTTTCTGTGTATGTGGTACTGAGGAATGGAACCCAGGGCTTCATGCATGCTAGGCAAGCACTCTACCACTAAGCCACATTCCCAGCCCCTTGATTCTGGTTTTGTCTGTATCTCATCTACCCACTGGCTCATCCTCGGTGGATCAGCGGCTCCACAGTGAGCTAACAAAGGGCTGAGGACAGGCTCTGCCTTCACGGGCATTGGTTCACAGCCTTTAATATGCTCTCTAGCCTGGGGGACCTGTTTAGGGGACCATCCTGTGTACTATAAAATATCGCCATCTGTCTCTACCCACTCAGTGCCAGTAAAATTCCCAGTGGCTGTAGCCCAAAATATACCCAGATGTTGCCAAATGGCCCTAGAGCTGCATATTCAAACCACCTGGGAAGGTCTTTTTAAAAAGACAAATGTCTGGGCCTCACCTTAAGCCAAATAAATCAGAAATTCTAAGGACAATGACTTGATGTGAATCCTGTTAATGATGCAGCCAGCCGGGGTTGAAAAGCAGTCACGCCTTCTCATCAGAATCCCACTTGTAGCAAGTAAACCAACCCATCTTACTCATCCCTGGTTTTAGAGCACCATTAAACACAGAAAGCATCAAATCCTCGGCAGCTTGTAGGAAGCCCTCCAGCTTAGAACCCTTCCCAACCACCCAGCCTTCCTGTCCATCTACTCCACACCCATCCCTCTCAGAGCCTGCTGTCCTCACCCCAAGGAGTCTCCTCCAGCCACCCCTCTCTCTTACACATCTGTGTTTTGCATCTGCCTACAATGCCACTCATCTTCCTAACCTCCTCCTTTAAAAAAAAAATGAGCTCCTCATGAAATCTAATTCCCCACACACACCCCAGACACTACTCCCCCATCCACCCCTGCTGGGTATATTAACAACAAAGTCTGTGTTTATACAGCTGTCTTTCTCTGGGTGCTCTAAGAAACCTGGTATCCCCTACACCTGGCATAAAGGTGTTCCACTAAGTGTATTGGATTAAAAAAAAGATACAACCAGCCAGCCATTGGTGGCTCATGCCTGTAATCCTAGCTACTCAGGAGGCTAAGATCTGAGGATGGTGGTTCAAAGCCAGCTGGGGCAGAAAAGTCCTTGAGACTCTTATTTCCAATGACCCACCAGAAAACTGGCTCAAGTGGCAAAGTGCTTGCCTTGAGCTGAAGAGCTCAGGGACAGTGCCCAGGCCCAGAGTTCAAGCCTGATGACCAAAAAAAAAAAAAAAGATAAAATCCTCTGCCCAGGTATATGAAGTCCTCTTCCCAAGGGGTGGTTGGCAGGGGAGAGACAGAGACAGAGAGATGCCAGGAGCCTACAGGAAAGGTAAATCATGAAACAGAAGACCCTCCTCGTATCACCAAGAGAGCCAATCCTATGGGAAATCTCTAGGGAAGAGGGAGGCGGGATTGGCTGGGATGGTGAACCAGAAACCACAAAAGTGTGGGGCAGCACCAAAAAAAAAAAAAAATGCTCATGGGTATGAGAGCCACTGAAAACCACTTACCTGTGGCTCTTTAGTCCAGGTATCCTTGGCTAACTCTATCCTCAGCAAAGCCCTGGGCCAGGTGAGCCCTCCACCTCTTCCCACCATACCTTGACCAAGCCCAGGCATGCACGTGGGCAGCAGCCGGGCTAATGGGCAGGTATCTCCAGCCACTGCGTGGAGCTGGAGCTGGAGGCACAGGGGAACTACTCCCCTCTCTCTGCCCAGAACCTCCTATTTCTCCTCAGCTCGAAGCTCTGTGTCCCCACAGCCTCCATATTCCATCTTACAGCATAGAAATGTTTGTAGCATTGTTTAGCACTTGGAAATAGACAACGGCCACTTCTGTAATCTTTTTGTATCTTTTCCTGGTACTATCTCTTTATTTATTTTTAGTTTTCTTCTTTTTTTCTTTTCTTTTCCTTTTTTTTTTTTTGGCCAGTCCTGGGACTTGAACTCAGGGCCTGGATACTGTCCCTGAGCTTCTTTTACTCAGAGCTAGCACTCTACCACTTGAGCCACAGTGCCACTTTCAGCTTTTTCTGAGTGGTTTTTTGGAGATAAGAGTCTCATGGACCCCGGGCGCTGGTGGCTCATGCCTATAATCCTAGCTACTCAAGAGGCTGAGATCTGAGGATCATGGTTCAAAGCCAGCCGGGCAGGAAATTCCATAAGACTCTTATCTCCAATAAACCACTAGAAAACCAGAAGTGGCACTGTGGCTCAAGCGGTAGAGCACTTGCCTTGAGCTGAAGAGCTGAGGGGTAGTGCTCAGGCCCAGAGTTCAAGCCCCACAACTGACAAAAAGCAAAACAAAACAAAAAGAGTCTCATGGACTTTCCTGCCCAGGCTAGCTTCAACCCATGATCCTCAGCTCTCAGCCTCCTGAATAGCTAGTATTACAGGCATAAGCCACCAGCACCTGGCTGGTCCTATCATTTTCATGAGGCTGTCTGGGCCTGTTTCTTTCTTTGTAAAATAATAATCATTCATTTCATCAGACCACTGTCCAATGAAACAGAAGAGAAAATGCCAGTAAGACCCTGTTAGGGACACAATGTGTAGCATAACAAGCCTGGAATAGAGACTCTGGTACCTGTCACCAGGCACATGCCTTTGATCCAACCCCTTCTCCAGTAGGCTAGATGGCTGGGACAGCTGGTTGGTAAGGGTCCCCCAGCACATGTTCTGCAGAGCCTTTCCTGTTTCCTGCTCTCTAAGCCGCTCTGTGACATGACCCAAAACACTGGAAGATGCAGGCAGGGTCCTAGCCAGTGCAAGACAAAGGGGAAGCAATACGAAAGATGGGGGGCGGGGGCATCTGCAGGCACAGGAGCGGAAGTCAGTCCACTTAGGGAGTTGACAGAACCCACCTTCACGGGGGAGGGGCCTATGCGTGGGCTGTGGGAACAGGGGAGAGGGGGGTGGAAGGATGGCAGAGAGGCAAAAGGAGGCTCACAGAAGAGCCTGAGCTAGGACAGAACGTTAAGTCTGAAAAAGGTATGGAGGTCGTGGAGCTGGGAGCCCTGGGTACCTGTCACTGCTCTGCTCTGCCTCCTGGGGGGCAGGGGAGGGAGCTGGGGGGAGGGAGCTCTGGGAAAATGAAGTGGGGGAGGGGAGGAATCTGGTGGGGGCAGGAATCTGGGGAGGAATCTTGAGCAGCCAGGCAGAGAGGGGAGACTGCATTCTGCAGGCGTAGGAAGCCAATGGGGGGAAGGGGGCTCAAGTGGATGGGGGTCAGTTAATTTTGGAAAGAAAACCAGTGTGTGGGAGGGGTGTCTTGGAGGAGGGGAGGAGGGAGTGAGGAGGGCAAGAGAAGCTGGGATGGAGGGAAACTGGGTGGAAAAGGGAGGCTGGGTGGAGGCTGGGTGGAGGAAGGGAAACTGAGGTGGAAGCCAAGGCTGGGGTAGAGGAAGGGAGGCCAGGATGGGGGGGGGGGGGGGCGGGAATGAGAGGGAGAGCTGAAGAGGAGGAAAGATTGCATAGAGAAGGGGAGGCTGGAGATTAAGACACCAGTGAGAAGACCAAGGTAAAGAGAGAAGCTACTAGATAAGACAACAGCCGTCATGGGAAAGAATGCCCAGGATTTAATAAGGAAGCTCAGTGTCTCCAGACAATTACTCTTTCCCCAGCCAGAGCAGTCCTGCCTGCAAAAAACCTGGAAGTTCATATTTGCTTTCCCACATCAGACTTGGTTAGCTTCTTCTGGCTTTTAGGAATCCAGCCGCAGCAGTACTGACGCTCTGGGTTGATTCTGTTTTCTGGACATCCTCACATCTCTCCTATGGAGGGAGATCAAGTGTGACTGAGTGTGCCCCCCCCACCCGCCATGGGACAGGTTTTTAACATGCAGCAAATCCAGAGCACCGGTCACTGACTCTAAGCAACTTGCTGAGGTCTCGGGGCTCAGGGCCCAGGCCTAGCTTGTCACCACACATTCAGCTAATTCTACTCAATGGGATAAGCTTAAGAAGATGCAAACTGTCCTGCGAAAGTGGCTGGGGACAGGAGGAAGGGCACACAAGTGACCTGAGACCTAATCCCCCATAGAACTCTTCCCACACTTGCTGCCTCAAAAGCCAGGAACAAGATGACCGGGGCTTTGTCCCCAGACACATCACCCCACAAGTGTATCCTCTCCCTCTCCCCCCAACCTTGCTGGCTCTAAGAAAACACTTGCAACAGACAGAAAAGGCTCTGATCGTGCAAGCTGGTAGATACCCAGGTGCTCGGCTCAAGCGAAGGGCTCAGGGAGGCCCTAGATCCTTACAGATCACGCCAGTTTTGCGGTCCAGGCGCACACACACAAACCCTCCCTCACTTTAAAATACTACCGTGTGGACCAGAAGATGGCACACACACACACACACATACACACACACACACACACACACACACGTTCCCTTAGCATCCCGTGTCTTATAACCAGACAAGCAGGCCGACTGGGACCCTCGGCGCAGCCTCGCCCTGCGCTGCCTCCCCACAGCAGCCTCCCCTCGCTTCTCTGAGTAACAGGTTGTTGGCTGTCCGCAGCAGCCTCCGGCCGACCGGCCTCGCTGGCCTCCGGAGCTCCAGGACCAACAGCTCACACACAAACCCAACGATTGCCGTCTTGAAAAGGCAACACCAGACCTCCCCAGCCGTTTGAGCTCATCTCGAACCGACCACAGGGACGCCCGCCCCGCTGCCCCCCCTCCGACTCTCCCCAGGGACGCCCGCCCCGCTGCCCCCCCCCGATTCTCCCCAGGGACGCCCCCGCCCCCCTGCCAGGCCCACAGGTGGGGACACCCCTGGTACCTTTGGGAGAAATGCCATCCTCGGCCTGTACTGCTGGCCTTGGTGTCGGATCGTCATGCTGGACCCGGGATGAGTTCACCAGCACAACACGAATTTGAGAGAAAGGGAAAGCACCCCCTTCCACCCCGCCTCCCTAAGTTGGGAAGCCGGCCTGGCCCGCGCCAGCCTGGGCGTCGTCCCCGCAGGCGCCGGGCGGGGAGCGCTCGGGGCCCCGGCAGCCGCCTGCGGCTTCTCCGCTCTACTCGCACCCGCCGACTTGCAAAACAGCTGGAGTCCGCGTCAGCCAATCAGCGGGCGGCGGCGCGGCCTCATTAGCATGCGCGCGGCGCGGGCGCCCGCCTGCCACCAGGGGGCGGTGTGCGGCTCCACCTGGATTTGGTGGAGCCTCAGGTGACACCCAAGGGTCAGGGATGAGCAAGCAGGTGGCGATGTTCCCAAGGCCTGATTAAGCCTTTTAACCGAGTTAGGTTCAGAATTAAGCAAATGGTTCCCACTAATAAAGCGCTGTGGAAGCGGTGTCTTTCCAATGCCAGCTTGGCCATCAATTGCTGGGCAACCTTGGGCAAATTCCTTAGAATCTCAAGAATCAACTCATTATCAAAGAAGTTAAAATACATAATAATGGGCTCACACTGGAAAGGCTCCTCAGGCATTTAATGCAGACACGAGTAACAGTGATTGTTCCTGAATGTCTTGGTAGACACAAATATCAGAGGTGGCAATGAACAAATAAATATCAGAATAATTGGCAAGAAGTTTATTTTAAAGGCAGTGACGAATGAAGAGATTATTTCTCCTCAGCCACCTGTCTAGCCTTTGGTAAATTAGATTTTACTTCTGATTCTTAGTGATCACTGTGTGTGTGTGTGTGTGTGTGTGTGTGTCCTAGGGCTTGAACTCACTCAGGGCTTGGGCATTGTCTCTGAGTTTTCCTCAAGGTTAACACTCTATCTACCACTTGAGCTCCTGCTCCACTTCTGGCTTTTTGGTGCTTAATTGAAGATAAACGCCTCATGGACTTTCCTGCCCATGCTGACTTTAAACCGTGATGTGATCCTCAGCTAAGATTATAGGCATGTGCCACCAGCACCCAGCTACATTTGTTTTTCATAGTCTCCTGAAGGGCAGTTTTAGATTACCTGCAAACTTGAGCACATGATGCTATACATCTCCTCTCCTTACACATCCAAAGCCTCCCCATTACCAAAATCCTTATCAACAGGTTCTTTCTGTTATCATATCTAGAGAAATGAAAAGATGAGCCCCTAAGTAGTCATCAAACCCCTTTCAGTTTTATTACATTAAACACTTTCTCCAATCTACAGATGCTGTGTGGATATTGAGTACCACAGCTAATGAATTTATGATGGAAGAGAACAAAGGGAGATTTGCTTAGGAAGGCAGTCAACTGATGGCCCTTTAAACTAGAGATCCTTATTCATTTCTTTTTTTCCTTTCAAGTCATATTTACCTGTAATAATCTGATGAAAGCATATTTACCTGCAATAATCTGATAAGCACTGGTGGGCTCACGTCTGTAATCTTAGCTATTCAAGCTTAAAGCCAGGGCAAAAAAAAAATCCCACAAGACTTTTTAATCTCCAAATGATTAGTGAAGAACCAGAAGTAAAGGAGTGGTTCAAGTGGAAGAGCACCAGCCTTAAGTGAAAGACTTAAGGGAGAGCACACAAGCCCTGAATTCAAACCCCCAGGGCTCACAAAACAATAATAAAAGAATAACAAAAGGCAGGGAGGTGAGGGTAGGCATGATTGGTGGGTGTCTATGAAGAGCTTGTAAGATATCAGATTACCTAAAGGTGCAGCTTGAAAGGAATGGGGTCTGGGATGGGATGAGATGAGTAGAGGTCCAAGGGAGCTTGCTGGGGTGACAGAAACAGTCCACGTCTGGAGGGAAAGGGGTTACCCAGGTAAATGAGTTTTGAACACCCACCTAGGCTCCTAAAATTATACCACCATCATTCAATAAACACCACACCTTGACAAAGAGGTTGACCTCTCCAAACAAATACAGTCATATACGGGGAAGATATATCCAGAACACACTGGGAGAAAAGGCATTCAGGATTCTAGATCCTCACATACAGTGAGCCCAGAAGAGGATGCTTTTTAGAGAATCACAAAGGCACAATGCCTTAGTGCCTCTTCATATGGATATAAGAATAATGTACATCCTGGAACGAATTCCAAGATATGGAAACAAAAGACTTATTGTTCTTTTTTAGTGTGTGATGATTCTGTCTTCCTTACCTTATAAACAGTGTGTTCACATGCATATCTTCAAGAGGGTGGGAAGGAGGGCACCGAACTCAAAGGAAAATGGGTGGAAAAGTGCAGTGGTGGTGCTCACTGCAACTGAATGAAAGGGAACTATACAACTCGTGGGTGGAGACGGGAGGGAGGGGCTGGGAGAGAGCGAGGGAACAGAAGACACTGTACGAAAGGAAATGTACTCATTGCCTGACTCACATAAATGTAATATATCACCTCTATAATAACAATAAACTAAATTTTAAACAAAAATTCGATCATAGAAGAAGGCAGAAGAGCACAGTGCTAACATTCAGCCCTTCTGAGACTCAGTGAGGCAGATGGACATTCTATCATTCCCACCATCATCTCCTCTCTGCTCCCCTCCTCATTAACAACAAAAGGAACCTAGGGTACAGGTGCACGCAGAGCCTGTCCTGAGTGAAAGGACCTTAATGAGGGCATGATCCGGGACTTAAACTGAAGTCACACTGCCCTGGATGCTACCCAGTGTGATGTGTGGAGTCCTGGACCTTGTCCCTGCGATATCCAGATACAACGCTGTGCCACACCACACATGCCCTTTAACCTCCAGGTCATCTCAAGAAAATATTCCCACACTGCCCAACCACTTACTTCCAGCCATGGAGCCAAGGGCTGAGGATATAAAGCTTAAAAAAAAAATAGACACACTTCCTGTTCTGTGCCTCCTCTACGGTCTGTGGGGGGAGACAGAAGCTTACCTGGTTCATTTCCATGTCATGGATTTTCTCCGGCCACTTCTAGACAGAGACTTCCATGGAGACGTTTCTTAGGAGCACAACCTTGAAGATCCATTATCATTGCCTAAGCCCAAAGGGATGAAAAGCCAGAGCCCTTGTAGGGAATCTGTCTTCTTGGGGGGGTCAAAAACATTACCAGAGAGGAATCGAGGGGATAAAATACTCAGCCCTCTCTTTTCCTGCCCTTCATCTCCCATTGGTGCCTCCCACCTGAATCCAGGGGGCCAGGGAGCCCCGGAGATGCAAAGGTTTGGGGTAGTGGGGGAGGGAGGAGTGGAAGGGATTCAGAGAAGGCAAACTATGATGAGGCAGCACAGGGGTGAAATGTGTATGATGGTACAGAGACACAGGGAAGTCTCAGAGTTCACCCGGGGTTCTAAGCACTCTAGACTGCTCCCTAACCTCACCATCCACACGTGCATCAGCAATCACCACCCTGACTTGAACAGGCATAGCATCAGACACCTGATTCCCTGCACCAAGCTGCCCGTGTCCTGTTGTTATAGGGAAAAGAGTCCACCACTCAGAGACAGCCTCATGTAAAAAGGTGACTTTATTGAGGAAGTGGTTAGTTGACTGGCCAGGGACGCAGCACAGACTCGGGAGCTGAAACTGTGACCCCGAGCGGCCCACAAGCTAGAGTTTTTAAAGGCAAAATCCATGTGGTCAAGCCTGGCCACACTCAGGTGGTCAACGGGATTGTAACACACACATAAAGGGTGTATATTTATGTCAGTGGCCAATGGAGTTACAGTCCGTCTCATAGTAACTGAACTAGCCTACCATTTTGGTTTGAATTGGCATGCAAATTTGGGATCCCCACACAACGCAAGCGGATATTCTTACTCATGGGGGCTATACATTCCAGAAACATAATGTCCTATGCCCCTGCACCCTTGAAGCTGGGGTTTGTTACAAAGTCAGCGACAGGAGATTTATTTCGAAGATAGCTACAAGAGGATACACAATGTGGCGCAGCAGGCGCCTGGGGGTCCTGGCTGTTGACTTAGGGAGAGGAGGGAAAAGAGGAATCCACGTTTCCTGCAAGGTTTCCTGATTGTTTAGAAATTATTTTAGCTCGGTGGCAATAGCCAGCTATTTCCATAAAGCATAATCCTCTAAGAAAAAAAAATCCCATTATAGAACCAGGCATATTGGCTCAAGCCTACAATCCCAGTTACTCTGGAGACTGACATCAGGAGGATCAAGGTTCCTGGCCACTCTCAACAGCACAAAGTTGGGCATGGTGGCATATGTGTATTATCCCAAGCACAGACAGAAGGATAAATGGGAGGACTACACTCATATTTGCCTGGCTAATAAGCAAGACCCTACCTCAAAATTAACCAGAGCACAAGGTGTACCTAAGTAGAGACAGAAGATGTACTAAAGGACAGATCATGTATTTTATTGGCATGAGATCAGATTAAATAAATATTGTTTTCAAATTGCAAAGATTAAAAAAAATTAACCACAGCAAAATAGGTTGGAAGCATGGCTTAAGCAGAAGAGAAATTCCTGGCAAGTATGAGGCTCTGAATTCAAATCCTAGTACTGAAAAAAAGGCCTGTTTTTCTAAGATCAAATTCACTGAAAGCATTCAGAAAAGATACTTCTCACAGCCTTGCCACAGGAATGAACACGAATAGGAAAAGAGAAGTCTACCCCTTCCTCCTCATAACGCAGTTCACATTAGAACTCTTGAGTGATACCTGCTACTTTTTAAAGAGTATTATTATTTTTCATTATAGACCGTTTGGAAGTATGGAATTTTTTCACATGACATTATGGAAAAGAACATTTTTACAGCCTGAAATAGACTTTGGTTGGAAGACAGTGCTGAAGTGATGGCAGGAGTGTGAAGACTTCTAGAGAGGAGTTGCGTGTCCTGTTCCGTTTGGTCTCTGAGGAGATGCAAGGCTTTTTTTTTTTTGTCAGTTGTGGGGCCTGAACTCTTCAGCTCAAGGCTAGCACTCTACCACTTCAGCCACAGCTCCACTTTTGGCTTTTTCTGCTTATGTGGTGCTGAGGAATCGAACAAGGCAAGCACTCTACCACTGAGCCACCTTCTCAGATGGATGGCATTTTAAAGCAGCTTTATGAAGGCATCATTCGTGTACAAGAGACTATTCCTATGTCAAGTGTATAACTTGATAAGTTGTTTCATTCAATTTTGTCCCAGTCCTGGGGCTTGAACACAGGTCCTGGACACTGTGTTTGAGCTTTTTTGCTCAAAGGAACCATACCTCCTTCTGGCTTTTTGGTGGTTAATTGGAGACAAGAGCTCACAGACTTTCCGGCCTAGGTTGGTTTTGAACTGCAATCCAGATCTCAGATCTCAGATCTTGGCTTCCTGAGCAGCTAGGAGTACAGGCATGAGCCATTGGTGCCTAGCTACTTGATACGTTTTAATATGCAGGTATAAAACAATTTACACGATCAAGATTCAGGATATAATTATTACCTTCAAGTTTCCTTGGGGCCTGTGTGTTCTCCACACATAACTATTGATCTGCTTTCTGTCACTATGAATTCATTGGATAGATGATTTTGATCAAGTTACTTAATCTCTCAGATTCTCCATTTTCTCACTAGTACCAAGAAGGAGGCAGACTTGATGGACACAAAAACCCCCTCCAATTTTTTTCTGACATTTTATTCTGCCAGGCCTGGGGTTTGAACTCAGGGCCTGGGCATTGTCCCTGAGCTTCTTTTGCTCAAGGCTACCACTCTACCACTTGAGCCACAACACCACTTCCGGCTTTTTCTGTGTATGTGGTACTGGGGAATCGAACCCAGGGCTTCACGCATGCAAGGCAAGCACTCTACCACTGAGCCACCTTCCCAGCCCCAACCCTCCAATTTTAAAACCCTGTAACTCCAATATTTTAAGTAGAATTAAAAAACAAACAAACAAAACCACCACAGTCAGCTCCAAAGAGTAGGATTTCGTGCTCTCCACCAAGTAAGGCCCTCTGGACTCAGACTACCCCCAAACAGGATTCCATGTGGTAGGCCTTTAAAAGAGTTCAGCACTCCCATTAGCATACCCCAACCATTACTGCCATAGGATCAGAGGGATGTGGAAAAGGGGAATCCACTTCAGGAATAGGAAAATTTACTACTTAATGTATTCCCTTTGTATTCATCTTATTGAAATCCCCCTCTTTGACCAGACACAAGCATGCTGCAAAGCATGGATAAGCAGGCTGCTCAGCAGCTAAAGATTCTCTGTGACCCTTGACCCCTCCCCCTCCCACCAAGTCCCTTCCTGGGACTTGTAGCTTCCTTGACTTTTTGTTTGTCTGCTTGCTAGCTTGCTTTTGTCAGTCATGAAGCTTGAACTCAGGGCCTGAGCTTCTTTTGCTCAAGGCTGGCACTTTACCACTTGAGCCACAGCGCCACTTCTGGCCTTTTCTGTTTGTGTGATACTGAGGAATGGAACCCAGGGCTTCATGCATGCTAGGCAAGCACTCTCCCACTGAGCCACCTTCCCAACCCTTAGTGTGTGTTTTTTAAAAGCAGATTAAGCTGCATCATCCGAGGAGGTGTCTCCCTTCTCATACATGGCATTTTCAACTCATGACTTTGGGTTGCAGACAATACATTGCCTGCATCCTCTCCTAACCAATGGGTTGCATCTAGGATTAGGAGAGTCGGTGGCGTCTCAGTAGTTGTTTTTAGGTTGTGTGTGTGTGTGTTTCATTTTGTTCAGGGCAAGGAGATCTGATGTCTTGCATGGCCCAGTACTGTAGTGGAAATGAGACACCATCAACCACAGAGTCACTGGACTGGAGGGGGGCGGGGGGAATGCACACAATCAGAGCTGGTGAGCAGATGTAAGCTGGCTGTGGTTTATAGGACTTCCCACGGTCTCTCATCTCAACCCTGCTCTACCCACTCCTCCCACTGCTGCCGGACTCCTTCTGCTGAGTCTTCAAGAGTATTCTTCAAGACCATAGTCCTCCTGGTCCTCATGAAATATCCTACTAGACCTTCTTCAAAGTACCATGGGCTTCCTCCCTCGGGACATCACATCCATCACAAGGAAGGTTTCTCTGCTTCCTCGCCATCATCCCTATTTCAGTTCCCTAGGCCTTCCACAGCCACTTCTGTGTTCCTTACGTTTCCACTCATGTACCAATCCTTCCTCCTTCAGTGCTCTCGTATCCACCTCTCTACCTCCCTCAGTCCTCCTGCTGCTCATATTTATCTTCCTCCAGATGTACTCCAGAACTTGGGCGATGCCCCTACAGCTTCAGCCCGTTCTCATCCTGGGTGATTGCAGGGTCCCAGTGGATGAGCAAGCAAGCAAGCACTCAGGTCTCACACTCTCAGCTTCCTCCCTTCCGTGTATCTTTGCCTCTTCATCACCTCCACCGTGCCTCCAGGACCACATCCTGATCCTCACTCAAGCTTTGAAATTTACACTGTAAGCGAAGGGTCCAGTCCTGTTCAGGGTTCATTTACCTGTTCTTTATTACCAATAGGCCTCCAGAGCCCAGAATCCTGATGGTTCTGAGTGTCTCATCTCTTGTAGCCTCATCTCCTTCCTCTCTTATCTTTGGTATGTCACATACACTAACTTCTAAAGAAATCCCCCAGTCGTAGATCATCAATCCAATATCGAGATAAACATGGTGAGAATTTATTTCCCTGGGAGTTTTATTTTTTTTGGTTTGGTTTTGTTCTGTTTTTTGAGACAGAGCCCCACTGTGTAGTCCAGAATGCCTAAACCTCCCCATCCTTCCTGCCTCTGCCTCTCAAGTGCTAGGATTACAGGTATGAATCATACAGGCATCTCTATGTTTTATTGTCAAATTTGTTGCACTTTTATTAATTGTTTTTTCTCAGCTGTACTAGAGAGTATTCATTTTTGCTCAACAAACATTGATTAGGCATTAGTTCAGCACCTAAAAGCACAGAAAATAAGATATGATCTTGTTCTGAAGGTTTTTCCAATAGGAAAGAAAAATATTCAATATCTGAAATAATGCAGGCGATGATATTGGAGTGTGTAATCAACACAAAGAAAAGAAAGGCAGCATGTAAGAGCTTTCTAGACATAGCAATGTGAGAGGCATGGAGGTAGGAAATAACAATGGTGCATCAGCTTTATACTTGCCTCAATCACTCATCCACTACTACAACCCTACATGGAAGGTGTCTACCAACAAACTATCACCGCTCAGAGAGGTTATATTTCAAGCTAACGTTCAGGTACCTGTTAAGCAGCAAAGACAAGGTTAGGTCCCTGGTAGCCTGGATCTCGACTTCATGATTTATCCCTCTACCATGCTGGGGCATGTACCCTTCTGAGCATTCCTTCCATAGTAAGATTAGAAAAATCCTAGTGTTGAAATCATGAAAAGGGATACTAGATACTGGGCAAGCAACTTTGACAAATGTCCACTGTAATCATTTCAGAAATGCAGCTTTATTTTTCACTTGCATTGTTTGCCCAGAATAAAATTCCCACAGGTGAGATCCCAGGGGCCAGAGGAGCACCCATTAAATGGCTTTATATGCCCCAGAGTTCTTGAACGGGCTTGAATACGTTTACATTCTGTTGTCGAGGGTGAACGAATTGTACCCCACTCCTATTTGTGCTGGGGGCTGTATGTTGTTTACCCCTGAACAGTTTTAATTTGGCTAGATTCTGCGCTTGTTTAGATTGGTATAGCTTTCTTGCTCGTTTTAGAGTAGAAAGTGCAGATAAATGAGTAAACCAAAGTTGTTCTACCTGACCACTGAATGGAGGGGGGGGGGGCAGGACAGGTGTGCCTGCAGCATTAGGGGACAGAGAGGCTGGTTCTGTGAGAAGATGCCACAGCGGCGCTCCCAGCCCCCGCCCGGAGTCCACGTTCCAAAGGCCCTTCAAGGTGAGGCCTTCTTCGATCACGACTTGAGGTCCTGTCAGCTGCATCATTGCTGGGAGGCTAGGCAGCTGGGAGGCTAGCCTTCTCCATTTTTCTGTAAATGATGTGTGTAGAGGAAGCCAAAAAAAACGAAACACCCAGCTATGCGTCTCTCGCTTTGGGGTGCCCCCTTGAGCCCCCGTGCCTTTCTTCTTCTTTAGCAATAATGAGATCCGTTCGTTTCCGCTCCCGGGCTGGCGGGTCAGCGCCCGAGGCCCGGGCGCCTCGGCCCACCGCGGGGCAGCGGGAAACCCCACACCATAGAGATGGGAAACCTCCGGGCTCCTAGAGAGGAACGGCAGGCTCCAGGACCGGACTTCCGGTTTCTTCTTCACACCTCCGCTTCCGTCCCGCCGCGGTGGCGTGTTAGGTTGGCGGCAGCGTGGCTCTGGGTTCTTCCTCACCTCTGGGGTTCGGGTCTGGGGGTGTCAGAGGAGGTTGGGGGCCGTCCCCCGCCGCCGCTTTGGAGCCCAGGGCGCCGGACCCCCCTTCCCCCTCCCTGTGGGAGATG
This sequence comes from Dipodomys spectabilis, assembly GCF_019054845.1. Classification (NCBI taxonomy): domain Eukaryota; kingdom Metazoa; phylum Chordata; class Mammalia; order Rodentia; family Heteromyidae; genus Dipodomys; species Dipodomys spectabilis. Next base: position 1,269,210 of record NW_024871006.1, on the reverse strand, counting down.
CGGGTGCTGCCCCAGTCCAAGGGCTCAAGGCCCCGTTGCTCTTCGTGAAGCGGAGGCCGAGTGGCCCATCTCAAAGGAAACCGAGCCGGGCGCCCGTGGCTCACGCCTGTAATCCTAGCTGCTCGGAAGGCTGAGATCTGAGGATGGGTGTTCGAAGCCAGCCCAGACAGGACAGTCGGTGAGACTCTCATCTGCAGTAACTACCGGAAGGCAGGAGGTAGAACTGTGGCTCAAGTGGTAGAGCACTAGCCTTGCGCAGAAAAGCTCAGAGACAGCGCTCAGGCCCCGAGTTCAAGCTTCTGTAACAGCACCAGAAAGAAAGTAACAGACATATGATGCGCGTTATTATTTGTGAACCGGACAGGCGGTGACTGGGTCAGACGAGGAGGAATTGCAAAGGAATGTGTAGAAAAGGGACTTGGAAGAAGGGTGCCAGTTGGCACTGTGTGGAAGTGGGTCACGATACCCTCCTGTGGGAGAGAAGGGTGAAGAAAGTTAATCAAGATCTCTCACAGAAGGAGAGAAAAAAAGTCACGGTTGTGGGTCAGGTGGCCAGAATACTTGCCTGGGTTTCTCCCCAATCAAGAAACCCACTTAGCACCAGTGCTAACTTCCTACCTCTCTCGAACTCGAGTGTGTTCAGTTTTATTTTTCTTTTTCAGTAGTTATACAAGGAGTTGCCATTTCGCAAAACAGTTTATGAATACAATGTGTCTTCATTAGTGTCACCCCTTTCAACATTATCAGTCAACCCGCCCCTTCTTAATCTTGTGGTGTGTACATTGGATTCGTGACTGCATTTATCCCCCCTTCTCTTCACCCATCTACCCTTCTCCTCTTGGCCCCCACCCCACTTTTTGCAAGTATCTGTTTCTTGATGCTTATTTTAAGATGCCTGCCATACTACCCACCTCCCACCATCCATGGGATTGTGCAGTTGTGTTCCTGAGGGGAAAATGAGAGATGGTCAAATACATTTTGGATTTGAACCGCTGCCTCTTAACAAAGTTAATAACAGAAAATTCAGCTGTTCTGAAGAGACTTGGGATAATAGAACTCACAAGTTTAAGTCTGGTGTTTCTCAAGCACATGACCACAAATGTCTGACAGTCAACCTGACTTTTTAAATTCAGTAGCTATTTTGGTAAGTGCTCCTGTAAAGAAATCAATCACTCTGGCATAGGCCTGCACAAAAGGCATTCTCACTTCTCAAAAGGCATTCCAGATCTTTCTTGGAAGTGATCTGACTGAATTTCAGTAAGGATGGTTCTAATTTTCTGAGCAAGAAAAATCTATATATGCAGGCCTGTGGCAGGGTGCGTTAGAGGTCCCCCAAGACACACTAGACTCCATGATTTGCTTGGAGAACTCGAGCACCTCAGCACAAAGTTATCTTCTTGGCTGTGATTTATCACAGTGAAAAGATACAAAGCAAAACTAGCAAGGGAAAAAGCACAAGGGGCAGTCTGGAAACTACCAGGTGGAATCTTCCAAGAGTTCTCTCAATAGAACTACAAAGGACACATTCCATTCCTCCAGCAGGGAGTTGTGACAAGTGTGAAACATTGTGTATCTGAAGAGCTTGTTAGAAACTCAGTACCCAGAATTTCCATTGGGGCTGACTAATAATATAGGTACTCTACATAATATGTATCATGACTCCAGACTACCAGAAGGAAAGCAGGTATTCAACATGTATTGCATGGCTTGTACTACATGGCCTAGACACAGAAAGCCACTTTTCACAGCAACCCCAAGGAGCCATCCCAAAAGCCAAGCTCCTAACTAGCAGCCAAACTCATAACTCAAGACTGCTATGACAACTCTCTGTTCACAGTAGAAATGGTGGGTCACAGCAGCATAAGTTCAGGAAATGCTTTAAAGCAGAAGGATGTTTGGGATGAATGTTGAAAACAGAAGAGATGATAATCAACTTGGAAATGTAAGATGGGGCCTCTAGCCCAGGGAGCCTTAACAGCAAAGATGAAGAGGTAGGGACACTACCTTATCTTTACAAACACATGGGTTGTTCGGAGTGGTTGCAATGTGGGTATGAATGAAACACACACGGTAAGCAAGGGCTGGTGTGATCACTCGTGATCAGTGCCCACAGTCCCAGGTGTGCTGAGTTAGGGAGTCCCTGAATGTTAGTAGGTGGAGAGGGTTCCAAACAGAGTGAACAGTACATGCAGACTAAAGGTACTCTATTCATTAGCAGAGACTGCTGTAACAAAACGAGAGGCTGGGTACCTTAAATATTGGAAACTTTCTCACATTGTTAGAAGTTCAAGATGAAAGTGTCAACAGTTTGGTTCCTTTCGAGGACTGTCTCCTTGGCACAAGCAGGCGACCTTCTTACTGTCTTCTCACATGGTCTCCTCTTGGTCTGTGTACCTGTGGGGTCTTCTGAGCTCTTCCTCCTATAAGGACACCAGTTATATTGGACTAGGATCCACACTAACTGTCTTGTTTGAACTTGATTGCGTTTTTGAAAGGCCCAGTTTCCATGTTCACTCACATTTTAATCAGCTGGAAGTTGGGATTTCCATCCATGAATAGGACATCATTCAGCCCACAGCAGACATGTAAATACTTGGTGTAACTTAAGTAGAGTTCTTGTGGAAAGTGCTAGAGACCATTCCAGATTGCTTTCTTTGTCTTTTCCACTAAAAAGACAAAAAAAAAAAAAAAAGGACAAATATGTTACAGTGAGATCTTGTTCTGAAAAAATAGCAAAAGCAAAAAGAAAAAGGTATGGTTCAAGTGGGTGCTGAAGCTCACTTAGTGGGTAGGGACAAGTACTTTTCTAATGGAATGAAATAAATTAAGGCACAGGTAACCAAGTGAATCGCAGTATCATTTCCTAAGACTTCATACCACTTATGTGTGTCTTTGTGTAGGCATGCTAGTTCATGATGCAAAGTTTGAAAAATTTGCAAACTGAGGTGTTCAAAATAGGATAGAGACTGAGCACTTCCCCCACTGGTGCAAAGTGGGAAGATCTGTTAATCAGTATCCTCCAGAGAAATAAAACTGTCAGGGTAGAGAGCTATATCGAAGGGATTTATTGTCAGAACTGGTTCACACAATTGGGGAGGCTGTGAAGTTCCACAATATGCCATCTGCAAGCTAGAGAACCAGGAAAGATGTGTTGTACTTAGTCCATGTGGGACCAGAGAAAGGGGTTACAAGTCCAGGAGTCCAAAGACCCAAGGACCAGGAACTCTGAACTCCAAGGCTTATGGAGCTGGTGCCCCATCTCAGAAAGAATTCAGGAGCTAAAGGTGTGGCTCAGTGGTAGACTGCTTGCCTATTGAGTGTGAAGCCCCAAGTTCAAACCTCTGTACCAGAGAGAGAGAGAGAATTCACCTCCATCTTCTGTTCTGTCTGCTCTCAACTGATTGGATGGTGACCACCCACACTGGTGAGGCCAGATCTTTATGCTCAGTCTACTGATCCCCAAACATCTTCCAAAAATACTCTCACAGATACACTCAGGAATAAAATACTGCTTGCTTTCTGGATATCCCTTTTTCCAGTCAAGCTGACACATCACATTAACCATCACAGAACTGTTTTCATACGCCTAAGGCTTAATAACTATTTGTAAGCAGTGGCCTAGCAATTCTGGCTCAGTGGGGCCTGCATGGCAGGCCTCAGGTCACAGACTGAGAGACAGCAGAGTATGAAAGACATCTCTCCCTAAGGAAGGAGAGGACTGGTGCCATCCCAAGAGCCAGCTGCTGTCTCTCACGTCCTCTCTTAGGCTAGAATGACCTAGAGTCCAAAGCTGCTGGCTAGACTTGGAAATTGAGTGTCAGAGTCAAACTGTGAGCCAAACTTCCACCTTCATCCCTGCCGCTCACCAGGAGGGAATGTGTGAAAATAAAACACAGAGCTGGTACACAGAAGGTCACAGATAGGGTAGCATCCATCGCACTGGTGAAACGTGATTAACATCTTTCTGGGTAAGAAAATGGTAGAGAGATTGCCAGGTGCTGGTGGCTCACACCTATAATCCTAGCTACTCAGGAGGCTGAGATCTGAAGATCGCAGTTCAAAGCTAGCCCAAGTAGGAAAGTCTGTGAGACTCTTTATTGCCAATTACTCACAGAAAAAGCCAGAAGTGGCACTGTGGCTCAAGTGGCAGAGTGCTAGCCTTGAGCAAAAGGAGCTCAGAGAGAGTGTCCAAGCCCAGAGTTCAAACCCCAGGATGGGGTGCGGGGGGGGAGGGGGGGGGGAAGAGACAAACAGTGACATATTGATTAGGCCTCATGAAGGCAAAGCCCCCACTAGGGACACAGTCCTCCAACAGCAGCCATCAGGAAGAGCACAACAATAAGAGCTGACAAGACAATAACAGTCATGATGTCCAGCCTGGGCTGCATTTCCAGGAAAAGGTAGGACAGCCGAGTCACAGGGCACCAGCAGCAGAGGTGTGGTCTGAAGTCACAGCTCGCTCTAGAGCAAAGAGCATGACTTAGACCCAGCCCTCAGTACTTCCTAGCCGAATGACCACACATGTGCATGGCTTCTCTGGGCTTTGTGTTGTCTTCCCAGAATTGTGAGGATGAATGAGACACTATGGGTCATGCCTGGTAAAAAGCAACTGCACAGTTTTTAAGGTTTAGTCTTTCTTCCCAAACGGTTCAAGATGTAGCTTGGCAGCTAGATCACTCATCACTGCCAGGAGCCTTCCAGTATCTGATCTCCTCAGGGAGCTGAAGCAAGGCTGGATGGCCAATGATACAGTCAGAAGGATGTCCTGCTGCATGCCCAGGGCAGCTGTGACTGCCCTGCTCAGGAACAACATGCAGAAAGAGATGCTAACGTGAGTCATGGAGAAAGGCTTCCCCGTCCTCTCTCCACCTCCCTGTCAAAGGCAGCCAGAAGCTGACTGGGAGCCCCTGGCTCCATGTGCCTGAACAAAGATGAGTTGGATTAAAGTGGGCACCTTGGCAAGAAGAAAGAAACCAGAACCCAGATGGGATGACCAGGAGGTTGGAGGAAGAAGGCCATGTAATGTGCATGCACAGGCTCCAGAGCCATCTGCTGGAAGAAGGCCATGTAACATGCATGCACAGGCTCCAGAGCCATCTGCTGGATGAAGGCCATGTAACGTGCATGCACAGGCTCCAGAGCCATCTGCTGGAAGAAGACCATGTAACGTGCATGCACAGGTTCCAGAGCTATCTGCTGGATGAAGGCCATGTAACGTGCATGCACAGGCTCCAGAGCCATCTGCTGGAAGAAGGCCATGTAACGTTCATGCACAGGCTCCAGAGCCATCTGCTGGAAGAAGGCCATGTAACGTTCATGCACAGGCTCCAGAGCCATCTGCTGGAAGAAGACCATGTAATGTGCATGCACAGGCTCCAGAGCCATCTGCTGGAAGAAGGCCATGTAACGTTCATGCACAGGCTCCAGAGCCATCTGCTGGAAGAAGGCCATGTAATGTGCATGCACAGGCTCCAGAGCTATCTGCTGGATGAAGGCCATGTAATGTGCATGCACAGGCTCCAGAGCCATCTGCTGGAAGAAGGCCATGTAACGTTCATGCACAGGCTCCAGAGCCATCTGCTGGAAGAAGACCATGTAATGTGCATGCACAGGCTCCAGAGCCATCTGCTGGAAGAAGGCCATGTAATGTGCATGCACAGGCTCCAGAGCCATCTGCTGGAAGAAGGCCATGTAATGTGCATGCACAGGCTCCAGAGCCATCTGCTGGATGAAGGCCATGTAATGTGCATGCACAGGCTCCAGAGCCATCTGCTGGAAGAAGGCCATGTAATGTGCGTGCACAGGCTCCAGAGCCATCTGCTGGATGAAGGCCATGTAATGTGCATGCACAGGCTCCAGAGCCATCTGCTGGAAGAAGGCCATGTAATGTGCATGCACAGGCTCCAGAGCCATCTGCTGGAAGAAGACCATGTAACGTGCATGCACAGGTTCCAGAGCCATCTGTGTTCATGGGATATAAAACCCTGTCATCCTAGCTGTAATCCACGCCTGTCATCCTAGCTACCCAGGAGGCTGAGACCTGAGGATCGTTCAAAGTCAGCCCAGGCAGGAAAGTCCATGAGACTTACCTCCAATAAACCACCAGAAAACCAGAAGTGGCACTGTAGCTCAAGAGGTAGCTCACCTTGAGCTGAAGAGCTGAGGGAATAAATAAATATACAAACATGTCTATGAAAAGATAAATCCACAAACATAGTGAAAGCTTATAGTATATTTTCTTAATTTATGGAACAAGAAGATTAAAAGACCAGGATGGATATAGAAATATAAATGGCACAATACAAATCTGACCTGGTTATTATATGTCAAAATCTGTACCCACAAGAGCACAATTTACTTTTTTTTTTATTGGCCAGTTTTGGGGCTTGAACTCAGGGCCTGGACACTGTCCCTGAGCTTCTTTTGCTCACGGCAAGTACTCTACCACTTAAGCCACGGTCCCTTTTCTGCCCTTTTCTGTTTATGTGATACTGAGGAATCGAACCCAGAGCTTCATGCATGCTAGGCACTCTATCACTAAGCCACATTCCCCGCCTACAATTTACTTTTTGAGTGTCTATAAAGTGATAATTTTATTCATATAGTGGGTAAAAAGACTGCAAATTTCAAGACACTGAATTAAGAAAAAGTTATTTGACCAAAACAGAATTAGCCCAGAAATAACAAAAAGACAATTTCATCATGATGAAACTTTCATGATACTGTTCATATATGCTAACTAAACAATAAAATAAAAATAAGAAACATAATTTCCAATACTTGGAAATTTAAAAACATATTTCTAAGTAATCCATATAAATATTATAAAATAATTTTAATTGAATGTGATTGTTAAAAGATATAGAATAAAAACTCCATGTATGAAGCTAATGTAGAACACAGGGAAATTTAGAATCTTAAAATGTATGTGGTACAAAAATGGAAAGTCTGAAAAATCAGTGATTTATTCTTCTACATTAAGAACAAAAGAACAGAAAAGTATAAGGAAAATAGGAAGTAAATAATAAATATTATAAAGCAGTAAAATAGAAATACACTGTAGAGAAAACCAACAAAGCCAAAAGTTCTTTTAAAATATTGTTTAAATTAAATGCCAAATGCTGGTGGTTCACACCTAGCTACTCAGTAGGTTGGGATCTGAAGATCAGGATTTGAAGCCAACCTGGTAAGACAAATAAAGAAATTCTTATCTCCAGTTAATCAGCAAAATGCCATAGGTAGCCCTGTGGCTCAAGTAGTAGAATTCCAGCTTTGACTGGAAAAAGCTAAGCCCAAGAGTGAGTTGAAGACCCAATACCAACATGAACATACACACACACAAACACACACATACACACCATACACAGAGTTTAACTAGATTTAAATAGATAGCTTCCTACTAGCCAACAAAAAACTACTGTCAATATTAGAAAGGGATATTACTAAAGATCCTACAGACATGGAAAAGATAAAATTATTGCTCTTACACCAAAGAATTGACACAGCCAGCTCAGATGACACAGACAAACTCTTTTGAGAAATGCAACTTTCCAACATCCACTGAGAGAAAAAACCCAAAAAATCTTACTTATCCAATAAACAAGTTGAATTTATTACATAAGAACCTCTCAGAAAGAAAACACGAAGCCAAATACTCTCATCAATCCCCCACATATTTAAAAAATAACACCAATCTTCCACAAACTCACAGAGAAGGAAAAACAAGACTTTGCTTCCTGACTCCTTTCATGTGACTAATATGATCTTGTTAGAAAAATAGGATATTACAAGACGGAAAAATTACAGACCAGTCTCAGGCATTGTTATATAACAAAAAGTAAACATTTGGTCTTTGTCCCTGATTCCTGATACACAGCTCCTAAACCCCTTAGCCTCTCAATAAATCTAAGAGCGTATTTGTATGTCACTGAGATGCCTCTAGGATGAGCCCCCTCCTTCCTTCAGGCTGAGGGCTCACCAGAAAGATCTAGGCATGGTTACAGAGTTGAGAGTTCCAATTGTGATCCCTGAGCTTCAGGGAGAGGGGAGGGGAGGGGTAAAGTGCTAGAGATTGACTTGATAACCAGCAACCAGCAACCTAATTAGTCATTCCAGTGTAATGATTCCTCCATAAAAACCCTAGCTGATGGAAATCAACGTGCTGGGATACTGATGAAGTCAAAGAGGGTGTACTCAAAAGAATGTGTGTGTGTGTGTGTGTCCCCTCCCCTTGCTTTCTCCATCTCTTCCATTTGGCTATGGCTAAATTGTTCCCATTATGGTAAATCAATAATATTCAGTAAAGTACTTTGTGACTCTCATCTCTGGTTTTGCTCCAATCCATCTAACAAAACAAGAGGCTGACGCTTTTCAGAGTACTGTTTAACAACTAACTGCTCTGTCACCTGCCCTGGCAGCTACTGGTAGGACAAATACAAACAAAGTCCTGGGAGATTCAGTAACTCACTGAAGGTCCTGGTGCTGATAAATGTCAGAGCTGAGATGTGAACACAGTTGTTTGGCTCTGAAATTTATACTTGTTTAGTTTTGTGGGGTTTTTGGAGGAGAGGGGAGATAGGATCTCAATATGTATCTCAGACTTGTCTAGATCTTGAGATCCTCCTACTTCAGCCTTCGGAGTACTGGAATTACAGGCATGCACCGCCATGCCCAGCTGTGGAATTTGTACTCTCAAGCATTCTATGTCACTAACCCTGCATGTACGTAACTGATCATATTACTAACCATACATGTGTCTCATGCCATGAAAATGTAAAGGGAAGGTATTACTTCTCATGAGGGATGGGTTTTTAACTGGCAGAAAAATGAGACTGTAGAGTCAGGCTAGGTCAGTCAGGTCATACTCTGGTAACAATGGTTAACATCAAGATTTAGTCCTCTTATGCTAATTCAAGTTCAGTAATAGCCAGGTCCCTCCCTGAATGTCCTGACGGAGGAAAGCCAGAGTGTTACCAGCCGTGGTTCCTCATTCCATCCCTGGTGTTCATTACCATAGGTACAGGGGAAAGGGGAAACTGTGGGGAACTTACACCAGTCCTCCAGAATTTCATCCTGGAAGGTCAACACCCACCTCCTGCACACGTGCAGGAACGCACGTCATTTCTACTCCTGGCCCTGTGGTTCTAAGAAAGTACGTGGAGTATTTGGTTAGAATGTAAGCTTCGGCCACAGAGGGCTCTCCAGAGGGAGTAAAGTATATGCCAAGGCCTGAAGGGTTCAGAATGTACACTGCACAAGAGAAGAGCTGGGATATCTAGGGCATAGCAGGATGTCAGTGCCATTCCACCAGAAGTCTACAGGGGAGAGAAGAGTCACCTAGCTGACCTTGGTTTAGATGACTTTTAGATTATAGATGGTATGTGAAGGGCTAGGTACAGGAGATTATGGACCAAAGATCTGGGTATAAAAACATCCAGGTGACTCACTGAGACAGGTGAGCAAGGATGATCTCTAGAAGCCGCAGGGAGGTGGACTCCCTTGTACTTGGATACTGGACATGCTCTGGGGAGAGCAAGAGAATATGATTGCAAGGCTGCTTGTCTCCCTGCTGTACAGAGAGTAGTGTTGGTAGGCAAAACAGCAAATGCAAAAGAAAAAATACTTTATTTTATTTATTTTTGTTGTTGTTGGTCGTGGGGCTTGAACTCTGGGCCTGGGTGCTGTGCCTAAGCTTTTGTGCTCAAGGCTAATGCTCTAACACTTGAGCCACAGCTCCACTTCCAGCTTTTTGCTGGTTAACTGGATATAAGTCTTATAGACTTTTCTGCCCAGGTTGGCTTTGAACAGTGATCCTCAGATCTGAACCTCCTGAGTAGCTAGGATTACAGGCATGAATCACTGGCACCCAGTCACAAACAGCCTATTTGAAAGCAATAAAACTTCCATTTGTGCCCTGATGTTGGAACACTCAGAGAAATGTCTAGAAAATTCTACTAGCAACACAGCCTGAAGTTCTGGAGACTGAGGAAGAAATTCTCAGGTTGAGGACAGAGCCTAAGTCAAGGAACAGAGCACCCCAAATAGACTGCTTCCTCTCATTTTACTGCAGCTATTGGCAATTCATCATAACTCTGTGCAACACTGAATCAGCTCTCCACTCACCATGTCCTTTTAGGATGTAGGTGAATAACTCCTCGAAAGAAGAACACTGGATTTCCTGCCCTCCGTGAAGCTGAGAAATAAAAAAAGTCAACCGTGCAACCCGTGGCCAGTGATTTGACCTTTCTGAGCCTCACTACATTCGTACATGGAGAAAACATTATAGCACTTGTCCATCTATTTTTTTCAGGGCGGTTGTGAAGAGCAACTGAACATAATGAATGTGGCCAGATATGATGATCCATGCCTGTAATCCCAGTAACACTGTGAGTTCTAGGCCAGCCTGAACTGCATATAGAGACCCTATCTCAAAAAAAAAAAAAAAAGGGAAGGGGGAAAGAGAGGGAGGGGGAGGGGGAGAGAGGAAGAGAGAGAGGTGAAACAGTTCCATAACCTCTAAGACAGAATGGAAGGGTGATGGTTGGAATGATAGTGCTCCTGACAGAGGTTACTGATAGCCCAAGACCTCCTTCAGGGACCAGCCTTAAGGGAGAACAACATTATCCAAAAGATTTAACCAAATGCTTCTTGTAGAGTTACTGCCATGATTGCCACAAATAAACAGCATAATCTCTGTCTCCTGGGAGCCAAGATGACAAAGAATATAGACAGAAGTAACAGCCCAGGCTCAAGTGTGACCCGTGGGAGATCGCCAGTTCCAAGATGCTCAGAGGCTCAAAAGGGAGGCGATCATAAGACAGTCAAGGAATGCTTCCTGGAGGATGTGAATGTAGAAGGCTAGATTAAAAAAAGGGGTGCAACCAGATGCCATTTGCTCACGCCTGTTATCCTAACTACTCAGAGGGCTGAGATCCAAGGATCTTGGTTTAAAGCCAGCTTGGGTAGACAAATCTGCAAAACTCTTATCTCCAATTAGCCAGCAAAAAATATCTAGAGGTAGAGAAGTGGTTCAAGTGGTAGAGCACCCACCATGAATGAAAAAAGCTAATCAAGAGCACAAGGCCGTGGGCTGGAATGTAGCTCAGTGGCAAAGCGCTTGACTAGCAAGTGCAACGTCCTGGGTTCGATCCCTAGTACCAAAAAAGAAAAGACAAAAAAAATACAGTTTAAGAGCACAAGGCCCTGAGTTCAGTATTGGCATGCATATTAAAAAAAAAAAAAAAAAAAAAAGCCAGGCACTGGTGGCTTACAACTATAATCTTAACTACTCAGGAGGCTGAGATCTGAGGATTATGGTTCAAAGCCAGCCTGGGCAGGAAAGTTCATGAGACTCTTATCTCCAATGAACCATCAGAAAACTGGAAGTAGCACTGTGGCTCAAGTGGTAGTGTGCTAGCCTTGATCTGAAAAGCTGAGGGACAGCGCCCAGGCCTAGAATTCAAGCCTCATAACTGACCAAAAAAGAAAAAAAAAAAAGAGGAAAAGAGTCTGACTGAGCTGGCTGTGGCAGAGGAAAAGAACCAAGCAGGAGAGAGCTGATGGGAAAAGTTCTACTTGCTATTTCTCACTCAGCCAGGCTGCTCCTGAGCCGGGGAGGAGGGAAGAAGCAGGGGCGATGCCTGAAGTCAGCACTTCACGATGGATGTTACCATTTCAATCATGGTTGCAAAGCCTGTGTTTGCAGCTGACTATGATCTTGAGAAACAGGTCAAGATCAAGTACACCGTGAAGGCTGTGAGGACAGCCACACCGTTCAGTGCTCTGGACACAGTGCCAGCCTCTCAGATGGCACACAAGACCCAGCTGGGAGCCCCGTGCAAGCCTGACTGCGTGCTTTATCTGCGCAGACACTTTCTTGGCTCACAGAATTGTTTTGGAACAGAAACTATTCATGTGGCTCCCCACAGAGCTGCAGTGGCCTGGCAGCATCTCAGGCCACTGGGGCAGCCACAAGCCCAGCAGCAAAGAAGGAAGCCAAGAGATGACCCAAAAGGGTACTGGAGAGAGGGCTACAGGAAACTGCTGGCTGCTAGGGGACAAGAAGCCAGCTGTGGGATTAATCCTTCCAGGGGTAGCCATTTGTCCCCTCCCCAACACACACACACACCTTTCTTCTTTCTGATGATCAGGCTTACAGCTTCTTTGTCTTTTCTCTCCTAACTGTTCAGGCAGGCATAAAGAACTCACTCAGAATCCTGTATTTTACTGGAAAAATCCACTGTCTTCTTACAGAGAGGCAGAGGGCGCTCAAAGGCCAGATGGAAAAGGTGGAAGTCATCTTTGCTTTGGCAGCTGAAAATTTAAACTTCTCTGATAAAAATGTCAGCAGTTCATTTCTGGCCTTTTTGCATTAAAAAAAAAAGAATCAAGAGAATAAATATAGTCGAAGCATTTCATATGGATGATAACAGAATAATAAAAACTGTTGAAATTGTCTGAAGTGGAAAAGGCCAGTGGCTCATGCCTCTAATCCTAGCTATGCAGGCAGCTAAAATGGAGGATTTTGGTTCAAAGCCAGCCTGGGAATCAAAGTCCATAAGATATCATCTCTAAAATAACCAGCAAAAAGTAGGGCTGGAGGTGTGGCTCAAGTAGGAGAGCACCAGATCTGAGCAACAAGCCAAGTGAAAGTATAACCTTACCCTTCAGCCTAGCATCTCCCCACCCAGATTCAGCTGTAGCTATTGCATGGAGCCCAGACAGTCGCCCACACCTCTGCCCCATACCCAAGGTTTCTTGTAGTCAGCAGCTGTCACACTCCAAAAATCACCAGGACTGGAATTTTCCTGTGAACCAGACAGACTCCCTGGGGGGTAATCAGACTCATCCCCAGGGCTGTGGAAAAAGTGATCCAAACCCACAGCACACTTTACTGGTAAGCTTCAGCACTGCCATCCACGGTCCAAGTGCCCAAGCCTGAGAGAGGATTTGACTGGATGCCCCTAAGGATGCACCCAGGCCTCAGGCCTCTGTCAGTGCATCAAGGCTGGGCACAGTTACTCTGACCTGGGATGAGTTACTGACCCTTAGCCCCAAGGAAGTGGGAAAGGATTATGCTTGTGTCTTTGCTACCTACAATGAGCTCAGAACTCACAAGTCTCTCAGTACATACTGGTTGAGAGAAAATAGTGTAAAATGAGGTTGGCAGAAAGTAACATTTAGACTCAAACCAATCAAAGCACCCAAGCAGTTGTTGGGGGGGAAGGGGGGCCACAGCCCAATGAGCTGGGTATATGTCAGGATCCATCTATGTGCATAAGATGTGTTTACTTTCAAATATCATACGTCAAGCTGGGCGCCCGTGGCTCATGTCTAATCCTGGCTGCTCAGGAAGCTGAGACCTGAGGACTGATGTTTGAAACCAGCCTGGGCTTTGAAAAGCCTATGAGACTCGCATCTCCAATGAACCGATGAAAAGCTGGAAGTGGAGGTGTAGCTGGAGTGGTGCAAGCCTTGTGAAGAAAAAGCCTCAGTACCAGCACTAAATGAATAGATAAAACCGTACTTCAGATCAGAAATGTCAACCTATAGGAGCTGTGGAAACAACACATGGGGAATGCGGTCCTTGTGCCCCGGGCGTGGTGGTGGTTCCGTGTCCACCCCCCCCCCCCCCCCACTCCTCATATTCTGCCCCAAGGGTGAGCAGATTCTAGATTCTTCGGGACCCAGAGGCAGCTTGAAAACCTAAACACGGTTTATATCACGACACGTATTAATTAGTCAAGACGACCAATCATCTCGAACCGACGACAGGGACGCCCGCCCCGCTGCCCCCCCCCCGACTCTCCCCAGGGACGCCCGCCCCGCTGCCCCCCCACTCTCCCCAGGGACGCCCGCCCCGCTGCCCCCCCACTCTCCCCAGGGACGCCCGCCCCGCTGCCCCCCCCTCCGATTCTCCCCAGGGACGCCCGCCCCGCTGCCCCCCCGATTCTCCCCAGGGACGCCCCCGCCCCCCTGCCAGGCCCACAGGTGGGGACACCCCTGGTACCTTTGGGAGAAATGCCATCCTCGGCCTGTACTGCTGGCCTTGGTGTCGGATCGTCATGCTGGACCCGGGATGAGTTCACCAGCACAACACGAATTTGATAGAAAGGGAAAGCACCCCCTTCCACCCCGCCTCCCTAAGTTGGGAAGCCGGCCTGGCCCGCGCCAGCCCCGCATCGTCCCCGGAGGCGCCGCCGGGCGGGGAGCGCTCGAGGCCGGGCAGCAGCTCCCAGCTCCTCAGCTCTAACTCCCAAAACAGCTGGAGTCCGCGTCAGCCAATCAGCGGGCGGCGGCGCGGCCTCCTTAGCATGTGCTGCGCGGGCGCCCGCCTGCCACCAGGGGGCGGTGTGCGGCTCCACCTGGATTCGGTGGAGCCTCAGGTGACCCCCAAGGGTCAGGGATGAGCAAGCAGGTGGTGATGTCCCCAAAGAAGCCAGCTTGGGCCGCCACCGTTAAAGCCTGGGAAATTAAAAACGGTGTGACTAGCTTTGGCTCTCTGGCTAGTCTGACTCCCAAGTTACTGAGTGACAGCAAGTTACTCAAGCTTAAAATTTCTGTTGTTTGTTCATCTCACCCCAGAAAAGCAAGTAAGTGGGAAAGGAAAGGGCTGTAAGGGCTGAATGAATAATCGAGATAACGAGCCAGGGTGGCTCACATTGCAATCCTAGCTACTCAGGAGGCTGAGATCTGAGAATCATGGTTTGAAGCCAGCCCCAGCAGGAAAGTTCATGGAAGTCATCTCCAATTAACCAGCAAGATAACAAAAGTGGAGCTGTGTCTCAAGCAGCAAAGTACTAGAATTGAGGGGGGGGCGGAAAACTAGAGGAGAATGCCCAAACCTTGAGTTCAAGCCCCAGGACTAGCACCCCACCCCCCAAAAAAATCGAGTCAAGGACTAGCAGGGCTGAACTTGGGATTTGCTGTAAGATCTCACTGCCAAGTATGGCATGGCTCTAGGCTTTATTTCAATCTGATTGGTAAGACTCACTGCACCTTACTCCTGGAAGAGATTTTCTTTAGTTCTGGCTTTGAACATTACTGAGCTAATCTAAGTCCAAGCACTGAGAACTACAGCCAACATGTGTAAATACACAGCAAGCGCAGGTTTTACTTTAGTATCTTGGGACTCCTACCCATGATGATGAGAGTTGAACCTGCCACCTCTTGCATACTGAGTATCCACTCACTCTACCACTCAGCTACACTCTCAATCCCTCTTGAGAATCTTTTCTTTTTTTAAAATTACTGTGCCTAGTGACTCCATTAGTTTTTTTTTAAATTTATTATTTATTTATTTATTTTTATTTTTTGGGTCCTGTCGTGGGGCCTGAACTCTGGGCCTGGGCGCTGTCCCTCAGCTCTTCAGCTCAAGGCTAGCACTCTACCACTGACTCCATTAGTTTTATCTTTACATTCCTATGTAGTCTGATGTAAATTCAGATTACTGTGAGAACTACTGCAATAGAAATAGAAACCCAATTCTAGGATCTGGAATTACATTACTTGGGAATCAAATCTGAATCCTGCCATTAACTCTCTAAGACTTTGAGTAAGTAACCTGACCCCTCTTTAACTTAGCTCCTATAAGTTGGAGGTGGTAAGTCAAGCACCAGTGACTCACACCTATAAGACTAGCTACTCAGGAGGCTGAGAATCCTGATCCAAAGCCAGCCAGGGTAGACAAATCTGAGAGACATTTATATCCAATTAACTAGCAGAAAAAGCTTTAAGCGGTATGGCTTAAATGGTAAAGTGCCAGCCTTGAGCAAGAAAGACTCATAAAAATGGAAGGCCCTGAATTCAAGACCCAACACCAGCTACACACACATACACACAAATAAACAAGTGGAGATGACACAATCACAGTGTCTACCCGATAGAGATGTTGAAGGAAGACAAAGGAGTCAATGAATATCAGTTGTTACTACTATTATTGATATTTGAATAATTAAAGACTAATAAGCCCAAGCTTATTAGCTAAATCTCAGACAGGATGAGATCTTCTAGGTCTAAGGCTTAGGATTGTCAAGGATACCCTATTTTGTTAGTTCCAGAGCTAGGGTGGTCTCAGGGTGGCAGAAAAAGCTGACAGCAGTAGCTGGCAGGTGGCATTTGTCCTAGGAGGTGCACCTGACAGACGCTTCTTTGGCTCATCTGGATCTCATCCCAGTGTAAGAGCCAGGTTCCTGGCTCTCTTCCGTCTGGAGTAACAGTTTTAGAAACCAGATTCTGAGGTCTGGTTGACTCATAGGGAAATGACTCGGCAGGCAGCCATGAGATCCAGAGCCTCCAGCTTCACACTGCCATGCTGTCTGACAGCGGGAGAATGAGTATTTCCTCCTGGTTTTCAATAATACTTGAATTCAAGCTTTGGCCTCATAGAATGGGTTAGGCAAAGGACTTTTAAAATCATTTCAAATGTGCATGTTATCTGTGATTACATTCCCTAGTCTCTTATTTGGCTAATTCTCTCCTCCACACATATGTCATTCCCTCCCCACCTTGATTTTTGTTGTTGGTGGTGGTGGTGGTGGTGGTGGTGGTGGTGGTCATAGTGGAGCTTGAACTCTGGGCACTGTCCCTGAGCTCTTGAGCTTAAGGCTAGTGTTCTACTACTTTGAGCCATAGCACCACTTCTGATTTTCTGGTAGTTAACTGGAGATAAGAGACTCACAGACTTTCCTGCCAGGGCTGGCTTTGAACCGTGATCCTCAGATCTCAGCCTCCTGAATAGCTAGGATTACTGACATGAGCCACCAACCCCCAGATCCCACCTTGATTTTGTTAGTGAATTATTATATCATGAGGTCCTCTGTGGAGTTTGGTTTTGTTCGGATTTTCATCTTTTGGAGAGGCTCTCACTCTACTGCCCAGGGTAACCTCTAAGGCATTATCCTCCTCTGCCTTAACTTCCTCAAGGCTGAGATTACAAGCACAAACAAACCTGCCCAGCTCTTGTTTTCAACTTGAGAACTAAATTATTTCAAACCTAAAATTCTAGAGTTAGCCAGCTTGGCTACAGAGTAAAACCATGTAGACAAAGAGGGCGGGGGGGAGGGGGGGGGAGGAGAGAAGGAAAGAAAGAGGAAGGAAAGGAGGGAGGGGAGGAGGAAGGGAAGGAGGAACGGAGGGAGGGAAAGAAAAGAGGGAAGGAAGGAGGGAGGGAGGAAGGAAGAAGAGGAAAGAAGGAAAGAAGGAAGATCAACAAATGAGAAAGGGCTCCGAAACTAGAGAAAAACAACCTTTAGATCAAAGTGCGAGCAACTGTATCAGATTGCATCATCCTGAGTAGTTCATAGCACCCTCTTGTACTCTCAGAAGTGACTGCGTCTGAATGACACATCATATGGTCACCCTTATCATCTTCATGTACTACTCTGAAGATGCAGCACAGGGTAGTAGAACATGAACGTGACCTGGATCTGTATCCCAAATTGACTACTGACTGGTAAGGAGGACCCAAGCATCACTTCCGGAAATCCAGGTCATTGATTGGAGATGTCCAATGTCTCTAAAAATCTGCACGTTTCAAACTTGGATGAGTGTATTTGTCTCCTGGGGATTTGGTTGGAATTTAGATTGGCCCAGTAGGTAAAGGATGAGGCTGGTGTCCTGCAGCTGCCCCACCACGCCCATGCTAACTTCAGTCTGAGCATCAAGGGACTGAAAGTCACGTGTCAGAAGTCCACGTGTTTAACTCCTTTAGAAGGGAGTGTTTGCTGCAGGACTCCAGAGCCTCTAACATGCTTCCAGAGGTGAACTGAGCAACTTGGGAAAGGTTTTCAGGAAGTGAAAGGTCTTTTATACGGAGGCAACAAAGGCAAGAGGGCGGCGAGTTTTCCCAGGCTTGAGTTCACATGGTCCCCTCGCAGGTGAGTAGTCTTCTGTGGCTTCCCACACCTAAATCCCATTGCAAAGAAACCCACTACTCCTTCTATACCCTATTTTACCCCTTGGCTTGTTTTGGACCATGTGAATTGACCCATTCACTGGCTGTCCACTTGTGTGGCCAGATATCAAAGGAGGAACTGAGCCCACCTATCATCACTCTTTGCTTTCTAGAAGAAAGCAAATATGAAAAGATCCTAGGTTGGAATCAGACCTGAGATGAAAGCTGTATGAGAGCTCAAGTTGTGAGAGAGACGAGCTGTACGTGCAAGAGGTTGAGATCTGAGGATCATAGTTCAAAGCCAGCCCAAGCAGACAGATCCATGAGACTGTCCGATTAATTGTCAAAATGCTAAAACTAGAGGTATGGATCAAGTGGTAAAACAACAGTGAAAAAGCTAAGTGACAGTGCCCAGGCCCTGAGTTCAAGCTCTAGTACTCCCCCCCTCCCCGTGCCCCCCAAAAGAAAGAATCAAAATGAATGAAAATGGAATCAAGGCATTGGGGCAAAACAAAAACACCTGGAGGTTGGGAATGTGGCTTAGTGGTAGAGTGCTTGCCTAGGACACATGAAGCCCTGGGTTTAGTTCCTCGGCACCACATATACAGAAAAAGCCAGAAGTGGCATTGTGGCTCAAGTGGTAGAGAGCTAGCCTTGAGCAACAGAAGCTCAGGGACAGTGCCCGGGTCCTGAGTTCAAGCCCCAGGACTGGAAAGAAAAAGGAGGAGGAGGAGGAGGAAGAAGAGGAGGAAAAAGAAGAAGAGGAGGAGGAGGAGGGGAAGGGGAAGAAGAAGCGGAAGAAGAAGGCGAAGGAGAAGGAGAAAGAGAAGAAGAAATAATACCTGGAGAGCGCTTAGAAAGGTAAGTGACAAACATTGGGGGCTACTGTTGGGCTCCCAAAGTGCATGGTCTGTCCTCCAGCTTTTTGCAGTGCTCATGGACAGCACACTAGGGAAACACTGAAAGAACAGTATGGTTGTCTCTCTGCAAGCCATTTGTGGACCTTTGCCACTTCCTCCCCAGGAAGGCCAATGAACAATCAGTAGGATTTTATTGCAATCATATACTCATTCCCTCCTGCCTCACCCTTTAGCCACCCTGCTCATGGCTCCATTCTTTATTTTCCCTCACCACTTTACTTTATGCCTGCCTTGTAGGCCTCTGACTCCAATGTGCAAAGAGACGTGGTGTAAAGGAGCCAATGGGTCCAGGGAGGGATCCGTTAAGTGGGATGGTATCTGAGTCATCATCATTGCAGGCAGGGATGGAAGAATTCTCTAGCTGCCTCCTGGTAAAGATCCTAAATACTTAGATGACAAAGCTGATGTACAGTGTTTACACTGCCGAACACAGATGCAAGATAAAAGAATGACTAAGACGCTCGGAAATAGCATTTGTATCCAGATATTCTCACCAATTTCAGGGGAAGCCAGTAGGCTTTCGAGAAATTATCCAGTGCCCACACTGAATCAGCAATGTTGGCCTAACTCCAGTGTCAAAAAGTCATTGTAGAAGCCAGTCTTGTGGATTTCCCTGAAAACTTATTTCCATTTTGATCCCAAACTACGATCCAAATACTGCCCATTCTGCTTTTCTACTATTTACCACAAAAGAAATTTCTCTAAAAGTTAGTTCCAAGGAAAGCCTAGCATTTTCTTTTAAAAACCCACACATGGGCTGGGAAGGTAGCTCAGTGGTAGAGTGCTTGCCTTGCATGCATGAGGCCCTGGGTTCGATTCCTCAGCACCACATAAGCAGAAAAAAAAGCCGGAAGTGGTGCTGTGGCTCAAGTGGTAGAGTGCTAGCCTTGAGCTGAAGAGCTGAGGGACAGCGCCCAGGCCCAGAGTTCAGGCCCCATGACCAGACCCCCCCCCCCAAAAAAAAAAAACCCACACATTTCCTCTTCCCTGATTAAAACAGAGGTATATCATGTTTTCTTTTCTTTTCAATATAGACCATCAAAATTCTTCCAATTCTGGTATTTGGCTCCCTTGGAGAAACTGGGATTTGATTTCTAAAGGTTTATTTAAGAAAAATTTCCCCATCACTATTTTCATATTTGACTCATATATCATTCATTTTATTGCCTGGGATATAGTCAGACATGATGGCTTCAGTATGTGATCCCAGTCACTGGGGAGCAGGTGATAAGGTTATCATGGCCCAAGACGGGGAGGGGGAGTGTAATTGAGACTCCATCCCAACCAATGACCACACACAGTGGGTGAGTGGTTGGTGTATGACTGTCATTCCAAGCTACAGAAGAAGCACAATGGCTGGGTATAGTGGCATATGCCTGTCATGTCAGTATTACAAGAAAGTACAGATAGGAGGATCACAGTCCAGGCCAGCTCAAGCATAAAGCAAGATCCTATCTTGAGAATAACTAATACACAAAAGGCCTAGATCAAGTGGAGCCCATGTCTATCAATCACAAGGCTCTGGGTTCAAAACCCAGGTACATCACCAAAAAGGAAACTACAAAACTTAGGGATGTAAAAATTATATTCCATTTGAGTAAAAAATAGGAGATAGCTTGATAAATTGGACACTGTGGGGAACAAAAGGGGAAAAAAATGAGGAAATCTCAACAGTATTCAAGACAAATCACTATAATTACCTAAATGATTTTTCAAATCTACATGACCTTATTTGGTCTGTGACATCTGCTAGAAGGAAAATCTGGGGGGTGGGGAAATGTATTCAAATTCAGTAGGCTTCATCCATCTTGCTGTCTCTTTCTCTCACAGTCCTGGAGGCTAATGTGCAGGATCAGGATGTCTGAGCATTAGTTCCTCCTGAGGATTTCCTCTTTGGCTTGTAGACAGCCATCTTTTCCATCTGTCCTCACAGGGTCATCCCTCTGTGTGTGTCCCATATTGCTATCCTTACAAGACAACTCTGCGCTGACTGGCTTTGGCTGATAGCAAAGGATGCCTTGTTTCTGCAGACCTGGAGCTCTGTAATCCTCCTTGCACCTCCACTGTCTCCAGAAGTAGGCAAATGAGGAAGGGAAGGAGAGAGGGAGTAGGGAGCAGAGGGGATTGGGCTCCAGGACTTCATGGATTGTATGGAGAATGGTCTAATATAAGTAAGACACCCAGGGCATACGATACCATATAATAAGAGATGCTTCCCCTTCATCCCTATATCCCAAGGATTAGAGCTCCTGCAATGAGCCCAGTGCAGAAACTTCCCAGAAACACTTGCTAGAAATCATCAAAGACAAATACGGCACTATTGTCTTCTGATCTTTCTTTCTCATGAGTCACTGAACTATGTCTCCCTGAAACCATTGTCTGATAGATTCTTCTCATTCATATTCATGTGTCTGCTTTGACAAATTCCTTTTTCCAGATACACACAGCATGCATGCTCCATAATTGAAAATTTAGAAAATAGAGAAAAGCAAAGGAATTTGGCAGTATCTAATCTGGGAAACAAGGTTGAAAACCTGGAATCGAATGTCTGATAGAAAGAGTTATGAGAGTTGGGAGACAAGGACTATGGTGCAATCTCCACTATATCCAGCTACGGTGATTCTGCCAGCAGCTTAGATAACAAAATAGTTACCAGGAAACATGATAGGTAGACTGCTTTGGGTTTCTATTCTCAACACTACCAATTTATGGATACTTAGAGTAAGTTTCAGTTTTTTTATGTTCCCCATCTGTAAATGAAAAATGGTAATAACAGTTACATCTCAATGATTTGGTGAACATGGGCTACCATTATTATCTTTTTTTTTTTTTGGTCCGGTCATGGGGCCTGAACTCTGGGCCTGGGCACTGCCCCTCAGCTCTTCAGCTCAAGGCGAGCGCTCTACCACTTGAGCCACAGCGCCACTACCGGCTTTTTTTTCTGCTTATGTGGTGCTGAGGAATCGAACCCAGGGCCGCAGGCATGCAAGGCAAGTGCTCTGCCACTGAGCCACCTTCCCAGCCCTACCATTATTATCTTACACCTGGTCTAGTCTGTCTTTCTATCTCTGTCTCATGTCACATGCAATCTTTTTGTGAGCAACACATCTCCAATGCTGTTAACTTAGCAACATCAGGTGTCATTTGGAACCTCAACCTTTCGATGTCTAAAAAAGAATGAAAAAAATCTCTACACACCTCTATCACAGCCAGTAGGACCAATGCCTGTTCCCTGTTTATCCCATAAACCTGAGCAATGACTAACAGAGAAAAGTTACCTCTTTCTCCTTTGTCCCTGAGATCTAGTCAATCATCAGTTTATGTTGACTGCCTCCTTCCTTTTCTTTAATACATCTATTCTGTCATCTTCAATGCCACTCCCTAAATCTCCTCATCAACATCTTTTGCCTGGGCAACTATCATGTTATCCATTTGGTCTTTCTATATACATCCCTGCCCCATGTTCCCACTGTGGCCAGAACAGCTTCTTGTTAAATTCTTTATCTGGACGATCCACTCTTGTATTAAAGGTCTTCAGTTGTCTACCACAATGTGCTTCGGGAAAGCACATTTGTAATGAGTTCTACAAAGCAGTCTGGAAGCTGCGTGGCCCTCATGCCCATCCCTTAAGCTCTCTCTTGACCCCTCCAGGCTGGTCACCCTGGATCCCTTTCCATTTCTGGAACAACTCATTCTTCCTGTGACTTCAGGGCCATCACAGGGGACTGAAACTAATCCTCACTTACCATGTTTTTACCTGGCTTACTTCTCATTCCCTGAGTTCCAGAAGGACAAAAAAAAAAAAAGCCACTTCCTTAGGAGGAGCCCTCTGCTGTGACTCTACTAGGTTAAGTCTTTCCATGATCGTTTTGGGGCTTTTATCTCCTCAATTGTAATTATTTTCATGTAGGTTTGTACATCCATGATTAGCATTATTCATACTAGCCCAGAGGTGGAAGCAACCCAGTAGTCCACAGGGGACTTGATTCCACACTCAGGAAGATCTTAAGGTGGTCCAAGGAAAGGAGCCCCTTGGAGCCAGGATATCCAGGCTGGACTCTCAGTAGTGGCCCCTCAAAACAAATCCCTCTTAATACAGTCCAAGGAGATTGAAAATAATAAAATACATATGAAAATAAAACACTGAAACCTGCTGCAATGGGCTTTAGGAAAGGGGAAGAGGGAAGGAGCTGTGATGGAGGGGTGAGGTAGACTGGAATACAGTACACAAACGTGTACAAGCCGAGTCTGGCTGGTTCATGCCCTCAATCCTAGCCACTCAGAAGGCAGAGATCTGGGGATCGTGTTTCAAAGCCAGCCAGAGAAGGGAAGTCCATGAGATTCTCATCTCCAAATGAACCAGCAAAAAGCCAGAGATGAAGTGGTAAGGTGGTAGAGTGCTAACTCTGAATGAGAAAGCTAAAGGAGAATATGAGACCCTGAATTCAAGCCCCAGTAGCCACACACACACACACACACACACACACACACATACACGTAGAAATGTGACAGTGAAATCTCCCCTCTCCTCCCTGAGGGACCTCCACATGCAAGATACCCTGGCCCTGGGGCTGGAGGTGTGGCTCCATAGTAGGGCACTTGCTGGCTAGGCCTTGGTTCTATCCCCAGGACCAGGGAGTTTGAGAAAATAGACACACTTCCCTACTTCCCTTGGGGCCTATGTCCCCAGCCAAGAGGCCCCTAAGAGATGCTCTGAGGTTCATGTGGGTCTCGTCCTGCAGGCCTCCCCTCTCTATCTACCTGGTCTCCCAGGATCAAAGCAGATGACAGTGGAAGATCGTGGGCCCCTGTACTGTGTGTCCACATGTCCACAGGTGCTCACTCCTATTCCTCTCAACCCCTCCCTACTCCCAGCAACCTCACCAGGAAGCCACTACTGGAATGAGTCACCACATGAGAATCGCTTCCCCAGGATCTTAGCCTTGAAGGGTAGGTGTCCAAGCTGGGATCTAGCCCTGGGCTGGCTGCCTCTGAAGTCACAGTCCTAACCCTACCCTGGCCTGTTCAAGCCAAGGGGACAGCAGCTGGTAGCCCCAGGGGCCAGGTGTTGGTGTGACAGTGTGACACCCAGTCTTCCTGGAAACCACCCCTCCCTCCCTGGAACCTCTCCATCTGCCACCACCTCTCACAAGCCACAGAGCACCAAGCAAGATGCACAACTGGAACCTTCCAAAGCAAGGGACTTTCCAAGCTCCTGCTCTTGCTGCTTTCTGTTCTGATGTTCCCAGGAAGAGGGGGTGCAGGCCGATGAGTGTACCCCAACAATACGTAGCGGAAACAGAAAAAGAAGCACCGGGAGGATTCTGTTACATGTCCATGAGCTGTGTGTGTGTGTGTGTGTGTGTGTGTGTGTGTGTGTGTGTGTGTGTGTGTGTGTGTGTGTGTGTGTGTGTGTGTGTGTGTGTGTTGGCACTAGGGCTAAAACTCAGGATCTGGACATTATTCCTTAGCTTTTCCACACTAAGCTAGCACTCTTCAGCTTGAGCCACAGCTCCACTTCTGGCTTTTTGCTGGTTGACTAGAAATAATAGTCTCCTGGACTTTCCTGCCCCAACTGGCTTTGAAACCATTATCCTCAGATCTCAGCCTCCTGTGTAGCTAGGATTACAGGCATGAAATACTAGTGCCCAGCTGAGCTCCACGTATTTAGACATGGTTTCAACTTCTATCTCCTTCTCTGTCTTCCCACCCTGGTCCCTCTGATAACTCACCTCCGGAAACCCTATCACTGCAAATATAATGCAAGACAAAGCCCAGGTCTCAGCATCTGATGGGTATCTCCCAACTACACACCCCTTGTTCAACGTGTCAGCTCTCCCTGCAGCTCTCCCTCTTCTACAGTCTCAAACCAAGTCACCACTCCCCATTGAAAGCATTTGCTAGGTTTAGTAGCTGGGAGCTCTGACTCCAACTCATCATCTGTGTCATCCGGCTAGGTGTGAGTTGTTGAGTCTTCAGTCCCTTCCTTTCTGTCTCCTATATTCTCCTTGCTCTTGTAGATTCTTCCTCTCCTTCCCTTCCTGTCCCTACCTTCCCAGTAGTCTTCAAACATGTTGAAATCATTTCTATCTTTAAAAACATGTGACCCTCCCCTCCCTACTCTCCCTCAGCTCCTGGTCTTCTCTCTCCAGCCCTTCTCTCCTGGGCTTCCTGGGAGAGTGGTCCTCCCTGGCTGTCTCCGCATCTCCTCCCTCCTCCCCCTAGACCTGCTGTGACATTGATTGGCTCATCAGTTCATTCCACTGCTCTCTCCACAAAAGGCCTACCCCATACCAACTCCAAGCAGCACTCTGCTTCTTTCTCTTCATCTATCTGACTTTTTACTCCACTCACCCCACTCCCTCGCCTTGAAGTCCCATCCCTTACTCCCTGGGACATGAGGATTTATTCTTTGTTCTTATTCTTATCTGATAGCTGCTGCTTGATCTTTTTGGATGGACTCTCCATCTGTCCAGTAATATGTTTGGACATCTTTACCCTTAATCTCCTTCTCTTCCTCCAACATGCCAAGCTGACCTCCACCATCTCGTGATGAGTGACCCCCTTATACATTGGTGATCCCTAAGTCCCTATTCCAGAACTTACTATTCCTCTCACTTTTTATACAAGTACTGTCCATGGAACTTGCTGTGATGATTTTTAGAAATGCCTTAAAGACTGCTGTCCAGTCTGGTAGCCACCAGCCACATGTGGTTATTGGACACCCGAAACTTGGTTACTGAGGAACTAAATTCTAGATGAATTTACATGTAATTGAATTAATTTACTGGACACCTAACTTACTGACTGCTATACTGGACACACAGTTCTAAACATCTGTCACCAACTGTCTGTGGACCCCTGACTAGATGCCTCCAGTTCCTCAAGTCCCCACTAGAATATACACCAGAACTTTCCTTTCCACTAACACTGAGGGTGACAATATTGTTTAGAGGGCTTTGAACTCAGGATCCCATACTTGCTAGACAATTCCTCTCCAGCCCTTTTCTGCTTTAGTTATTTTTCAGACAGTGTTTCACATTTTTTTTATTAGGACTGAGCTTGGAACTGAGATCCTCCCACCCACGATTCCTATACAGTGTGATGACAGGTGCTCTCCACAATGCCTGGCTTGTGTTGAGATTGAGCCATAATAAACTTTTGTACAGGCTAACCTGGACTGCCATCCTCCTGATCTTCATCTGACAGATAGGTAGGATTACAAGTGTGCACCACAGCACCCAGTACTTAGCATACATTGTTCTAAAGGGCTAGTGTTATAGGTTGAACTGAGTCTGCTTCTGAAAGAATGTACTGAAGTCCTAACACTCAGTACCTCAGAAAGTAGCCTTGTTTGGAATTAGGGTCTTTACAGAGGTAATGAAGTAGGAATGAAGTGAGCTCTGACCCAATTAGTACTTATAAATATGGGAAATGTGGGCAGAGAAACTGAGAGAAGAAATTACGAGAGCCTAGGGAGAAGATGGCCGGGTGAATGGAGCTGCGTCAAAACTCTTGACAGGCACCAGAACTTGGAACAGGCAAAGGGAGCTCCTTCCTTATAGCCATCAGAGAGCCCCACCTACACCTTCAGGTTAGACTTCCAGCCTGTTCAACTGTGACACAACACAGTGCGTAAGCCACCCAATTTTTGATGCTTTGTTATGGTAGCTCTGTGTCTCTGTGTCATGCAACTGGGGGGTGGGGGTTGACCTTGACCCTGAGAATGGCTTTAGCACCGACCTGCTGGCAGGCTGAGGTCTTGGAACCCTGAGGGAATGTGGAATCCTTCTGGGGCTTCATTAGGAACTTGGAACCCATCCTGGTCTTCATCATTGAAACTTATGCCTTCTGCCGGGTGCTGTTGGCTTACGCCAGTCCTAGCTACTCAGGGACTGAGATCTAAGGATCATAAATCCAAGCCTGAGCAGAGAAGTCCATGAGACTCGTATCTCCAGTCAACCAGCAGAAACAACCAGAAGTAGATGTGTGGCTCAAGTGGTAGAATGCCATTTGGGGCAGAAAAGTCAAGCAAGAAGAAGAGGCCCTGAGTTCTACCTCCAGTATCAACACACTCACACACACACCACCACCACCACCACCAACAACAACCTTGTACTTCATTTGCACCTAATGACCCCATCCCAGGCTTCATATGCTGGAGAATGAATGGGGGAAATTCTGCTCAGCTAAGGCACTAGGCATCTCAGAAGAGTCTGGGGTGTATATGAGCCTGGCAAAACTTCTGTGCCCATTCACACGGGCCAGCTCCTGGGACATCTGTGGTCTCGTTCTTAAAACAACCAAGTAAAGTTTCAGGATGTTCTGGTGGGCTCTGCCACCCATTTCCCAAGGCTGACTCACGCTCCGTGGATAGCAGCTGGCTGGGATGCAAAGCCTCTGCTTTCTTCTCCTTTCTTCTGAGTTTCCAGGAAGCACTTGGAACAGGATGTAAGAGCAGCACTTTCCACCCAGCCCTCACATCCTGCTTCCAGATGCAAGCAGCAGTGTAGGCACGAGGAGAGCACTTAAGGGACTGTGACCACAACGTCCCAATTTGAAAAACCGGAGTCTAGTAGCTTCCATATGAGACCCCTGCATGGTCCTCCTCTCCTTCCTCCCCGGATAATCAAAAATGACTGATCAGTTGCATTTTATCAGTCTTTACTAACAACAATTTGGAGTGCAGGGTTCCCTGTTACATTTAGTCCTTATGATCTAGGGTTCTGCTCCTAATAGGTCCTTAACCAAAGTTAAGTAGATTAAATTTGGGACGATTATTTGGGACAAAAATCTCACTCTATAGATCAGGATGGCCTTGAATTCATGACTCTCCTATCTTAGCTTCCTGAGTGCTGGGATTATAGACCCTTCTACACTGGTCCTTGGACTTTCCAGCTTAGTACAACAATAAGTATTACCTCACATAGTTCCTGTGAGGCTAGAACTTAAGAAGAGGAAACCACATCATGATTCTAGCAGAGAATCTCTCTGGAGGAAAGAAATACTGTTGTCTGGGACTTGCCAAGAGCTTGTCTGGTGTCTGCTTTGAAGTGGCTCACTCACATGGCTGTCATATTGGTGCTGGCTGTGGACAAGGAGTCTCCAATAGAGGGCTGGTTGAGTATCCTCACAGCATGGCTGACACTTTCTTCCCTAGAAAATGACAGAAGCTGGGCAACGGTGGCTCACACCTATAAGCTAGCTACTCAGGAAGCTGAGATCTGAGGATTGTGGTTCAAAGCCAGCCTGGGCAAGGAAAGTCCATGAGACTCTTCTCTCCAATAAACCACCAGAAAACCGGAAGCGGTGCTATGGCTAAAGTGGTAGAGTGCTTCTTTGAGCTGAAGAGCTGAGGGACAGCGCCCAGGCCCAGAGTTCAAATCCCATAACTGACAGAAAAAAAAAAAAGAAGATGATAGGAGAATGCAAGGCAGAAGTTGTAATGTCTTTAAAGACCTACCCTCAAAAATCATGTGCTGAGGTAAAAGCTCAAGTGGTGGAGCATCTGCCTAGCAAGAGCAAGACTGAGTTCAAATCCCACCACAAACAAGTCAAGAGTCGCTTGATTATCCAGCTTGGTTCCATCCATTTGGGGAAGACTACACAAGGAAATGAACACCAGGAACAGAGGCTCATGGGAGTGGGGGGCATCCTGGAGGCTTGACAGTGCTAAATTGCTGGGTATGCTCAGATCACTCTTAGATAGATCTTCAGGCTAAACTTTATGACAGTGGTATGTGACAAGAAAGGAGAACAGTAATTTCACAACCAGAAGGGTAAGAAAGACGTGGAGAAAGAACCAGGAAATCGGTACAGGGATGAACAGAACCTGTGTGAGGGATGGAATAGGGTAGCTGAACATCGGGAAGGGAAAAATGTTTGTAAGTGACCAAGGCGGCAGGAGCTGCTCAAGGAAGGCCCAGAAAGCCAAGTAAACAAGTTTGAACGAGCTAGAGCAACAAGTAAATGTCAAGGGCCCTAAGCTTTGGCTAAAAGCATGTTCAAAATTCCTGCAGGCTTGTTTGATGTGGGGGATTGGAGGCTGAGTAATAGAGTTGAGGGGTGTGAAGACATTCTCCTGGAAGGGACACTGGCTTCCCCAGGCTGCTGGGGTCAAGGCAATACCAGGAAATGGACTTTAATAGCTTCCTTCTATCTGGGTAGGAAGCTCCAGTTGATAAGAAGTTGGAATGGAGTCTCCCCAAAGGAAGCGTTGGAGTGGGAGATAGTCTGTGTTTATACAGCCTGCCTGGGGATGTCTACAGTTTACACACGCGCTGTATCCTCAGGCCAGGCTGAAGATAGAACCGCCTGACCTAGAAAAGCCCAAGTCTGGGCCCTGTGCCCAGCCAGCGCCCGGAGGAAGCTTCTGCCCAGACCCACCCAGCCTCTCTGGGACGCAGAGCTTCTGGGAGTGTGTGTGGGGTGGGGGGATGCTCTGCACATGGCACACTGTTGTAGAAGAGCCACAACACTGGCTTGAGGATGCTGGGTGGAGAACTACCTGCTTGGTTCTTTATGATCAGACAAGGGGTTTGTGTTTGCACGTGCTATGCCCCAGCTTCAATCCACAGCACTTCCAACAAAGGAAGGGAAAGTGGGAAGGAGGGGTGAGAAGGAAGAGAGAGAGAGACAGAGAGATAGACAGAGACAGAGGAAAAAAAAGAAGAAAAGAAGAAAAAAGTTTTATCCTTGTGGTTTTAGGCCATTCTGGGTCAAAAGTTCTCAAGACTCCACCTCAATAAAAAAGCTGGGTACAATGGCATCATTCTAGGTATGTGGAAGTATAAACAGGAGGATTGCGAAGCTGAGATCTTAAGATCATAGTTCAAATCAGCCTGAACAGGAATGTCTATGATATTTCCAATGACCACCAGAAAGGAGCTGTGGCTCCAGTGGTAGAGTACCAGCTTTGAGTGAGGAACTAAGGGACGGTGTCCAGGCCTTGAATTCAAGCTCCAATACTGGCTCACGTGCTCATGCACACGCTCGTGCGCGCACACACACACACACACACACACACACACACACAGAGGATTGCAGTCCAGGGTTATCCAGGAAGATAGCCAGAGCTCAAAGGACAATGGACGCCATCAATGTCCCATCTGTATCCCATGCTTCCTTGTCTCCTAGGCTGCTCAGGATGGTCTCATTGTCTCAGCCCTGGGCGGCTTGTCCCTGCCCCTATTGTTTTCAGGATGACAGAGTACAGCAGCGCAGCGGGAGCCCATTGGCCAACCCACCACACCCACTATGAACGCAACTTTTCTCCTTGGTACTTCCCACACCTAGCAGCTCAGACATGGCCCTGAAAGTCTTGCCATGGCTGTGGTGGGGCTCAGGCCCCAGCTTTGCCAGCAGCCCCCAGACACTCCTGATTGGGACCATGTGTGCATTGAGATGGGAACACATGGGCTCAGGGCAGGGAGCCAAGAGGGTGAGAGCTATTGGCCTGGATTTGCCTGACAAGTGACGCTCTCCCCAGGGAAGAAGTTAGGAGTAAGAAAGAGAAAGCCAGCCAGGGAGCAGAGAGGGCTTTCTACCAGGCCCTTTCCCCTTGATTTCTGAGAACAAAGAACTTCTGCTACAGCTCCAGCCCAGACTGCCCACCTCAGAGTTCCCCAGAATGAAGGAGTGTCTCTCACAATCTCAAACTCAGAGCAAAGTCTAGGGTGGCCCATGATTCAGAGGGTGGGGCTGGAGTTAAAATTTACTTTGGGATTAAAACAAATAAAAATTAAAAAAAATCTACTAACTCCCGGCCTGGGTTCAGCTGTCTGCGCCTTGGGGGAGTCATTGCCTAGCCAGCAAAACTTCCTGGGTTCCTTAAACCTTTCCATGTCAAACTCATCCCCAGGCATGCAGCTCCAGAGGCTGCCTGGGCCTTCTTCCTCCACCTCCCCTTTCTAAAGACAGTGTCTGGTTCTAAGTCCCGTCGTGGACTTTGTCTTTGTACAGCCTCCAGAAGGATCTATGCCAGGTGCTATCTCTATATACCTGAGCCCTCCTCCTCCATCCTCCATCTCTGGTGTCTCTCCTCATTCCAATCTCTCTGGACACTAGTACCATGCAAATTCACTTGAAACAATGCACTTGACACCAATTCCTGCTCAAAAGTAATGCCAGTGCTTCCTATCCAGGGACAGAGTACAATCTCAGCATCATAACTCAGGATACGAAGTCTTCTCTGTCAGACTCCACCCTTCCTCTTCAGCCTCGGCGAGTCGGCTCTAAGCAAACTGGCTTCCACATGGTCCCATGCTCTTGCCAGGCACTCCTTGGCTCTCAGGCTATTCCACCTGCCTGGCTGCATATTAATGACCTAAAGTCTTGTCCCAGGAAATGACCTCTGGTTCCATCTAACTAATGAGCCATGGCTAGAGTAACTGAGGAATTTTGCATTTTCTTTCATGTTATTAATTTCTTTAACATCAAGACATACTTATCTTGCTCATTAGAAAACAGATGTTTGGAACTTGGTTTTGTGAATCTACTTTTTGTGTGTGTGTGTGTGTGTGTGTGCATGCGCACGGATGCATGCTAGTCCTGGGACTTGAATTCAGAGCCTGGGCACCATCTCTGAGCTTTTTTACTCAAGACTAGTGCTCTCCCACTGAGCCACGGGTCCACTTCTGGCTTCTTGGTGGTTAATTGGAGATGGGTTTCACAGATTTGCCTGCTGGGCTGACTTTGAACCGTAATCCTCAGATCTCAGCCTCCTGAGTAGCTAGGATTCCAGGTGTGTGATTCAATGGCCCCTGCCCCATTTTTTTTTTTTTTGGTCGGTCGTGGGGCTTGAACTCTGGGCCTGAGTGATGTCCCTCAGCTCTTCAGCTCAAGGCGAGTGCTCTACCACTTGAGTCACAGAGCCACTTCTGGTTTTCTGGTGGTTTATTGGAGATAGGAGTCTCATGGTCTTTCTTGCCTGGGCTGGCTTTGAACTGAGATCCTCAGATCTCAGCCTCCTGAGTAGCTAGGATTACAGGCGTGAGCCACCAGCGCCCGGCTCCATTTTTAAAATTTTTATGCACACTAATATCATTTAACATTTTCTTTTGGTACTAGAGATTGAATTTAAGGCCTTGAACTTGCTAGTTAAGTGTTTTACCTGTTGAGCCATGTCCCTTGATCTTTTTTTTGTTGTTGTTGTCATATGTGCTAAATTTTATTTTCTTTTTTTTTTTTTTTTTGTTTTTTTGGGGTCCGGTCGTGGGGCCTGAACTCTGGGCCTGGGCGCTGTCCCTCAGCTCTTCAGCTCAAGGCTTGCACTCTACCATTTGAGCCACAGCACCACTTCAGGCTTTGTTCTTATGTGGTGCTGAGGAATCGAACCCAGGACCTCGAGCATGCAAGGCAAGTGCTCTACCACTGAGCCACCCTAAATTTTATTTTCTAAGCACCAAAAACAAAAACTGGAAGTGGAGCTGTGGTTCAAGAGGTAGAGCATGATCTTTGAGCAAAAAAGCTCAGGGACTCCTGGTGCTGGTGGCTCATGCCTGTAATCCTAGCTACTCAGGATGCCTGCTTGGCCATCTTGAAAGCATTCTATGCCTACTTTCCAGATAAGAAAATGAAGACTATGCCCTTAAACGTACCAGGCCAATGTCTCTGCCTGAGCTTCGGATCTCCTTAGGCTCTCTTCAGAGCTGAGACTTTGGGAACAGTCACTCATGTGCCTATCTTACTCTCCTCGTTATGAGGTCCTTACCACCAGAAACAGATCTGACTGCAGAGTGTGAATGAACTTGAAGGAGAAAATGAAGAATAAGCAACCAGTGGAAGGGCTTGGGAAAGATCCAGGGAGAACATTCTGGCAAGGACAATAACTCTTAAGCTTCCTTAGGGATTGTAAAGACACCTAGTTGCTCCTTCCTCTAATAGTCTAAAATGAACCCTTCCATGTATGGGCCAAGCACATGTGTCCTATAATCTGGTCCTCATGACAACTTTGTACACAGCCATCTTCCCATTTTCCACTTAAGAAAGGGAAGACTGGGGCTGGGAAGGTGGCTCAGTGGTAGAGCGATTGCCTTGCATGTATGAAGCCCTGGGTTTGATTCCTTAGCACCACATAAGTGGAAAAAGCTGGAAGTGGGGCTGTGGCTCAAGTGGTAGAATGCAAGCCTTGAGCTGA
The DNA here is from genome assembly GCF_019054845.1 of Dipodomys spectabilis. NCBI lineage: Eukaryota > Metazoa > Chordata > Mammalia > Rodentia > Heteromyidae > Dipodomys > Dipodomys spectabilis. Next base: position 1,236,260 of record NW_024871006.1, on the reverse strand, counting down.
AGAACTAAGGGACGGTGCCCATGTAGAGAGTTCAGGCCCCACAACTGGCAAAAAAAGAAAAGAAAGGGAAAACTTAGATCTATTAGGTGAGTTTCCACCCAAGTTCTTGCCACTGTTCTACATTTCTTCTCTGGAAGACAAAATGCAGAACAGACAATATAGTCTGAGCTACTCTGGTTTGGAAAGAATAGTGGATCACCTCTCTTACCTAAGGGACCTTTCCCTATCACAGCTCAAGAAGTCACAGGTGCAAAGTTGCCACACCCACATCCAGCCACTTCCTTTGGCTTTTATTTCCTCCTCTCAAATTCCTGTTGAGGACAAAGCCAGTAAGTGAAGCAGGCAAGGCAGCCTGGCTACAAGGCCTGTGTCCCAGGTCCCCTCTGCTGCCATTCTGACTCAGCAATTGCTGCCTTTCTCTGAGTCCTATCATGAGCTCACCTCTCTTTTCCTCAGCAGCTGGAGAAAGTGGGTGACATTATTTGTTCTAGGAAGCAGTCTGCCATCCTCTGACTAAAGTCGTATGGACTGGCCTCCTAGATGAGCCCTAACTGCCAATGGCACACTGGTCAGCAGTAAGCTGATGCCTTCTGGGGTTTTGTAGAGGCAAAGGCCAGCTCTGTAGGCAGTGCCATGTGACGGAACCTGCCAGCCAGCCTGGTATATGGGTACTGGGAAGTATGAGGTCTAAGCCTACAAATCCAGTGTCCCAAGGGAAAGATAACAATGACCACTGGGTTGGAAACAGAGGATTCTGGTATGCAGAAATACCTGGAGATTGCAGACTTGAACTTCCTTAGAGAAACAGAACCTCTGGTAAAGGATACTTGCTTGTGTCTGGCAAGTGGCATTTATAGGAAAGAAAGCATTAAAAATATCTCCTATCTTGAACTGTGGTAAAGGAAGCCAGATGTGTGGTGCACCTCTGTTTTCCCAACATCTGGGACAAGGCAGGAGGATCATCAGTTTTAGGCCAGTGTGGGGTACACAGCAAGACCATACCTGCAAACATAAAAATAAAAAATAAGCAAATGAGTAAATGTAAGGAAAAATAACCAAGAGGATGTGAACAGGGTTTCTGAGATTTTTAGAATGAATCTCAAGATCCACAGACAAGGCCTGGCACAGGTGGCTCATTCCTATAATCCTAACTCCTCAGGAGGTTGAGATCTGAGGATTACAATTCGAAGCCAACCCAGGCAGGAACATCTATGAGACTCTCATCTCCAATTAATCACCAAAAAAGCTGGAAATGGAGCTTTGGCTTAATTGGTTAAACAGACAACAAAACAAAATGAAAGATTAGGGCCAATGCCCAGACCCCTGAGTTCAAGCCCCAGGACTAGCATAAAAAAAAAATTATTTTTCAGGCAAAGCCTTTGTGTGCAATGTTACATGGACAGATAGGCCTGGGGATCAGTCTGATAGAGCACAAACCTAGGCACAAGCATTTCCAGGAGCTCTTGTATGAGTCTTTGAAACTGTATAGGTTTCTGATCTGGGATGAGCCAAGGTCTCAGCTGGTCATCAGTAGTTCACAGATCTTTTACAGAGGCTGAGAAAAATACAACCAGTAATTAAAGTCATGTTTTCCATTATTAACAACAACAAACAAAACCACCCACCATTCAACTCCACATGTCTAGTTTCATATGAAACTTTCCGCAAGAGGAGTTTATTCTGGTCAGGGCAACATCAGATTTCATTACAAAAGAAGTTTCCTTTTTAGGTTGAACTCGAATGAAATAATTGTGTGGGATTGACATAGCAGGTAAATACAGCCATAAGTAGGATTCCATTTTTTTGAAATATAATTTCTCCATTGGCCACCTGGAACCTCTTACAAGCAGCACTGAGCTCCAAAGCATGGAACATCTTACTCTATTCAGCCTAACAGCTGCGCAGCTTCAAAATGGCAGGCAGCCTGGAAGGATCTGGAAAAAACAGACCAACTAAGCAACAAACAAAACTACTGGACTCCATGGTACCTTGAGGCCAAGTACAGTTAGCTTTTGATCTTCCGTTGGAGCTCACACACCAGGCATTCTAGACACTACGACTAGTTTAGGAATATCAGGAAGAGCAGTGGACAACATCCACAGCTTTGAGTCCAGTTGGCCACTGTGATTGAAAGAAGGAGAGAGAGGAGAGAAGGGAGAAAGAGAGAGAGCAGAAAGAGAGGGAGAGAAGAGAGAAGGAAGGGAGAGATTTAAGCATTCCTTCCCAGTCAGCTTCTTGTCTGGCCAATAAGATGGAGGTTAATGCTGGGTGTTCCTACTAGGCTATTGTTAGCAGTGTAGTGAATGAGATAAAGTAGGTCAGAGTGTTTTGAGGCATTTAAAACATCACCCATATGTAAGAGGGTCATGTTCTGGAGAGCTTGGGAATTCCCTTCCTTTCCTGCTAGGGAAAAGGGAAGTGGAAGAAATCATGCCTGCTGGAGCTGTGAGAATATTAGAATCCATTTATTCTATATAGAGGGTTAGACACAAGAGAGTTGTGTAATGAAATTGCTGGATATGTCATCATCTTTATTAGAAAATGAACCCAAGGTTTAACTATCCTGTAATGTGACTGTGTTTTAAATAAACAGCATCTAAATGGGTGTAGTGAGTAGTTACCTTGGCAACCAAAGCATTTATTTAAATTATATTTCCCATCATTAAAAAATTTTTTTTAACTCTTCTTTGGAACTGTTCCTGAAGCCTCTGGCACATTCTTCTGACTAAGTCTGAGGGTGACACATTTTTTTGTCCTTTGTGGATAATCCTGATTTTCTGTAAACAGCCTAAAGTTATTTGGCTCAGAGACTGGCCAACAATCAAAATAATACCATTTTTTAAAATTAAAAATAAACCATGACTATAAAATAGGAGCATCTTTCTTTCAGTTTCCAAGAGATGAATTACAAGTCGATTCCAAGAACGGCAGTATTATCAGAAAGGGTTTATTCCCTCCTAAGGTGTAAAGAGGAGAAAAATCATTTAGAAGTGCATTTCATTTTTAGTCCCATTGTTCAAGACTGCCCCCTAAACTTTCAGCTTCCAAAAAGGATGCTAAAACTGATCTGGGTTTCCTGTCTTTTTAACACAGCTGGGGGTGGGGTGGGGTTTCTAAATTCTCTATTTGCATATGGCTCAACTGTACAGATGTTTCCAATGAACTGACATCTGGATCTATTGGCAACTTAGTATCCAGAAGATTTGATTCAAATCAGGGCTCAATACAATCTTTAAAAGTTTCAAAATATTTTCTTCACTGATGAAACAATGTATCTAAAGATTAAAATATCATCAACATCATTACACTGTAAACTGAAATAGCTTCTAGAGTAGATTAGCTTCTGGCATGAATAATTAAACTTGTCCCTGTTATTAAAAAAAAATAATGGCAGTTTTTTCAGTACTTCTTTTGGTGGGGGAGAGTGTATGTGTTGGTCCTGGGGTTTGAACTCAGGGCTTGGATAGTGTCCCTTAGTTTTTTTGCTCAAGACTGGTGTTCTACCAGTGATCCTACCTACTCAGGAGGCTAAGATCTGAGGTTTGAGCCACCAGAGCCCTGTTCTAGTAGTGGGGTTTGAATACAGGGTCTCGTGCTGGCTAGGCAGGTGCTCTAGCACTGTGCCACTTTTATTCACTAAACATTACACACTTTAACCTTCTAGGTTAAATGGAACATATATTTTCCTTAATTCATTTTTTTTTTAATTCTGTTTTGTTTTCTGTTTTTGTCAGTCAGTCATGGGGCTTGAACTGAGGGCCTGGGAGTGTCCCTGAGCTCTTTTACTCAGCCTAGTGCTCTACCACTTTGAGCCATAACGTCACTTCCAGTTTTTGGGTGTTAGTTGAAGAGCCTCAAAAGGACTTTTCCTCCCTGGGCTAGCTTTGAACCGGGATCCTCAGATCTCAGCCTCCTGAGTAGCTAGAATCACAGGCATGAGCCACTGGCATCTGGCTCATTTGATTTTTTTACTGTGGCAAATTCATACAGCATCATTTTGACCATTTCAAAGCATGCAATCTAGTTGCCTTCACTAGTGTTCCACATTCAACACCATTTATCTACTTTCCAAACTGCTCGTCACCACAAAAGGAAACCTTGTACCCATTGAAGTCACACACACACACACTCTCCAGCCCCTGACAACACTTTTTTTTTGTTTGTTTCTGTAGATTCAGTTACTCTGGACATTTAATCTCAGAAAAACTATACATTATGTGGCCTTCTTTTTTCATTTAGTGTATTCTCAAAGTGGATTGGCAATGTATATCAGGACTTCATTTCTTTTTGTGACTGAATAATTCCATCACATAGCTATATCACATTTCCTTTAACCATTCACTGACTTAGAAGCCTCTGAGCTGCTTTTACCTTTGACTATTCTAAGTCGTGTTGCCATCAACACAAGTGAGCAAGTTTTTGTTTGGACACCTGTTTTCAATGACTTGGGGGTATGTACGTAGAAGTGGGATTGCTGGGTCATGCAGCAATCCTATGGTTTACTGCTTTTTAAAAAATCCTCACCCCCCCCTCCTTAAAAACAAACAAACAACTACCATTAGTTATGTGAGGGAGGACTTCTATTGAAACATTTCCACATGTTTACAACAGATTTCAATCAATCTCACCCTTTCTATCACTCTTGCTTCTCTCCTTCTCCCCTTCTTAATACCATTTCAACAGCTTTCACTGAACCTCTTCATACTGTTTTTATGTTCTATATTAACTTCTTGAGGAACCACTGAATCTTGACACAGTCTCATACTTATATTCATATCTTCCTCCTCCCTCCTCTTCCCCTCCAAGATCTTACTATATAACTAAGGCTGGCCTTGAACTCCCCATCCTCCTTCCTCAGCTTCCACAGCACTGGGATAATAGTTGTATACCACCACACCTAGCTGGCTCATTTCTATGCTCATATTTTACAAGGTGTCTTGGTCATCAGTTAGAAGACACAGGGCTAACCAAACACCCAGGCTGGGCTCCAGGTGGTCTCTTTTTCCGCAACAACTGATTAGAAGATTCAGGCTCTCTCTGAGCCAAGCTTGTTCCAAAGCAAGGCTCCACATAGGCCTTTGAACAGTTTTTCTGCTGCTTTACATGTCACAACATGAACTGGCTGGGCAGGAATAACTTCCTGCCTCCTGGGCTTCCTTGCTTTTCCTTTATGCTGCACAGATTTCAGGAAAAAGATGTTAACTAGCCTAACTTAAGAGGCTTCTCTCCTCTGACTTTACTGAAAAGTCAGATGAGCAACTGGAGTCAATGTAGAACAGAGCTTTGTCCTAGGTAGAAGCTAGTCCTTCCATGGTATAAGAAGGCCTGCATAACTCTGATACACAATGGAGAGAGCTTCCATCCAGGCTAGACCTTTACCATACATTTGACCTGACAGCACGGCCTACTGGTCCTGACCCTGGCAACTCACAGATGCAGGATGATGGGCCATCCCACTCTGTATAGACTGTCTACTTCACGGCCCTGGCCAGCACAGCAGGAGATAATCCAACTATAGTGACTGTTTATAGATTGTTTACTGCAACCATTGCATTGAGTCATGAGGCCTCTCAGTCAGGAACCCAAGCCCAGACAGTAACTGATTTACAGTACTGAGTTTGCTCTGATTTTTAAGTTAAACTTGTCTATATGCCTTCGACAGTGCAGACCCAAACTCTGTTGGCATAAGGAAGTTATTGAGCCACAGAAGCCCAAACCAAGGAGCATTATGTTGCACTGAGAAACCCAGACAGACAAATACTAAATACTAAGAAGGACAAAAAGCCGGGTGCCAGTAGCTCATGCTTGTAATACTAACTGAGATCTGAGGATGGCTGTTTGAAGCCAGCCAATGAGACTCTTGCTGTCTAAACTACTCAGAACAAGGTAGAAGTGGCACTGTGGCTCAAGTGGTAGAGCGCTATCTTTGAGCACAAAGAGGCTCAGGGACAGCACCTAGTCCCCGAGTTCAACCCCCTAGGATGGGCCAAAATAAAGACATTAATTAGTTGGATGCTAGTGGCTCCTGCCTGGAATCCTGTTCAAGAGGCTGAGGTCTGAGGATCTTAGTTCAAAGCAGACAGGGCAAAGTCCAGTGAGACTCTTATTCCCAATTATCCACACACACCACGTGGCTCAAGTAGTAGAGTGCTAATCTGGAACAACAACAAAAACAGAAAAATTAAAAACTGAGGGATAGTGTGAGGTCCTGAGTTCAAGTCCCAACACCACACACACACACGAATGCCAACGCTGGTTTCTGAGGTCTTTGCTACACAGCCAGGTTGCCAACTCAGCCGTGGCTTTTCTCCTGGCAGCCCTGGCAGGTGCCCTGGCCCAACTCTACCGTTAGAACAGTGAACAACGAAGCCCCTGGCTGGGCAGGAACACGAAGATGTGCCTTTTGCAAATCCCGGTCCGTGGGCTTCTGTTTCCTTGCTGGGAGTGTCGGGTTTCGGGGGGATCTCGCCATGACCTCACCCCCCGCCCCGCTCCCCGCGATTCCGGGGGAGACCCACCCAGGGCGCCGCAGCTCAGTCCCTCCACGGCGGCCGGGCACCGCCTCGCGCGCGGCCCGGGCGAACGCCAGCACCGGAGCCCCGACGGGGGTCGACAGTGACGGAGGGCGGGGGGGAAGGCCTGGGGACAGGGAGAACTCCGCCCCCCGACCTTCCGACCTCGGAGGCCAAGGGTGTCACCTGCAGAGAACGCGCCGGAACCTTGCAGGCTCTCCGCTGGCGCCTGCAGGTGAAATAACTTCCCCGAGCGAATGTCACCGGCCCCGGGCACGTGGAGGTGACAGCCGGCGGCGGGAGCACTCGAGGGAGAAAGGGCGACCCCCGCCCCTCAGCGCCCCAGGCCGGAGCCCAGGCGCGCGCCCTGCGCGTCACCGCGCGCGGTAAAAAGGAAACAGAAAGCCTGGCTCCGCGGGCGCGCGCCGTGCCCGAGTCACGTGACCGCCGTGCGGCTACTCCCCGCGGGCGCGTGCCCGGCCGCAGGCACGCGAGCCAGGGAGCGAGCGCGTGATCCGCCGGCCAGAGTGTGGGGGGGGGGGGGGCGGGCAGGGAGACAGCGGTGAGCGCGGCACTCGCGGTGTACGCGCGCGCCCCCGCGAGGCAGCGTGCGCGCCCCCGCCTCCGGGGCCACCGCCCCTCCCGGGCCCGCCCTCTCCTCCTTCCCTCCCTCTCTCCCTCCCTCCCTCCCTCCCCCCTGCCCCCCACGGCTGGCTCGGCCCGCCCTGCCCGGCCCGCCCTGCGAGTCAGTTCGTGGTTCCCTCCCTCCCTCCCCGGGCGCGCTCGGGCCGCCGGCTGCGCTCCCCGCCCTCGAGCCGCGGAGCCGGAGCCGCCCGGCGCGGGAGGAGGCGGAGGCGGTGGTGGAGCCGCAGGGGCCCGCCGAGGCGGCGGCGGCGGCGGCAAGATGGCGGACTTCCTGCCGTCGCGGTCCGTGCTGTCCGTGTGCTTCCCGGGCTGCGTGCTGACGAGCGGCGAGGCCGAGCAGCAGCGCAAGTCCAAGGAGATCGACAAATGCCTGTCGCGGGAGAAGACCTACGTGAAGCGGCTGGTGAAGATCCTGCTGCTGGGCGCGGGCGAGAGCGGCAAGTCCACCTTCCTGAAGCAGATGCGGATCATCCACGGCCAGGACTTCGACCAGCGCGCGCGCGAGGAGTTCCGCCCCACCATCTACAGCAACGTGATCAAAGGTGCGGGCGGGCGTGCGCGCGCGGGCCGGGCCGCGGGGCCCCGGGCGGCGGGACCCCGGCCGGCGGCGGCGGGCGCGGGGCCGGGCACCGCCCTCCTCTCCGCCCGGTCCCCGGCCGGCGCGCGGACCTCGCCCAGCCGGGAGGTGGACCGGCGGGGAGGGGGCGCGCCCGGGGTCCCTCCCGCCGCCGCGGGCCTCGGCTTCCCCCCCCCCGCCCCCATCCCACGGGGAAGTGAGGCGAGCCGGGAGTCGGGGGGTGCGGGTGACCTTTCCTTGTCCTCCTCCCTGCTGACCGGTCTCGTCTCCGACTCGGATCTCCCCCCTTCCACCCCCCCCACACCAGCAGGTCCCTCCCCAACCCGAGCCGTCAGGTTGCCCGGCTTCCTTGGGCCGCTAGCTGGGCAAAGGGGGATGGGGGGGGGGGGGTTCTGGAAGCGTCTGAGTAGAGACAGCTCGTGTCGAGGGCGTGGGGTGACAGCCCTGGTGTCCTTTGCGGAGGGGGTGGCGGCCAGGGATGTGAGCTTGGGGGTGACTCCGGGGAAGAGCTGCCCCGCCGTGAATCTAAAACAAACCCCATCCTGCGGGATCTTTGGCCCCAGTGTAACAGGATGTTTGCCCGTAGGCTCGGGCCGTACGCTTCACCCCGCGGGGCAAACGGGGCACCCCTGCGGGCTCCACGGGGCGAGGCGGTGCCCTCCTGGATCCCTCGGTGCAGGTGGCGGCGGCGCGTCAGGTTTGGGGCTGGAGAATGGCAGCTGCTCTTGTGTGACAGACCCGTGTGGTTCCTAAGTGAAAAGTACCCCGGCTCTTTATTGCTGGGCCTTCCAAAGAATCGGTGGTGTTTTTGATTTGTGTGTGTGTTTTTTTAAGTTGTAGCCTTTTGAAGCAGCAGCAGCAACTCTCTGTAGGTTACGTCCCTGTCAACCCTGTTTGATCTAGGAGTAATGCTGTAACGTGCAGGTCTTTTCAGATTGTTCTATCTATAGGGGTTCACATGTAGGAAGTACATAGGCCACGGGGCTGGTACAGTTTTTTCCTTCCAGGGCTTGGGGAGAGGAAACTACCTGAGGAGGGAGGCAGAGTGGGGCCAAGGCAGTCAGAGGAACTCACCGCTCACTTCTAGCTCCTAGCCCTGGGATCCCTGCAGTTAAACTGTCAAAGACGGTTCTATTTATCCTGCCTTCATGTTTAGCACAAAACTAATTAAGGTCTCTTTCACGGCCTCCGATTGTGCCTTGCCAGGCCCTAATTTAAGGTACCTTTGTTATCCCCATGCAGTTGAACTTGAGGGAATTATGTTAATGAATAGTCAACCTGCTAACTGTGAGCCAGGTAAGCACCTGGTTCTTAATGTGCACGGTGTCCTAAGTGTGACCTTGGAGCATCGTGGTGAGGTGTGCTAAGTCACTGGGTATTCATTTTTCTCAGTTGGTGTGATCAGAAAATTGACAGCTAAGATAGGCCAAATTGACTACTAAGATAGACCAAAGGTAGTAGTTTAGTGATAGAAATACTAAGTTTGAACTAATCTTTGTTATGCTGAACACTTTGTGTGTGTGTGTGTGTTTTCTCCCCAGTTGGGTCTCTCCCTTTTAGGGAAATCTAAAGCTGGCCTACAACTTAGACTGATTTGAAGGTTGCACTGGGAGAACCATTTGAGTTTTGATGTGTTGCTAGAAAGACTTGTTGTGATTAGGCTGCTGAGGGACCCAATTAAATGTGGCTACAATGTGTGCCTTTTAGTGTCCCAAGTAAGTGTCTTTCAGACAGGTGCATACAAGCCTTGGGTGACGCCCTTGTCTTCAGTTCCTGGACTTTGGGCTCCGTAGCATAGTAGCATAATCTCTTCCTTCTTGAGCTTGGTTTGACCACCTTTACCCCAGAAATCATTTTACAAATTGCAGCATGTTAAAGTCCTTCAGAGAGAGCAATGAGTTAATAGTGTTTGCTTTTTTAAGGCTCTAGTTTTAAGATGATAAACAATTTTTTAAAAACTGTCTTTATGTAGTTGTACAAAGGAGTTTCAATTCAGTATGTCAGTTGTAAGTCTGATAACTTTTTTTTTAATCCTGAGAAGATACAGGTTGTTTTGAAGAGGTGGGCTGGACTACTTGAAACTTTAATAAAAGTAATACTGGAATAAAAGCTATTCTGTCTAAGCTGGGCACTGGTAGCTCATACCTGTAATTCTAGCTAATAAGGTGACTGATATCTGAGGATTGCCATTCAAAGCCAGATTGGACAGGAAAGTCCAGGGACTTTTATCTCCAATAAACTTCCAAAAAGTCAGAAGTAGAGCTGTGGCTCAAGTGGTAGCGTGCTAGCGTTGAACCTCTTTTAAAAAGCTGAGGGACAGCACCTAGGCCCTGAATTCAAGCCAGGACCGATATACATACACACATGTGCGTGCATGCACACACACACACACACACATACTCATTCTAACATTCAAGAATGTATCTAACAATTACACCTTTTTTCTTCTTTTTAAACAAAGGTATGAGGGTGCTGGTAGATGCCCGAGAGAAGCTTCATATTCCTTGGGGAGATACTGAAAACCAGCTCCATGGAGACAAGCTGATGGCATTTGACACCCGGGCCCCCATGGCTGCCCAAGGAATGGTGGAAACCCGAGTGTTTTTGCAGTATCTTCCTGCAATAAGAGCCTTGTGGGCGGACAGTGGCATACAGAATGCCTATGACCGGCGTCGTGAATTCCAGCTGGTAAGACATTTGCACTTGTGGTTTGATTCTAATGGCATTTTAATAATATCTGACTTAGCACGCTTTTTTTCACTGACTTCCGTAATGTAAAATGTATCTGTCCAAAATTGTAGCCTCAGCTACTTGGATTTCTGTATGAGCCAAGGTAAACTGGATTTAATGAAGCTACTATGTTGGTCATTTTTTTCCTTTTTTGAAAGTAAGATCATAATAGTTTTCTTAGGCACTTTCTTTTTATTTTGCTCCCTTTTTGAAGTTAAGTTTCTTCCACTCATAGCAATAATAATCTTTTTAAAAAGTGTTATCTTTAGCCAGGCATCAGTGGCTCACGCCTGCAATCCTAGCTACTTAGGAGGCTGAGATCTGAGGATCATGATTCAAAGCCAGCCTGGGCAGGAAAGTCTGAGAGACTCTTTATCTCCAATAAACCACTAGAAAACCAGAAGTGGCGCTGTGGCTCAAGCAGTAGAGCACTCACCTTGAGCTGAAGAGCACAGGGACAGTGCCCAGGCCCAGAGTTCAAACCCCACAACAGACCAAAAAAAAAAAGTTATCTTTTATTCTTGGAATAAGAGTTTAGCAAGTAAACCTAGTTATTCATTCAAGTGTATTATTATTAATTAGCTTATAGAGGTAATTAATCTGATGTAAGGATAAATCTTGAACAATGAATGTGCTTTTTGTGCTGTTTTTGTATTTTGTGTGTTTAAAGGGACCTTAGCACATTTCATGAAAGGTTCCTTTAAAAATTATTTTTGTACTTCTATTTCAGATGAGAACAGAATTTATATTGTATTTCTTTTTCCTCCTAAATAACACTACCTGTAAAATACTTAGTAGCTGCTAAATAAAGGGTAGAAAAGAAAGTATCCCATACAAGATTAAAAATACAGAAATGAACCAGGCATGGTGGCTCATGCCTGTAATTCCAGTTACTTGGAATCTGCCCCAAGGCAGATTTTGTTTTAACCAAATGTTTTATTTAGTTATGAGTGCTTTGGTGGGTTTTACTTGCTAAAGACAAGAAAGATTCCAGCAGTGATAGCAATCTAGACCATATATGCAGTTTAGAGGTAGTTCAGGTCAGAAGTGTTTTATATAACATGATTTAAATAAAGTGACAGTTAAAGTAAAGCTGCTTAGGAAGTTGTTTAATAATTACCCCAACCTTGGGCTGGGAAGGTGGCTCAGTGGTAGAGCACTTGCCTTGCATGCCTGAGGCCCTGGGTTCGATTCCTCAGCACCACATAAGCAAAAAGAAAAAAGCCGGAAGTGGCGCTGTGGCTCAAGTGGTAGAGCGCTAGCCTTGAGCTGAAGAGCTGAGGGACAGCGCTCAGGCCCAGAGTTCAGGCCCCATGACTGGACCCCCCCCCAAAAAAAATAATAATAATTACCCCAACCTTAAAGGGATCCACATTTATGGGTGTGGCTACACAAGGAGGTATACAGCCAGCAGTCTTTGCTGTTAGAAGCAGTCTTAGCTATTCTAGAATAGTGTTTCTAGAACAGTGTTTAAGATATATTTTTTATAAAAACTGATACCTTTATTTTACCCTTAGTGGCCACTGATTGTGTGCTATCTTGTTCAGTTTCTTTTGAGTATGTATCTTTTCAAATAATTTAGTTTCAGAAAGACAAAGACTGTCTCACTGCTGAGTAGTTTGTATATTGAAAATTACGAATTTAACTGAACAAAGAACCTTCATCCAGTTCCCAGACCTCTGGTTAGTTTTTGACCTTGGGTGACTATGGTTATTTTTGTAGACCTGTTTGCATGAGTTCCTTCACGGAGCCTTTCTCATCTCCCTTCTTTTAAGTGCTTCTTATTCACCTCCTTAGTTCCTTTTCTCAACAGACTACACTTTCCACTCTGTGTTTTCTCAGGCTGTTATTAGTCTTTCCAAGGTCAGGGAAGAAACAGCCTTCTGAAATAAATATCCAGTACATATTGAATGAATAAATGAAGGACTGTGTACTTGAAAGTTCTCTGGCAAAGTTCTGTATTTGCCCTATGCGCCATCTAATTGATGTTGGGCTTCTGATGTGTTTTGAATTTGGACTTTTACCTCTTTGTCTCATGTTGAAGCTCATGTTTATCATCCTTAGAAAAGATGCCTACATATTCTTTTTCATTAAAAGCAAATAGGCAAAGCCACTCAGCATGAGGACCTCTGAGTATTTGACTTGAGCCAGTTAATGCTTCAAGAGCAAAAAAGTTCCCAAAGACAGGTTTCAGAAATAGTTTTTTTTTTTTTTTTTTCTGGTAAAAAGTAGAGAAATAGGGCTGGGAAGGTGGCTCAGTGATAGAGCGCTTGCCTTGCATTCATGAGGCCCTGGGTTTGATTCCTCAGCACCACATAAGCAGAAAAAAAAAGCCGGAAGTGGCACTGTGGCTCAAGTGGTAGAGCGCTAGCCTTGAGCTGAAGAGCTGAGGGACAGTGCCCAGGCCCAGAGTTCAGGCCCACAACCGGACCCAAAAAAAAAAAAAAAAAAGTAGAGAAATACAAGAAGAAAGGAACAGTTGAGATCAAATTTTAAACTCTAGTGTCCTCAGAATTGTTAACCTTACGCATTTTGGGTGCTTGGTTATTCTGTGGGATTAATGATGCTCTGTGGTAGTTGGTATAGTGTTGGGCACTTTTCTTATTTAAATTTTCCTATCATCAGTTTTCTGCACAATGAAGATTCTTAAGTCCTATCCTTTCCCAAAATCTATTCTCTTCTTTCTTCCATATATTGTCCTTGTCTTCTTGTTCAAACATAGCATGGAGTTGCTCAGAAAGCTTTGATTGGTTCTCTGTTCCCCTAGAGTGTACCTGTTGGTGTGAGTCAAGGCAATAGCTATCTTACTTCTGATGCCCACAGTACATTTCCTTAGGCCTCTGGACATACCCTCTAACCTGTCCATCTCCATCTGCCCTCGGTTCTGGTACTGTAGCTCCTTATTACTCTTCACAGAATGGTTATACCTGCTTATTCTTTTGTTGTTGTGGTGGGGTGTGGGTCTCACTATGTAATCCTGGCTGGCTTTAAACTGGTGATCCCCCAGCCCCTGAGATTATAGAGATTACAGATGTGTATCACCACACCCAATAGTAACTACATTTTAATGTAACTAATGGTGGTCCTCTGACACCTGGCATCAGATTAACTGGAATGCTTGTTTAGCTCATATGCCATCATGGGAGAATCTGGTTCAAAAATCGCATGAGACCAGTGATGTGTATTTTTGGCAAGCTGCATATGTGATCTGGATGAATTTGTTCCTGGCACATTGACCTCTCCCCTAGTGCCTTAGGCCCACGTCTGATTAGATGCTTTCCCACTCCTCCAGGCTAGAGTACATCCCTAGCCTGTGATCTCCTGAGTGTGCTGTATGTAACGCCCAGGCTCTGTGTTGCTTCAGGCTTACGCATCGCAGTGGCTCCTCACTGGCATGTAAGCTCTGGGGTATGGCCTCATTCGTTGTTTTCATCCCCTAGCATGGGGCTCAACACTTAACTTTCTGTTAGACATCGTAAGTGTGAAGAGTCTACTGAATAAAAAGTGAAATGTTTTATATTACATTAAGTTACTTCTGGACAATAGAAATGATTTCTATGTGCCAGTTTATGAATTTTGAAGGAAATGAAAAAATCTGAATTATGTAAGTCACAATTTTTTTGGCCTTTTTACGTTTAAGAATTATTTCTGAAATTTCTTTGGTAGTTTTGTTTGAATTTTTGAGACAGAGTTTCGGTTTGTAGCCACGCTTCTGTCTGAGCCTCACAAATACTGTGATTATAGGCATGGACCACCATGCCCAGTTATTTTTGCTACATTTGGACAGCAAAAAATAAAGAGAGAATGGGAGGAGATAGCAGACAAAGTAACTAAAATTAGGTTTAGTGGGGTTTTTCCCTAACTAATAATTACTAAGCTTTTAATGAAAATTGAAATACAAGAAAACAAAACCCAGTTCTTAACATGGTCTATAACTTAAACTTTGCTGGAGATGGATGCCTGTTAAGTCAGGTTGGGTTTTTTGGGGGGGAGGTGGGTAAGGGGAAAAGGGATAGGGTAGTGATAGCACAGCAGGCCCTTCATTTGTTAGTAATAATTTTGGGTGCAAACATGAATGTTTTCTTTGCTGAGTTCCCAAAAGCAAACATTTCCTTTTCTGGTTAGTTTCCATTATGAGTAAACTAAAAAGCTTAACTGTGGAAAAGGAAAGCCTAAGATTCACACTCTTGGTAAAACTTAAGGTACCTTTCTAGCTACAAACTAGTACTTTGAGGCTAACATGCCGTAACTGGTGTCTAGCACTGGATTAATTACTCCTCATATCCTGGTGGTACATCCAGTCACCTGCCACTGCACTCAGAAGATACCCTGCCTTTAAATCTTCTTGGGTGACAGTAGCTAGGGAATTTGGTAACTTGAGTCAAGGAATGACGGGGATGTGATACATTTGTAGATGTGGATCAAACTAACAGAATAGCTGCGTGTCATTGCTAGTTTTTACGTTTTTTTAAAAATTAATTTGCAGTTATTTGTTGAGATTTGTAAGCGTCTCTGATACAGGACAGGACAGCGTGTGTGATGGAGAGGAACCCTGCCAGCTTCCTAGTTTCTGTAAACAGTTTAACATTGTCAGCACTAATACAGCTTCCTGTAACAGCCAGACAGTCTGCCTTTACAATTCCTGAAACCAAAAGCAATTTCTTTGTTAATCATTCATCGTGCCTTAGCTTGGACTCAACTTTACTCAAGTGATACAGTTTGTGCTTGACGATAGTTACATTTCTTTAAGTTGATAGGGACCTCTATTCATGAAGACACCTCTGCTCAGTCTAGGTGATGTAGTAACTATTTTAGCTTCATGGTTTGTTGGTAAAAAGGAGCTCAATGCCAGCTAAGTAAAACTAGAAACTTCTGTTTTGGCTACTTCAAGACATAGAGTAGAATTGGTCATGTGTTTGTTCCCTAACATTAATTTGGATTTGCTTTATTTGTGATTACTTCTTTCATTTGTAAAGTACCATATTTTAGGGAGAGTATTTTTGGGGGCGTTATTTGTTTTTTGAGACAGAGTCCCACTATATAACCGAGGCTGGTTTCAAACTTTCTTTCTGCTTCAGACTCTGGAGTGCTGAGATTACAGGTATGCATAATCACACCCAGAAAATACCTTGTTTCTTTTGGAGAATTCGGTCCATATTCTATATGAGTAAAATCAAGCAAGACTGTGACTTCCAGTTAGTTACTTAAAGCCGGTTGACCATCTCCTGATTCTTGGGTTAGGGTAGAATCTTTCAGCCTGTAATACATAAGGATTAAATATATTGTTAGAAATTTAAAGTATAAGTCTCTAGAAGTAGAATTCTCTCTGGTTAGTCTGATCAGATGTCATGGTGCTTACATTTTATCCAGATTTGGAAACCCGGGGCTGTTATATTGTTTACTTTTAAAACAAAGAGGATGTTTTGGCACACACTTATAGTTTTAATCTTGTTGTGGAGGGGTGTACCTATATAGATAGGCCTGTCACTTGGTGTGTTGTACTATGGCTGACATTTCTATACTTTTTTTTTTTTTTAATGGAAACTTGACTGTAGGATGTCTGTGTTTTTGCTGCTGTACTTTTTTCTGATATGACTTTGTATATTGTGGTAATTTATGTACTCAGAAAATGTTTTTAATAGCGAAGAGGTAGATGGAGGAAGAAAATGGTTTTGTTAGAGAAAAACTTTAGTTTGAGAACCCTTTACTGGGTATATGGACCTAAGCCAGGATAAGGTTTGTGAGCTTGCTTGGAAGAAAAATACTCCCTGGATGAAATATTCCCTGTTCATCTTTTGCAAATAGATAGCATAAATAGATAAATGGGTATCTGGACATATTAGCCCAAAACAAGTGCTTATTTCTCTAGCAAAAAAAATTGATGGTGCAAGAATTACTGTTAATACTTCATTTTAATTTTATTTTTTAGTGCTGGTCCTAGCGTTTTAACTGAGGGCCTGGGTGATGTCCCTGAGCTTTTGTGCTTCAGGCTAGCATTCTACCACTTGAACCCCACAGCTCCATTTCCAAATTTTTGGTGGCTAATGGGAGATAAGAGTCTTTCAGGTTTGTCCACCCAGTCTGACATCAAACGCTGAGCTTCAGATCACAGCCTCCGAGTAGCTAGGATTACAGATGAGAGCCCCCAGCACCTGGCTTACCTTAAGGGTTTATGACAACGGCTTTGTACTTTTCAAAGCCCTACCGTGTGGTAGGGCTAATTACCTCATCCTTGCTTACATACTTTTATCCTCATTTCATTGATGGAAAACTTGAGATACCTGGACAGGCGTCTTGAACCTATACAGGTTCCTTGAGATGCTTTACTCCTCAGACTAAATGATAAGAGACTAAACATCAGAGTCCTATCTGCTGACTTCCCAGTCATAGTGCTGATCACTAAACCGTTTTGCATGCACTCAGCTGTTACATACCTGGACATTATCTCTCCTTTCATTTTTCTTTAGCATTCTCCCTATTAAGTTTTAGCCTATCATTTTAATTATCTGTAAGGTTTTTCAGAAAGACTATTTGGAGCTGGGCACGGGTGGCTCATGCCTATAATTAAAGCCTCTGAGACTGTGAGGATTGTGGTTCAAGGCCAGCCTAGCAAAAAAAGTTCTCAGACCCCTTCTCAACCAAGGGTACTCAGGAAGTTGAAAATATGGGAGGATCCAGAGGAAAAAACTGGGAGAGCAAAGGAAGCAGTGACATTGCCCCCTCCCCTAAATGTACTCATGTACTTACAAGAACAATAAAAAATGTATACAAAAAACAGAATTGTGGTCCATGGACAGACAGACAGCTCAGGAAGGAAGTGAGATCAGTACAGGAAGTGGTGCTGTGGCTCAAGTGGTAGAGCACTGGCTTGGATTACAGAGAGGCTCAGGGACAGAGCCCAGGCCCAGTGTTCAAGCCCCATGACTTGCAGTCATAATAACAACAACAACCACAACCAGTACAAAAAAGGGCTGAAGATCTGGCCAGTGATAGAGCCTCTGCCTAGCAGACATGAGGCCGAACTCAATGCCCCCAGCATTTTAGCATTGTAATGCTAGTCACCTAACTTTTAAATTTGAAACATTCATAATGTCTGCTAGTATTTATTCCTTTTCTACTTTATTAACTAACTTCCAGTCAGGATACAAATAATCTGAATACTAAATGGTAAGTTTACGTAATTCATCCCTAGTGAAGACTCATGTTGGAATTTTGTCTTCCTTAAAAGCTCACTGTGATAGCAATCCTCAGCTGATATTCACCAGAGACTGTGGGTTTCTGGAAAACAGAAGTCCTGGCAGCCAGCTAAGTGGAAGCAGCCATACCTTTTCCTAGGGTATGTTATTGTACCTGTCCTTAGCGAGCCACCCAGGTTTGCTTCTGTTTTGGAAAAGGGATGTCAGAATACTGTTACTTTGTTTCAATTAGAAACTACCTGATTTTTTTAAAAGTATAATTCTGTATTTTTGCAGTGGGTTTTGTTTTATTTTGTTTTGGTTTTTTGCTTGAAAGTATTTCGGTTTTCTCCTAGTCATGTGATGATATTTATCCTTGACTAGATTGTGAGCCTTTTCATTTATTCATTTACAGGATTTTTTTTTTCAAGCGCGTTTATTAGAGCTGCATGGACTGCAAAGCATATTTTAATGGGCTGATGTGGATCAAGGAAATAGTTTTGTTCTGAAAACTAGACTTCAGTGGACTTGGCCAGAATGACTGATCTGTTATAGTGGTGGTACTTAATCTTCTAATTTGTTTCTCTTTTGGAAAAAAAAAATGAATTAAAAAGATTTTGCTTATTTATTTAGTTGGATTTTTTTCTCTTTTTTTTTTTTTTCCCTCAAGCCAAGGTCACGCTGACCTTGCCTAAGCTGACCTGAACTCTGGATCCTCCTGTCTCAGCTTCCCATGACTGGGACTTAAGGCCCCACTCACACTGACTGGTTTGACTTGTTTGCTCACAGAAGATGTTTTACCATTTTAGCCATGCCTCTAAAATCTTTTTTAGATCAATTCAGTGCCTCAAGTTTTTCTTCTTGTCCTTCCTGCTGTAGAGCAGATTGCTTTGGGGGACTTACTCTGTACTGGTTTAGTTTTTGGGCTCAGTCCTAAGGCCTATGTGCTTGGTTGTGCTGCCTGGGCTTTGTCCCCTCTTTGCTTTGTTTTCCATACTAGTTTAAAAAGTAAACCATTTTCAGACTTACTGGGGGTTTTTTGGGGGGGGAGAGGTTGTGATTTGTGTGTATATGTTTGTGCTGGTCTTTGGACTTGAATTCAGGGCCTGGGTGCTGTCCTTTATTATTTTACTCAAGGCTAGTGCACTACTACTTGAGCCACAACTTCACCTCTGCCTTCCCCCCTCCCTTTTCCCTCCTCTCCCCTCCCCCCCTGGTTTATTGGAGATAAGAGTCTGATGGACTTTCCTGCTTGAACTGGCTTCCAG
The DNA here is from genome assembly GCF_019054845.1 of Dipodomys spectabilis. Lineage (NCBI taxonomy): Eukaryota > Metazoa > Chordata > Mammalia > Rodentia > Heteromyidae > Dipodomys > Dipodomys spectabilis. The sequence goes on along the minus strand of NW_024871006.1, from coordinate 1,217,353 downwards.
CCGTGATGCTCAGATCTTAGCCTCCTGAGTACCTAGGATTACAGGTGTGAGCCACTGGCACCCAGCCCAGACTTTCTGTTTTATTTTACATACAGTTTTAATGGGATCATCTTAGAATTTGATGTGGTTTTCAGCTGTGTGGTGGGATAAAAGTAGAGCCTAGCACAAGGCACTTGGCCAACCCGAGTTTGAGTCCTGATGGCCAGGCACCACATGAGTATGCCTTGAGCTCCTCTGGGTTGTATTTGCATGACTATGAACTCAGCATGATTACAGGATCGATTATTAGTTGTGAGGATTACATGAGCTAATCCATGTAAAGCCATTGGCACAGTGCCTGACATATATTAACCACGTGACTAGCATTAGCTATTAATACTCCCAACATGCCATGTGGGTTTAGCTTTCTAAAAAGAAGGCACTGTAAGCTTTGATTGGTTTCACTCTCTAAACTTGATTGCCACCCTAAAAAGCATGAATTCTGAGTAATGCAAAATGCATGACTTATGTTCTTGTTAGACCATATGTTTTCTCTAAGAAGACCACACATCAAAAGAGAGATTTGAGGTGGTCATCATTACATTGGTTCTTGTTGTCTGCTAATCATTTTGCTTGATTTTTAATTGTATATTTATGAAGTTGCTCTTAGTTTCTTCACAGTACCTTTAAACAAGTAAAACATTTTATAATTATTGTGTCTGTATCTTTATGGCTAGTGTACATATATACATGTGTAAATGATTTTAGAAGCAGATTCTACAATTCTAAAATTAAGTGTAATATGGGTTGGGTTAGATTTTTTTTTTTAAGCTTTGGGGCGGGGAGGTCAAAGATCTTGAACGTGGCAGCTGGTGCTTTTGCTCATTGGCTGATGCTCTACCATCTGAGCCATGCCTCCATCCCTGGGGTTGGTTATTCGTTACCTGAAATACTTGGCACCATAAGTATTTTGTGTTTTAGATTTTTCAGCTTTTCAGTATTTCAAATATTTTCAAATATTTACTGAGATATATTAGGGAATGGGACACAATTCATTTATAGTTCATATATACTTGATACACATAACCTGAGGGTAGATATTCTGTCGGTCATGGAATTTGAACTTAGGGCCTAGGCACTATCCCTGAGCTTTTTAACTCAAGGCTAGTACTCTACCACTTTGAGCCACAGCACCACTTCTGGTTTTTTGGTGGTTAATTGGAAATAAGAGTCTCTGCCTGGGTTAGCTTTGAACCACCATCCTCAGATCTCAGCCTCCTATGTTGCTAGGAATATAGACGTGAGCCTCCAGCACCTAACCTGAGGGCAGTTTTATTCAGTATGTTTGGTGTGCTTTGTGACCGGTCACATAATAATCAAGTGTAAAAATTTCCACTTGGAGTATGTCAGTGCTTAAAAGACTATGGATTTTGAAGTATTTTAGGCTTTTTATTTTCAGATATTCAACCTGTGATGAAAGTCAAAAATAATTTTAAAGAACATTAAATGTATGGTAAACTAACTAGTATTGAGCTTTCTTATTTTCACTATGAGATTTCTGGGCAGAATTATGAAATTTTTCCAATAATGTTCCTAAAAATGCTTTAAATATGTAGCGGGCAGTATTAACCCAGTCCTTACCTTTCTGCTGGAGAAGTGAGGAGGGAGCTAGCCTTTGGCCTATAACTTGCCAGAGACTCCTTGGTGCGTACCCTTCATTTCCAAGGCAAACAAACTTCCTTATTCTTATAAAAAATACTTTGTGTGTGTGTATGTGTGTGTGTGTGTGTGCGCGCGCACGTGCACTGGTATTGGGTTTTAAATTCAAAGCCTGCACTGGCCCTTAGTTTATGCTCTACAACTTGAGCCACAGCTCCACTTCAGCTTTTTGCTGGTTAATTGAAGGTAAGAGTCTCATGGACTTTTCTGCCAGGGTTGGCTTTGAACCTCAATCCTCAGATCTTAACCAACTGAGTGGCTAGCCACCAGTGCCTGGCAGATTTTTTTTTTTTTTTTATCAGAATGCTTTTGTATGAGATCTTCAGGAGGAATTCCCCCAGTAAAACAAACAAGCAAACAAACAAATGAACTAATAAATAAGGGTTGGGAACATGGCTCAAGTGGTAGAGGCTTGAATAGTAAGTCCAAGTCAAACTCCAATGCTGTGCAAAAAAGTAAATACATAATCTAACAGACTACTATTTCCTCAGGGAGCAAAATGAACAAATTGCACACTTGTTCTCTTTTAAAAAATGTGTTGGTGTAGCATTTAACAGTGCTGTCCAGCATACAAACCCGTCTATACTACCCATGCCCCTCAAAGTGTAGCTCTGCCTTTGGTTCTTTAAGCCATAGCAGCTAAAATATAAATAGGTCTATCAATAGAACATTTTCTTTTTTTTAACTCTAAGTTTAAAGATAAAAAGCTGAAATAATGAATAATTGGAATAAGATATTTTGGCTTTTCAACATCCTTGGTACTATTTTCCTAGTCTTTGCGTAGCTTTCATTTAATTCTTTTTAACAGTGCTAGGATTGAACCTCCAGCATATTGTACCACTGAGTTACAGTTCCGGTGTTTTTGGTTGTTTTTTTTTTTTATTGTCTTGGTATACAGCCCAGGCTCGGTAGAGCTCAAAATCTTCTTGCCTTAGCATCTAGATGCCGAGATTATAGGCATGCATTACCACACCCAGTTCCCAGTGCTTTTTAATTTTATTTTGAGACAGTCTCACTAAATAGCCCAGAATGGCTTTAAATTTGGCATCTTTCTGCCCAATTTGAAAATTGTTTTTTTTGTTTTGGGTAAATTGGCTTAGTGGCAGTTACACAGAGATCCTGTATTGTAGACATGTGATCTGGTTGTACTCACTCATTTTGTACTAAAAGAACAACTCGTGGAAGTTACTAGTAATGAGAAGCTGCTTGAGATCCCATAGTTTATTGCCTGGTTAACTGCTTCAGAAGGCCTAACAAATAAGAAAATGTCTGTGAATATACTTTAGACTAATAAAAATGCTATTCAAAAGGATCATGATCCCTAAACTCACTACTGATGTTTATAAACCTAAATAATTAAGTACTGTGTACTTACAAAGTTGCAAATACTATTTTTCCTAACCAAAAAATTTAATAGGAATAGCATGCCTGAGCCAACTCACTTGGAAATATCTCAGTACAAACCATTTATTTTAACTGTTACTAACTTGCCACATTTGTAATAAAACTGTCCTCAGTTGCTGTAGCTTCAACAGTGATAGGATATTAAACTGTTACTAATTCCATAGTCTGTATTTCAACTCTGAACTAATGCAAGGAGAGTTACGTTTGCTTAATTATTTCTGGACTTTTAAAATTATATCATGTAGGGATAAATTAATTGGTTTTAAGGTTGGTATTTAGTTTAGTTAGAGAACCAAGGTCTTCCTCCATTGTGATATTTTCACAGTTGGCATTAATGTAAATTTTTCTTTCAAAAAAGGAATAGTGTATTTATAAGTTCAATAGAAATATAGTTTTAAAGGAATGTATCTATGTGTGCAACTATTACGGTATTACTTTAAGACTGTTTTATTTTTATTATAACTGATTCTTTCCCCCTCAAATGGGAAAAGTAAATAGCAAAAGTAAAGATGGATGTGGGCAGGGAAGCCCGCGGGTGGCATGAGAATAGTAGCAGGACCTATAACATTACTTCTCCAGCTGGGCATGTAGCTGGTGCCTTTGTGTAAGCTAGGGGTTTGCTGATGACCAACAAAAGTAATTTCTGTGTTGATCTTGTTAGTTGGAAGGGCCCACATGAAATAGGCAAACAAATAAATAAGTATATTTGTGATCAGTGCTCTGAAAAGATGAGCAATGAGAAACCAAGAGGCTGATGTGAGAAGGTGACATTCTGGCTAAGACCCCATTGATTTGCATCCAGACATAAGTTTGGGAAAACACTGTGTAGGCAGGAGGAGCTCAGATGCAAAGTCAGAAAAGCCTGCTCACCTGTGAATGAGATCACAGCCACACGGAGGGTTAAGGTTCACCGAAGCATGAGGAAGACACCAAAGGCAAGATCATTCAGAGTGCCTTGTTGACCAAGAGCCTTGGTGACTTACCTGCTCCCCCAAGTTAGGAAATTTGCAGAACTAGCCATTGTCCCTAGATGGGTAGGAGCCAAAGAGATGAAGAGAAGAAAATAAATTCAGAGTCTGTTTTGTAGGGAAAGTCATTTGGTTCTGATACAGGGGTGGACAGCCTATTGTTGGAAAACACCATTTGGATATTTTTCACTTCATTAACTGACCATCCAAAATAGGCAGCCAGTCAGTCGTCCATTAGCATTACATGTCTATCCTTCACGTACTAAATGATATGGAGGCCTTATATGGCCAGTGGGCCAGACATTCGTTCTATCTCTGGCTAGGAGAGGTAGATGTTACGAGTAGCTTGGGTTCCTGGCTTTAACCCAACTAAGTGGATCTTGCTACTTATCACTGAACTGAATGGTGGCCGGGGAATGAACTTTGAGGGAAGAGTAGGTAGGAATGGCCCGGCCATAGGAAGTTGAGATCTTTTTGAGTCCGGTAGATACCATGTAGACAGTTTGATACCTGAGTCTGGAATTCAGAACAGTTTGGGACTAGAAATAGAAGTTTTAGAATAGTTTATATCTAGCTGGGTGCCATTGGCTCAAGCCTGTAATCCTAGCTACTCAAGAGGCTGAGATTTGAGGATTGTGGTTCAAAGCCAGCCCGGACAGTCCATGAGATTCTTACCTACAATTAACCACCAGAAAACCAGAAGTGGAGGGCTCAAGTGGTAGAGCACTTGCCTTGAGCTGAAGAGCTCAGGGACAGTGCCCAGGTCCAGAGTTCAAGCCCCATGGCCAAAGGGGGAAAAAAAGAAAAGAATAGTTTGTATCTAGGTGAGATTTAAAGTCTATGCAGTGCACGTGATTTCTCAGGAAAAAATGTAGAAAGAGAAAACATGGCTTAAGGAACCATCACAGCTCTTGAGAACTTTCAGAGACAGACCTGATAGCAGAAATGGTCACAATGAGGAGGGGCACGGGCACCTGTCAAGTTTCAGGGATCAGAAAGGGGCTGAAGAAAAAAAGTGGCTCGATGAGGAGTCTGGTAAGGTGAGGATGGTGTCTTCGTTGATTTGGGCAACAAGAAGGTTTGTTGCACATGCTCACTAGCAGGTGACCTGCAGGGAGAGGCCACACTGGGAGGGCTGAGGGGTGAGGAAGGGCCTCTGCTGCTCTCATTTCTCTTTGCAGTACTTTCAGCCACCAGCTTAGCAGGGTGTGGGGTTTTCAGACCTTTTTAAGTACAGGAGGACATTGCATTTATATTAAACAGGTTCTTTGAATCACAGCCTCACAAGAGTTCACTGTCAGTTAATGATATTGCAGATATGTTAGGTTCTTACTTTGTACAGCTGCCTCTTTGTGTCCTGGGGAATTGTAGTCCCTTAGGTTATCTGAATCTGGATGCTCAGGTCAGTATAATATTTACATATAAGCTGTATACCTCCTCCCATGTACTTTAAATTTCTAATTATACTCAATACAATGGAAATGCTGTGTAAACAGGTTTTCTACTATATTCTCAAAGGAACAATGACAAGATTCTGTATGTTTTGTACTGGTACAATTGTCTTTTTTTTAAGTTAGGGTCATACTATATAGCTCAAGCGGGTCTCAAACTTATGATTCTCCTGGCCTCAGTCTCCCAAATGGATTACAGGCATGTGCTACCAAGCCCAGTTCCAGACAGTTGGTTTCGTTTTGTTTTGGTCTTTTGGTTTTTTTGCAAATATTTTTCATCTATGATTAGTTGAATTGGCCAACATGTAACAATCAAGTGACTGTACTTGATTGTTTCACATGTGATCACTTCCCACTTAGGGAAGGCAAAAAAAGCTTGATTGGCTACATGTGATGGCCATTCATTCTCTGGCAAATGTATGTCCTAGGCCCAGGAACTCAAGGGAACTGCCTGCATGGATGCCTCATGAGGGCTTCCAGTCTAGAGGGAAGCAGATAGGTCAAGTAGTTGAAAATGGTATGGAAAATGCTACTATCTACTGCCTTGGTAGCTCTTCCACTGTGAGGATGCAGAATCACTGGTGTTTGTTAGCTAGAAAGGATCTAAGGGAGCAAGCCGTGCAGGTGCATAAAGCATGAACCACAGGACTTCAGTCATGATGGTTTTGCTGCTAGAGCCCAGATTCAACATCGGAGCTGTAAGACTGAGCCCATCATGTCTGATACTGCCATACTGCATCTCAAAATAGCAAAATTATCCAAAGGGTGCGTGGAAACAGGAACCTCCGTGCCAGTGTAAATTCTGAGCTATTTCCACATTCAGCAGTATTTAGAAATCTTTTCAAGTGATGTTTTGTTGTCTGACAAGATTGGGCCATGTGGTGGGGAAGGCAGTTAATGCTCCTTGTGGGCTGGGTAGTTTTTCTGCTGGTGAATGTGTTTTGTCATGATAGATGAAATACTCATCCAGGAATGAAATTACCTGTGTTTTCTTCTCATGTATTACTGTTAATTGTGTAGTAGTTGAGTTTGGGCTATGAATATTACCATTGAGCCAAACTTCCAGTGTTTGTGATTTTGTTTTAATTTATTATTTTATTTTATTTTTTGTCTGCTGGTTCTGTGACTTGGTGACAAGAGCCCTGGCTCTTGTTCAGCTTTCTTCCTTACAGACTAATTACCATTTGACTGCACTAACTATGCCTCCAATTCTGGCTTTTTGCTGGTTAATTGGCGATAAGACTCTCTCAGATACGTCTTCTTTGGCTGACTTTCAGTTATGATGTTAAGATCTCAGCCTCCTGAATAGCTAAGCTTATAGGCATGAGCCATGGGTGTGCTTACTGTATTTCCAGAAGGATATGGGATATTATAAAGAACTCTTGCAGAGCTCTCTCCTTAGAGAACAGGAGAATTGAAATTGAATTTGGGAAGTATGTCTTGTGTTAGAAAATTATACATTCTTTTTTTTCCCCAAAAAAACAATTGAGGCAGTTTCTTTCTTAGAATAAAAAAATAATTTGCTACCAAAGAATTCTAGTTCTGTAAGGTAAATTGTACTGTTGGGAGTAATATATGAGTTTACTTTTTTCAAAAACATTTTAAATTTGAGGAAGTTTTCAAGCCTCAAAACTCTTACTGCAGCCAGGTACTGGTGGCTCACGCCTGTAATCCTAGCTACTCAGGAGGCTGAGATCTGAGGATCGTGGTTCAAAGCCAGCTCGGGCAGGAAAGTCCATGAAACTCTTATCTCCAATAAACGACCAGAAAACTGGAAGTGGCCATGTAGCTCAAGTGGTAGAGCACTAGCCTTGAGCTGAAGAGCTGAGGGACAGCATTCATGCCCAGAGTTCAAACCCCACGACTGACAAAAAAACAAACAAACAAACAAAAAAACCTCTTACTGCTGGAAGTGGCGCTGTAGCTCAAGTGGTAGAGTGCTCGCCTTGAACTGAAGAGCAGAGGGACAGCGCCCAGACCCAGAGTTCAAGCCCCACAACCAACAAAACAACAACAATAACAACAAAAAAAAACTCTTACTGTTTATTGTACCATCTTTATTTGAAAATGCACAGTTGTTTGCAGGGAATGGCTTCCTGGCTGCCAAATTCAAAGTAGCTAGCCTATTTCTGTATTTATTTTTGAAACAGCTTCTCCCTATGTAGCACAGACTAGCCTTGAATTCTTGATCCTCCTACCTCAGCCTCTTGAGTATGGAGTCGATTACAACTGTGCACTATCACCCCCTACTCCAAATTAGCTTTTTTTTTTTTTAAGTCTAAATTTTCAAATATACATCCCTGAAATAAAGAAGCATCATCCAGTTAGCCATGGCACTACCATGACAACTTTGCTCACATTTTGGTGTATTTCCTTCCAGTATTTGAGTACAATATTGGATTTTGAGATCAACTTTTCTGTGCTTTGTGTGCAACTTTATATCTTGCTCATTTAATGTTTCAACATTAGCATTTCCTGGAAGGGATTTTCTCACAGTACTAGCAAGACTTTCTTTACAAGTAGATGTGAATTTTATTTAAGTAGGAAATTCTTAGGAACCGAAGGTATTAGCACTGACTGGTAATGAGGAATAATTATTACCATATTGTTACCCTGTTGGTCAGCATTAGATTTTATGTCAGAGATAGCCCATCTCACAGTGTGAAGCTGTTTCCCACAGTCTTTCTCTTTTTATTCTTTCTTTTTTTTTCTTCATTTTTTTTTTAACTTTCACATTTTTTTCTCATTACTTGGCTCTGAATTTAGCCTTGCACTTGGTAGATAGGCGCTCTACCATCCTTCCCACATTTGAAGTTAGGGTTTTACTTTCTTTCTTTTTTTTTTTTTTTGTCGGTCGTGGGGCTTGAACTCTGGGCCTGGGCGCTGTCCCTCAGCTCTTCAGCTCAAGGCGAGCGCTCTACCACTTGAGCTACAGCGCCACTAGGGTTTTACTTTCATAAGGTAACCAAATACCTTATAAAATATGGATGCACTTATAAATGCTTATTAGATATATTACCAAAACTTTTTTTCTCTTTTCTGTAGGATGACTCATGTTAAATAAGGTCCTTTAAGCTGGGTATGGTGGTTCACTCCTATAATCCCTTACCACTTAAGAGGCAGAGGCAAGAGAATTTAGAGCTTGAAATAAGCCTGGACTATATATGTATCAGACCTTATTTTATGAGATAAAGACAGAGGTAGACAGACAAGGTGTGCCAAGTGCTGGTAGTTCGAACCTATAATTCTAGCTCCTAGAGATGCCAAGATTGGTAGGATCACAATTCTAGGCCAGCAGGAACTGAAAGGTTTGAGATTCCATCACAAACAGAGGCTGAACTTGGTGGCATGTCCAGGGCAGGAAGTGGCACCCTATCTCAAAAATAACTCACGTGAGAAAGGTCTTGGGGGTGCCTTAGCTGTAGAGCACCTGCTACTAGCAAGCTCAAGGACCTGAGTTCCAACCCCAGTTGGAAGAAGGATTAAATAAGATCCTTTTCCATGTCTTCTGCATATGGTAAGAGAATAACTAAACTGTCATGTAGTCTATTTTAATTAGAAATTGGTGGGACTCCAAGAAAACTTAAGAAAAAATGAGGTCATTACCATTAGCCGTTAATTATTTTGGTGATAAACCTAACAGAAAAACTTGATATATAGAATATATTACTTGAGAGTAGTGGCAAGTAAAAGGCAATTTGCAGAATAAAGTTAATAAACTTTATTCTTTCAAAAAGTATTAGTTTTAGTCAGCCGCCAGTGGCTCATGCCTGTAATCCTAGCTACTCAGAACAGTGAAATCTGAGAACTTTTGTTCAAAGCCAAACCAAACAGGGAAAGTCTGTGAAACTCTCCAATTAACCATCAAAAAACACCAGAAATGGAACTGGAACTGAGGAACTGAGCTCAAGTGGTAGAATGCTAGCCCGGGGGGACAACATCCAGGACCTGAGTTCAAGCCTCAGGACTTATTTTTAATATTTTGTACAAGTTAAGTACTAGTAAATAAGTACTTAAATTAAGTATTAAGTAAGTAAAAGTGGAAATAAATTGTTGCCAAAATAAGATATATTCTTGGGGAGAATTTTGCATAGGCTTTATAAACTGACATAGATTGGCCTAGCAATATACCTAATTTGAAAACTAGTTTTCAGATATTGTTTGTAATGTAGCTGTTCACTGATGTGTATGAAAAAATACCAGAAGTTTAAAACTACATTTGATTGCATTCCACTTAATTATTGATACATTTGAAAAGCAAAGGAAAGCAGTCTATGTGCTGTGCATCATGTCAAATACTTTGACTTTTTCCTCAGAAAAAAATGAAGTAAAAAAAATCTTTTTTTTTTTTAAAGCTTTCTCTCGAAATAAACAACAACAGAATCCTCTGTGGAAACCAGGCAGGGTGGGAATGTTAGAAGGACCTGGGGAGGGGTGAAGCGGGTCCCAGGTGAGGTGGGAATGTTAGAAGGGCCTGGTGAGGGGTGAGGGAGGGGTGAAGCCTGTCCCAGGTGAGGTGGGAATGTTAGAAGGGCCTGGTGAGGGGTGAGGGAGGGGTGAAGCCGGTCCCAGGCAGGTGGGAATGTTAGAAGGACGGGGTGAGGGGTGAAGCGGGTCCCAGGCGAGGTGGGAATGTTAGAAGGGCCTGGGGAGGGGTGAGGGTGAAGCTGGTCCCAGGCGAGGTGGGAATGTTAGAAGGACGGGGTGTTAGAAGGGCCTGGAGACGGAGGGGGGGGGGGCGGGCGGGGGGGTGAAGCGGGTCCCAGGCGAGGTGGGAATGTTAGAAGGACAGGGTGAGGGGTGAGGGTGAAGCGGGGTCCCAGGCCAGGTGGGAATGTTAGAAGGGCCTGGGGAGGGGTGAGGGTGAAGCTGGTCCCAGGCGAGGTGGGAATGTTAGAAGGACGGGGTGAGGGGTGAGGGGGGAGGGTGAAGTGGGTCCCAGGCCAGGTGGGAATGTTAGAAGGGCCTGGAGACGGAGGGGGGGGGGGGTGAAGCGGGTCCCTGGCGAGGTGGGAATGTTAAAAGGACGGGGTGAGGGGGGAGGGTGAAGTGAGTCCCAGGCCAGGTGGGAATGTTAGAAGGGCCTGGAGAGGGGGGGGGGGGTGAAGCGGGTCCCTGGCGAGGTGGGAATGGTAAAAGGACGGGGTGAGGGGGGAGGGTGAAGTGGGTCCCAGGCCAGGTGGGAATGTTAGAAGGGCCTGGAGAGGGGGGAGGAGGGAGGGAGGGGTGAAGCTGGTCCCTGGCGAGGTGGGAATGTTAGAAGGGCCTGGTGAGGGGTGAGGGTGAAGCGGGTCCCTGGCGCACTGTCAGAGCCCAGCAGAGAGCCTGTGCTTTCCCTGTCCTGCAGCCAGCCGCAGCCGGCCAGATCTGTTCAAGCAGCAATTTATTGTATTTTATTTTGAAATAACATTGAAAGGGGAAATGAGTAGCTTAGTGATGTAAATGTGTTATTGATAAAAGCCTACTTCTAGATCTCTTAAAGGCAAGTCAACAAGATTTCCCCAAGCATAAGCTTAATGAAATGAACCCTGCCTAATTAATATGCAGGAAACATTTGGACCTAGATTTGTATGTGGGCTTCAAGACTGATGGAAGTTAAAGGCATATTATAGGCACGTAAAAACCTTATGTATGCTTGTAGAGGAGTCACAATGATGAACACAGCTTAAAGAATTAATATAGAATTCGAGTTTTCTCTCCCATCTCTTGATTATTTTTCCCTACTCTTCTAGATTGCAGTGGAAGGACTTAAGTGCATGAACAGGTGGAAACTACTTTAGCTACTGAACTTGGTTGTTTTAGAGAATGAACGTCTATATTAGTTTTAAGTTATACTGCCATTTTTAGAAACTTTCTTACTACTTAAATTATCTTGGAAATACAGATTCTTTGTAATATTTTTTATTATATTTTAGGCAAAAAACTGTTAAATGGTGCCAGTTATGTAACTAAAAGGGCCTTATTTCACTAAAATGGAATACCCTAATTCATTCCTTTATTTTGTGTAATTAATTTTTTTTCGAAATGAACTTTCTGCCATATATAGACATACTTAGTACACTTCCCAAGATTTTAATGGTGGTTCATTTTATAGTACACCACAGTTTATTTTACTTTTGCCACTCATGGGGCCTGAACTCTGGGCCTGGGTGCTGTCCCTCAGCTCTTCAGTTCAAGGCTGGTGCTCTACTACTTGAGCCACAGCACCACTTCCGGCTTTTTCTGCTTATGTGGTGCTGAGGAATGGAACCTAGGGCCTCATGCATGCAAGGCAAGCGCTCTACCACTGAGCTACCTTCCCCAGCCCCTGGTGGTTCATTTTAGTAGCAATTTTTTTTTGGTGGATGTGGGGGGGTAGGGGGAACCGGCTGTGCTGGTAAGTGAACTCAGGGCTTTAAGCATACCAGGCAAGCTCTGCCACCGGGCCAGTCTACAAACGAACTTTTGGACAGTCTATCTCAATGAGATACACTCTTTTATCATAGTTTATAAAAGTCAAGTAAATATCGATAATACACATCACTCAAAAATTCTATCAGCATTTTTCATATTTGTCCAGTTTTCCAGTATTAGTAGTCAGGGTATACCACCTGTTACAAAAGCTTTTCAAATTCTGCGTGCTCTGTGGCTCTTCACCACCTCTGGAGATGTCATCCAGACCCGACCCAGCTTGGAATTTGGATCTGCAGAAACTTCAGAGGTATTTTGAAATCTTCTGAATCTACTCAGAGAAAAAGCAGTCCTGAAATTTCAGTTTCATCATCATCATCTTTGCCCCTTCCAAGTTCTGTGTGAATTTTATCCTTTTGGGGAACCACCATACTTTATATTTTACGGTGTTTTTCGTGTGTGAGGAGGGAGGATGTGCACGGGTACTGGGCTTTGACTCAAAGGCTTCAAACTCTTTTTAAATTTTTTATTTTTTTTGTCAGTTGTGGAGCCTGAACTCTTGGGCTGGGCGCTGTACCTCAGCTCTTCAGCTCAAGGCTAGCGCTCTACCACTTGAGCCACAGCACCACTTCTGGCTTTTTTTTGCTTATGTAGTGCTGAGGAATTGAACCCAAGGCCTCATGCATGCAAGGTAAGCACTCTACTACTGAGCCACCTTCCCAGCCCCATTCTAGCATTTTTACTGGTTAATTGGAGATGGAGTCTCATAGACTTTTCTGCCTGGGCTGACTTCAAACTACGATCCTTCATCTTAGCCTCCTCCTTAGCTAGGATTACTGGCATGAGTCACCATTACCTGCTGGTTTATCTTTTTGATTAATTATAACATTCATTTAATGAGTACTTGTAGTAATCCGTTTTGTCTTAATGTCTTCCCATAACCACTGTCCATGGTGCTTTTCACCATAGATAGACATACTGGAATAGTTGTGTGCTCATGCCTCAGAAAAATGAATGCTTTTTTTTTTTTTTTTTGTAAAGATACTGTACAAAGGGGTTACAGTTACATGAGTAAGGTAATGAGTATATTTCCTATTGAGCATTGTTACCACCTTAAATGAATTCTTACTCAGTAATTTATTATAAATTTAAATTCATCTTTTGATTTTCTACTATAGTTATATCTTTACAAATAAATGAAATTTTTGTAATAAGAAATTATTTTAAAAACTTCCTGGTTCAATATATATGTTTGTAATATCTGTGACAGAAAGGATAAGATAGAAACAGGATGTCAAAGGGGAAGTTACAATGCAAGAAAGAATTCAACAGCTGTGTATGTACCTATTGCTGTGTGCAAAGAAATACTGCTAGGACAGAGAGGTATAGCAACGGGACTTTGGGTCTAGGTTTGTACATACAGGACTGTATCTAAAAATAAAGTGCTAGGAGAGGTATCTTATCACTGCAAAAGACTAGAGTTAGAAATATGACTACTGAGTATGGAAGAGTTAAAACGGAGGTGGAAAATCAGACTAGATCAAGAATCAGCATAACTTAAAGCTTTATCTCTTCAATAAGAATTAGTTCCAGTTCTTGCTGCTAAAATAGATTTTTTCAGTTTCTGCCACTAAAACAGTTTTGTTGGCTAATTCTGTGGCCTTCACGCTTCTTACCATCACATGGAGGTTCTTGAACCTTTTCCAACTTGAAAGCTGTCTTTGTCTCTTCCTGAATTCCTCAGATGAGATGGAGAGGAAGGTGTGGTAGTAATATGCACAGCATTTTAAAGAAGCACAGTGAGATGCTTTTTGCTTTGTTTCTAAAAGAAAAGTAAGAGATAATGGTGGTGTGCTAACTTGGGAAGTGTCCACTTCCACGGGGTCCTATCTTAATAAGGTCCTCCTTTGTGCCTTCTAGGATCCCACTTTACATCTAGAATACTAAGTTTAATATTTTTGCCCATAAAAATCTCACAGTATAAGCTGTAGGTAGGCAGTTAGAACTGTAGTAAAATGGGAAATAAAGTTTGTTTGAAATGCTGGATCTTTTTTTCCCCCCAAAGGAAAAGCTGTATGTAGTGTTAATTTTACTGTTAATTCACAATTCAGATATCCCAATTTGGAGTTTGAAGAATTTAAAATTGCTTAAAATATACTTTTGCATAAGATGAAAGTAAATTAAGCTGGGTGCCAGTGGCTCATGCCTTACCTAGCACGAGAGATGTTGGTGGGCTGGCTTGGGGCAAAAACTACCTGAAAAATAACTAAAAAGCAAAAAAGGGGCTAGGACCACAGCTCAAGTGGTAGATCATCTACCTAGAAATTGGAAGCCCTGAGGTCAAACCCCGCTACCACCCAAGTAAATAACTTGTGAATAGTTTTTTCTAAGTTAGATCTTACTAGTAGAGAGGAATGGAATTCTTTTTGAGAACACTTGTCCATTAAGGTTCAGTTCTTAGTGTTCCTTACTTTCAAAATCAGTTGTAAATGTGCATCTATTAGTGGTTTGTAATATACATTTCTTCCTTGAAAATACCTTTGAGGGGCTGGGAAGGTGGCTCAGTGGTAGAGCACTTGCCTTGCATGCATGAGGCCCTGGGTTCGATTCCTCAGCACCACATAAGCAGAAAAAGCCAGAAGTGGGGCTGACTTTCAAGTGGTAGAGTGCTAGCCTTCAGCTGAAGAGCTGAGGGACAGCGCCCAGGCCCAGAGTTCAGGCCCCATGACCAGACCCAAAAATATATTTATATATCTTCGAGCTGAGAATATAGCTGAGTGGTAGCATGCCTACCATACATTATGCCCTGTGTTCAATCTCTAGCACTGTAGAATAAGAGTCTTCTTGTACAATTGGGTACTGCCAAATGAGCAAATGGTTTCATTGGGTATAAGTATCACTTGGACAAGTTCTATTAAATTCTTCTCTTTGCCTCCTAGTAGTATACATTGTACATCATTGTATACCAACCACTTGCGTTCTACAGTTGGGAGACATTCTTTATTTGTACAGTTAAATGGATTTTGAAATAGACATTTTTCCTTTGTACTTGCATTAAGATCTGAAAGATGCTTCTGGAACTCCTGCAGATGTATGTCTGTTGCAAATATGTATAGGGAAGTACAGGGTTCACTTCTTGTTTTAATTTTTAGTGGCCAGAAAAGTGTATAAAGCATTTGGGGGCACTGCTTGTGATACCTGAAGTGCTAGTTGTTGAAGTGACAGTAGAGTATGTGATTCGCCAAAAAGCCTATTTTGTCTTACACTTTGGGGTTGAATTTCTTCAGAAATAGAATCATCTCTACCCCAAAGCTAGTTATTGTTTGTTTGTTGGTCTTGGGGCTTGAATTCTGGGCCTGGGCGCTGACCCTGTGCTCTTCAGCTCAAGGCTACCACATGAGTCACAGCCCCACTTCCAGTTTTCTAGTGGTTTATTGGAGATAAGAGTGTCACGGACTTTTCTGCCCAGGCTGGCTTTGAACCATGATCCTCAGATCTCAGCCTCCTGAGTAGCATTACAGGCGTGAGCCACTGGCACCCGGCCCAAAGCTAGTTTTTAAAACCCATGTTCAATAATAGTAAGGGTAGGTCTACTTCTGAAAAAGTTTTATCTCTATGCTCAGAAAATTTGTCAAGCATTTCATACTTGGAACTGGTTCTTTGAATGAAATCCGAGTGCCACTGGTAATAAACTCATTAAAAGAAGAAAGCCACTGGAATCATTGCCATGCTTTTTTTTTTTTTTTTTTTGGGGGGGGGGGGGGTGGGGTTGATCTTAGGATCTTAGGGCCTGGGCGCTGTCCCTCAGCTCTTCAGTTCAAGTCTAGTGCTCTACTACTTGAGCCACAGCACTGGCTTTTTCTGCTTATGTGGTGCTGAGGAATCGAACCCAGGGCCTCTTGCATGTAAGGCAAGCACTCTACCACTGAGCCACCTTCCCAGCCCCTGCCTTGCTTTTTTGTTGTTTTATTTTGTTTTTGCTGATCAGGGGGCTTAAACTCAGGGCGGAGGTGCTATCCCTGAATTTTTTACTCAAAGTTAGAGCTCTTCCACTTTGAGCCACAGCTCCATTTCTAGGATTACAGGTGTGAGTTGACGTGATCCCTATGTCCTGAACTCTAAGTAACTGTTCTCACTAGGAGGTTTATAGTCCTATTTCTTTCTCTGGACATAGTTGTTTGGCGGCTGCAATCAAGCATGAGTGAGTAACTCACTATGTGAGTTAGTAATTCCTTTCGTGGTTAATAAGTAAGCTGTTTGAAACTACAGGAGTGGACTTCTTTTCATTCTTTGTGAAGATAATCTGTTGTGAGCTATCACATTTTAAATTGTGTGACTTTCCTCCTGTTGCTTTCCTACGGGTCAGTAATACAGTGAAGAGTGCTTATCCTGTACTTTGTGTTCTTCAAGATAGCTATAGTGTTACTGTGTATTAGACAGTGTTTTATCATCCAGCTTGATTCAGAATTAGCCATATTCCAGTGAACTTAAAAGCATAAACATTCAAAATCCTCTTGTGCTGTTCTTTTTTTTGGTAGATATGAACTTATGGTAGCTTTTAAAATGTATGGCAGCTAAGATCTGGAACCAACCCAGATGTCCCTCAGTAGATGAATGGATCACGAAAATACGGTATGCTTCCATAAGAAAGAATGACACCGCCCCATTTGTAAGGAAATGGAAGGACATGGAAAAAATCATATTAAGTGAAGTAAGCGAGACCCAAAGAAACATAGGTCCTATGGTTTCCCTTATTTATAGTAATTAGTATACTTCTAGGATAATCTTAGCAGATGAGCAGAATAGCTCAATAGCTATGTACATATGACCATATAAGATGATGCTAAGGTCTGGGAAGGTGGCTCAGTGGTAGAGCGCTTGCCTTGCATGCCTGAGGCCCTGGATTCGATTCCTCAGCACCACATAAGCAAAAAGAAAAAAGCTGGAAGTGGCGCTGTGGCTCAAGTGGTAGAGCGCTAGCCTTGAGCTGAAGAGCTGAAGGACAGCGCTCAGGCCCAGAGTTCAGGCCCCAGGACCAGACCCCCCCCTCCCCCTAAAAAAAAGATGATGCTAAGCAAAATGAACTCCAAGACTTGATGTACTATATGATTTCTTTTTTCTTTTGTGTTTTCCCCCCTGTGGTTTATACCCTGTTGATTTTGGTACCTGGGTATTGTATAGATGTTTATCTCAATCGGGGAAGGGAAGGGGAACAACAAAATGGTGAGACAAAGGACAAAGGGGGAGCCAGCGCAACAGCGATTCTCACAAGGCAATACGTTAGAAATGAGCTGTACAAGTTGGGGGAGGAGGTTGGGAGGGGAAGGAAGGTAAGGAGAGAAATGAGGGAGGGGGAGTAACGAGTTGGACAGGAAATGTACTCACTACCTGACTTATGTAACTGTACCCTCTGTTCATCACCTTGACAATAAAATTCAAATAATTAAAAAAATTAAAATGTGTAGCAGTCCAGTGACAGAAGCATCACGTTATAACTTCAGCACTGCAGTTCTGAGTGTCCCAAGCCATTAGCAGAGCTGAGAGGACCATTCATGGCCTCTACCTCTGCTGCTTCCTTGGCTTTGGGGCATGAAATCAGCCATTAGTGATCTACGAGCAAATGAATGTGGCTGGGGTACCAATGTAGTTTCATGTAGGGACACCAAAATATGAATTTCATGTCATGAAATGACATGTTTAGTTTTGCTTTTTTTGTTTTGTTTTAACCCAGCTGTTTAAAAATTGCCCTAACCCAGGCAGTGGGCTAGATTTGGCCTACAGGCTGTAGTTTGTGGATAGCTCCCTAGTCTCCATCTAGATAAATGGAACAAAGAATCCAAGGGCTCTACCAGCACCATTAACTCACTGTTATGATTGAGGTTATACATTCTTTCTCAGTAGTACTGTGGTGAAGATCATTTTTAAATATCTTGGTACATCCTTGCTACATCACAGATGCATACGCACATATGTATGTACACGGGAAGGGCTTTGCATTAAAAACATCTGTATTTGATTCTCATCTTTATAGACTTGACATACCTAATTCTGAAGGCTCATCTCTATTTTTTGTTCTCTTCTATAAGTAGAGTTGTCCTTTTGCTATTGACATAAAGCAATTATCTTTAAAAAAATCAGATAATTCTTTTTGTGTATTCTGACACTTTAACTATTTGTATTTTTCCCACTCTCTGTTCTTACTAATGGAAGGATGTATATAACAGAACCTGTGAAATGAAACCATGAATTAATTTATCTGCTTTTGGAGGAGTGGGGGTACTGGGGTTTGAATCCAGGCCTTGCTCTCACTGGAATACTTTTTTGATTGGAGAGTTACTTTAAATCAAAATCAACTTCTCATGGGAATCTCATTTGAAATAGGTGTACTTCTTGCATAGCCCGTGGCTGGGTGATGAAGGAGAAAGCAAAGTAGTCAGTTGGCTGAGGGCACCTTATGTAGCACTTTGAAATATTAGAAGTAATATCTCTGTGTTCAAACGTGAATGATTATGAATATTTTGATTTCAACTTCGTGGTCTTGGAGGACACAAAAGACTAAATTACACTGACATAACTTTACTAGAAGTTAAGATTTAACAATAGGAGCACAGGCATTTTTCTATAAGTATTGCCGCTCGATTTGGGTGAGATTATGAATTCCTACTAAACAAAGTATGTTGTAATTTTGATCCAAAAGACTTTAAGATTCTCTGTTAGGAAAAGCAATTAAATTGGGAGGCTTCAAAGAAAAGAACTGTTGAAATAGATTTCTTAAGTAGTTTCAATGTCAAGAAAAGAAGAGGATGATTTTCTTTCTCTTTTTTTTCTTGTCTTAGAAAATATGCCATCAAATTACCTTTACCCGTATTTCAAATAGCCAAAATCAAATAATATATAGTTCAGTCTATACTCATATATCATTTTTGAACCCCAATATCTTACAGAGTTAAATATTTTTTGTTACATTAGAAAGGTCTTGGCCGGGATGTAGCTCAGTGGCAGCACTTTTAGCTAGCATGTCCCAGCTCCTTCCCCTCTCCCCCAAAAAAGCTACTTATGCGAATGAATAGTTGACTATCTAATTCCACAGCTTTTGTTCAGCAAAACATGTAAGTAGTATCACCATGTTGGATAAGAGTTAAGAAACCTAAGATAGTTCAGGTCAGGCTTTGCTGCCAGATGAGTGTTGTGCCAAGCTTAGAAAAGCAAAGGGAGGGACAAGGGTTGTAGTCCTTCACTTTGTGATCTATTTTGTTTTAATGGCATATTTAACATGTAGAAAGTATTTCAGATATAACTTATTTAATGACTTTTATGTTAGTGTAACTGAGTTCATTAAATTATTTCCCTAATGTTAAGTGATAAGATGCCCTTCTGTTTTTGCTGTTATAAGTAGTACTAAGAAAATACCCTTTTGTGTGTATATTTTTTGTGTGGTCCTGGAGAGCAAACCCAGGTCTTCTTGCACATGCTATCAAGTCTTGTACTACTGAGCTACATTCCCAGCCCTCGGTTTTCCCAACAGGGTCTCACTATGTAGACCAGGCTGGCTTCAAACTTGGGATCCTCATAACCTCTGTCTCCCAAGTGCCAGCCTCACAGGCAGGTGCAGCCACACCTGACGTATGTGTACCACTTCGCTTATGCCAAGTAAGTTTCTCAGAAGGTAACAAAGATTAAACATTTTAAGGAGCATGCTTTCTGTAATTTTCTTAAAGGTTTGTGTGAATCTGGAAGGTCCTCAGAATGAATATACTAGTTTCTCTGTAGTCTCCCAAATGATGCATTGGTTATATAAGCATTTACATTAAAACGGGGGAAAGGTTGCAACTTCAGATAATATTAAAGTTACCTTAACTTTCATCCATCTGACCACCAGATAGATGAGTAATACTTATCAGAGTACATTTTTGCATAGTTGAACTTTGGTTGTGATTTAAATGTGGTGCTTATTTTCTTCCTCAGCAGAGCTCCCTTGTTCTAAGGCCCCCGAAATGCTAAGCATCAGTCACTATAATGTAGAGCACCTTCAAGTCTGCACCTTAGTTAATTGTAGGAGCATCTGCAGAACACTTTCATATGGTCTTGGCTTACATTGCCTTCATCTAGATTCACTTGGGAAAAAAATCCTTGTTTCATCTGTGGGGTAGGAAACATCTGTAGAGCTCTTGAGGCAGCAAAAAGCAAGTGTCTTAAAAATGCTTTTAAATTCTTAGAGAGACTTACAAAAAGTAGGTTAGCCTATAATGGGCTTACTATTGGTGCTTTTTAATGAATTAATAATTTTGTTCAAGTTGCTGTAACTTAAGCATTTTAAGACATGAAAGGGATAGTGAGACCAAAAAGTCAAGAACTGCTTCCTTGAGGCATTTGTAGCATAATTCCAGACATCCCCTGAAGTGCAGAAACTATACCCAGATCTGTTAAATGAGAACCTGCAGTCTCTGGTAGTCTCCATTGATTCTCTGAGCCCCAAAGCCCAGCCTTCCTGAACCACAGAAGCAGCTTCAGGTAGGGGCGAGTCCTTCAGCCTGCAGGATCCCTTGGAAAGTGAGGGCTGGAAAACTCAGAATAGATCTCCTCTTGTGTCCTCTGTCTTTAGGTCTGTATTCACAGACACTGGGGCCAAATGAAATTATTTGCCGATATAATAGAAATTGGGGCTCAGAAAGGGACTCACTCAGAAAAAGACTCCCTGGAGCTGTCTAAGCCTGTGATACCACCTGTGATCTTCTGGAGTATAGTTTTCCCAGGCCTGTCCTTATTTCTAGAGATGTTACACGTTGTTCTTACCTCATCTCGGTGTGCTCTTGTCCCTGAAGATAATCATCTTGGCTCTACACAAAAAGGCTCTCTCTTAGATTTTAGTTGTAGGTTGTGTTGATCCTCATAAATTTCACCTTTTAATTACAGTTTTTCTTCGGATATGTAGTTCTGTCAGAAAGCACACATGTAATCCTATCCAGATAGCTGGATCACTTAGGATATGGCTTTTGTAAACTAAGATCTACCATTTGGGCAGGGAAGATTTGTGTGTGTGTGTGTGTGTGTGTGCATTTTTTTTGAAGGCTTCATTGTTGAGTTTGAATTGGTGACTTAAACCAAGTGTGCTTAGATTAAGTATACACAAGACAGTACACCACCAACAGGATCTTCCATTCCTAATCCCTCATAACTATTTATTTTCTTGTTTTAGGGTGAATCTGTAAAGTATTTCCTGGACAACTTGGATAAACTTGGAGAATCAGTAAGTATTAAAACCAAATAGTTGTACTTATTCATAATTGAAAGCACTTGTCAGGACATTAATGTTTTTATTTTGGGGTACCCTGTTAAGAAGTTTAGAAAAAGTATATATTAAGCTATTTATTTCTTCCTTTTTTTTTCCCCTACTGGGAGTAGACTGACTCATCCTACCTTATTTTAAAGCTGTTAGTAGCTAAAGATTTTTTTTTTGGTCAGTCTTGGGGCTTGAACTCTGGGCTTGGGCGCTGTCCCTGTGCTTTTCAGCTCAAGGCGAGTGCTCTACCGCTTGAACCACAGCGCCACTTCGGGTTTTCTAGTGGTTTATTGGAGATAAGAGTCTCATGGACTTTCCTGCCCAGGCTGGCTTTGAACCTCCATCCTCAGATCTCAGCCTCCTGAGTAGCTAGGATTACAGGTGTGAGCCACCAGCGCCTGGCTAGCTAAAGATTTTTAATGAAAAAATTTGTTGTTTAGTTGAGACATTTCTGGGTGTTTTTCTTCTATACAGTCTAAGCCTCTGCCTGTTTCGTTGAGGAATTTCCTTACCCACTATTTCATGGAGATTAATAGAAATTAACACCATGAAGAAGCTTTATGCTTGAATTAAGATTGCACATTTTCTATTACCTTTCAAATAAACAGAATTTGTGAGAACACAGTGAGAGTGATTTCTAAACCTTGCAGCAAACACCATTTTCTAGTTCCGGACTCTTTGTTGAGTTACAATGTGGAGCCTTGACTCTGGGTTCCTGCAAAAGAGCCTCTGAGATGGGAGGAGGGGCCAGCCTTGGGAAGAAAGTCTATTATCTTCTGAGTGTTTTCTGGGAGCCCGTGACTCAGCTGGTGCTGGCCTGGCTCTGGTTTCCCATCCCCACACAGGCTGAGAGCACGGCTTGACTGCTCTATGTGTGCATTTGATAGAGTTCATTTCAAAGCGTCTGAAGCTTGGAAAATGCTTCGAAACTGTTGCCCTAGGACTGTTTGTTCACTCTGGACCTGGTGTGGCTTCATTTGTCCCCTCTTTAAACAAACTTCCTTTAATTTTAATTTAATTTCTTTGAATAAATTAGCAAATGTTTATGTAGTCTTATGGGTTCTTTGAAGTTTTTAACTTTAAAAATGTAATGGAAAAAGGTGCAAAATGAAGAGCTGGAAAGTGCTGTACTGATGTATTTAGGACAGGTAGACCAGTACTGTCTTTATTCTCTAGCAGGTTCATTTGCAATTTTTCCCAGTATTTTTCTAAATTCCATCTGTCTGCCTTCAAGCCAGTGTATTTTTTTCCTGCTATTTTCTAGACCCATACCCATTTCAGAACTTGAGATCTCTGTAGTCTGAGTTTTTACTCATTCAGTCCACATTAGTGACCTTTGTATTAAGTTTTTTTGTCTAGTCAGTTAATAAATCTTAAAGGAAAAAAGTTAAAGATAGGCTAATTGGAGAAAAACCTTTCTAGATAAACTAGTTTTCGTTTTTTTGCCTCCTTTTGGTGATGCTGGACTCAGGGCCTTGTTTTTGCTAGTCAAGTATTCTACCACTTGAGCCACGCTCCTAGGTCTCTTTTTCTTTAATTTCATTGCCTGCCTGCCTACTTTCCTTCTTTCCTTCCTTCCTTCCTTCCTTCCTTCCTTCCTTCCTTCCTTCCTTCCTTCCTTCCTTCCTTCCTTCCTTCCTTCCTTCCTTCCTTCCTTCCTCTCTTCCTTCCTTCCTTCCTCCTGGGGCTTTTCCTTCCTTCCTCCTGGGGCTTGAACAGAGCCTGGGCTTTGTCCCTAAGCTTCTTTTGCTCAAGGCTAGCACTCTACCACTTGAGCCATAGCACCACTTCTGGCTTTTTCTGTTTATGTGGTTGGTACTGAGGAATCGAACCCGGGGCTCATGTGTGCTAGGAGAGCAGTCTACCAGTAGCCACATTCCCAGCCTTTAGTTACTTTCCAAATAGAGTCCCATACTTTTCCCCTGACTGTGGTTCTTCTATTTATGTTTCCTAAATGGCATTTACACACCACCACAGCCAATTTTTTTTGGGGGGGGGGGCGGTCCGGTTGTCGGGCCTGAACTCTGGGCCTGGGCGCTGTCCCTCAGCTCTTCAGCTCAAGGCTAGCGCTCTACCACTTGAGCCACAGCGCCACTTCCGGCTTTTTTCTTTCTTTCTTTCTTTTTTGCTTATGTGGTGCTGAGGAATAGAACCCAGGGCCTCATGCATGCAAGGCAGGCGCTCTACCACTGAACCACCTTCCCAGCCCCCACAGCCAATTTTTTATTGTTGAGATGAGGTCTCATTAATTTTTGTCTAGGGTGGCCACGAGCCATAATCCCCCCCAATCTCCTGCTCTTGAGTAGCTAGAGGCATGAGTCACTGTGCCCCACCTAATATTTTTAAGATTTCCTTCCTGTTTTCTAAATAATGCTGCCTTGACCTGCTGTTCTCAGTTTACCTTTAAAATAAGTCTTGGTTGAGCACATCATTTAAGCAACTCTTGCTTCTCAGATCAACCCTCATTTCTTTCCTTCATTGCATGCATACCATTGATAATTACCTTACATTTGTCTTTTATTTATCTCTCTCCATAAAGGCTAGGATCTCATGGTGAAGGAGTTGAGTCTCTGGTGCAGCCTTATGTTGAGAACATTCCAGAAACCACATCTAGAATAAAAAGAGCTATGTGATCAGTGTAAAGAAGAGGCTGAATCTAGGTGTGCTGCATTTTGTCACCAATTCTGTGCATATCAGACAAGTCATAGGATTGCATTTGATGTCCTATCTCTTACAGAAGTCCCAGAGTTGTCAGAACACTGCTGAATGCCAAGCCTAGAGCATTCTGGGAAGTAGAATAGCACACAGAGGTCAAGGACATAGCAAGCAGACAGCCTGGATTCGAGTTCCAGGTCCAGGAGAGATAGGTTCTGTGTGGCCTCAGGCATCTCTAAACCCCAGTTGCTCCATCCAGAACGTGGGCATAGTAGGAGGACCAGCTCATAACATTGTAGGACAGTGCACGAAATAGCCTCAGAAGGGGCAGTGGTGTAGCAAGTACTATGCTAGCTGTTTTGTTCTTTGATCCCTATATTTAAGGAGCTCAGTCTAGCCAGAGAGACAAAACTAACCCACATAAAACAAGTAGAAGACAATTAAATGATACCAATCATGAAGATAAGTAAAGTTTTGCAAGTAAAGTTTGCAGGCAGGAGAGAGATATCTTGGCTGGAAAAGTTAGAGCTAGTGTGTAAGAGTAAATGAGCCTGAACTGCCTGAAGGGTTGGTTGGATTTATTTACATAATGAGCTGTGGCCCACCCAGGTGGGAGACAACTGGTGTCTGCTTTTAGGAGGCACACCTGTCTGTGGAAGGATAAGTGGCCTCGGCTCTAGCGTATTAAAATAGATTTCTAAAAGGCAGTGGCTTGAGTCTTCATCCACTGCATTGCACTTGCTCAGTTATGCGGATATGAGCACACAGTGGTGCTGAGTGAGGCTTTATGTGGGACTTGGTGCTAGACACTATGGGTAGCTTGAGCATGCTAGACACTATGGGTAGCTTGAGCAGGGCAGAACAGCCCCTGCCCCCATCATAGAAAGCCAGGTATAAAGGGAGACCCCTTTCTGAGCACTCAGTCATGCTGCAGAAAGGTTAGTCTGAGAAAGGCTTCCAGTAAGTGGTCAAGAGGTGGATCCAAGAGATGTGAGACTTTCCAGGCAAAGAAGCTTAAAGAGATGACAGTCCATGGCTGAGATGATTTATTAAAAGGAAAGAAAAAAGGTACATGGAAAGAGAGCCGGGAGCATAACAGATTCAAAGAAGGGATATTAGGATTTACCAAGTGGATGGCAGGGAAGAGAAAACAATGATGGACGGACTTAACGGGGCAAGAAGTAGAAAGGAAAATATTGTAGTACAACTTAGAGGACTTGCTCTGGAAAATACAAGCAGTCTCTTACTATGTGTGTTTGTTAATAGAATTTGAAGTGCAGTGACAGGCGAGCATCTCAAACTGAAGAGACTACAGTGGAGGTGTATCTGTGGGAGGTATACCCATGGGTTCCAGCCTCCTTTGATCACTGTTCATCAGTGGTGGTAGCAGCTGTCACAGACCAAACCCAAATATTAGCTCTCTTCTGCAGGAGAGGATTAAGACCCAGAGGTTAAATGATGGCTCAGGATCATACTGCTAGTGTGTGGCCAGCTGTCTTCAGGTTCACACTCCTAATCCACATACTCTGTTCTGCCAGACACTTAGCCTCTGATTCCATTCTGCGCTCATGCTAGCTTCCTAACTGGATTGTTTGTTCATACTAAACACAATAATACAAAACTTGTTACAGTTACGGAATTTGAAAACTTTGAAAAAGCTCAGAGCTGAAGTATGTCACATGAACTACATTATAACCGGGTACCACACCTGGAAAGCAGGGGATTTTCAGTGTCCAGGATCATTGAACATTTCTACTGTTGACTTATAATCTTACTTCTGGTTATTTTCATCTCAGAAAATGGTCCAAATGGGAAAAAAAGAATTACATATGTAAGAGTTTTAATTGCCAATTTAGAAACAACCTAAATGAATGCCAGAAGGGGAGTGTTAACGCAATCATAGCCGATTAATGCACATGAGATGTGACAGAGTCTCATGTGGAGCAGTCAGGAACAAAATGTTGACCAAAAATATGGAAAAGCAGGCTCAAAACTTAGCGCAGCTACTAAAAATAGGTGGGTCTGGGAACAAAAGCTAGAAAAAAATATGGAAAATCCACTAGTCTTAAAGTTATTCAGTGAATGCCTATGGATTGCCAAAAACTAAAAGCTTCCAGATTTGCAAGGCACACCTATAATTCTAGCACTCAGGAGGTTGAGGCAGGAGAATCAAGAGTTCCAGTCCAGCCTGGGATACAGACTGAGACCCTGTGTCTCATGAGAAAGGAAAAGAAACCAGAAACTTTGTTTGCATAGCCATTTATTAAGCTGGTTAGCAGCCCACTAAGAATTCTAGTAATTCCTTCTGGATGACTACATTTGAAACTTTTCTTTTCCAGGATTACATTCCATCACAGCAAGACATTTTGCTTGCAAGAAGACCCACCAAAGGCATCCACGAATATGACTTTGAAATTAAAAACGTCCCTTTCAAAATGGTTGATGTGGGTGGTCAGCGGTCAGAACGGAAACGTTGGTTTGAGTGCTTCGACAGTGTGACATCCATACTCTTTCTTGTTTCCTCAAGTGAATTTGATCAGGTGCTCATGGAGGATCGACTGACCAATCGCCTTACAGAGTCTCTGAACATTTTTGAAACCATCGTCAATAATCGGGTCTTCAGCAATGTTTCTATAATACTCTTCTTAAACAAGACAGACTTGCTTGAGGAGAAAGTGCAAATTGTGAGCATCAAAGACTATTTCCTGGAATTTGAAGGGGATCCACACTGCTTAAGAGACGTCCAAAAATTCCTGGTGGAGTGTTTCCGGAGCAAACGCCGGGACCAGCAGCAGAAGCCCTTGTACCACCACTTCACCACTGCTATCAACACGGAAAACATCCGCCTGGTTTTCCGTGACGTGAAGGATACAATCCTTCACGACAACCTCAAGCAGCTTATGCTCCAGTGACATACACGAGACTTGCTGTTATAGTACCTTTTTGTGTTTGATGGTTTTCCGTTTGTGTCTTTTTTTTTTTTAAATAGCAGTTTACAACAGGAATTAGAAAACAATCTTGATTCTATGTTTAACTTCTTGGAAATCCTAGTCCTTCTGCTGCCTTTGGTTTGTGGCTGAAAGCTGCTGAGTAATGAACGCATTGTTGTGTTTGCTGGAGTTCAGGTTTTGGCCAGTTTCATCAAGCTTCCACTCAAGTCCTGTTGTAATTTCCTGGCCAACCTCAGACTAGGTGTGTTTCTTTTATTTTTCAAATTGAATCCTGTAGTGCCAAGTATAGACAGTGTAGGAATGAGGCTAGGAATGTTCAGTAAAAGGTCTTTATCTGCCTTACAGAGAGAGGAACACAGGATGCCTAGCTTTAGAATGACCACGTTACAAAAGGGCTGTTGGAAAAGGTTTGATCTAAGAAATGCTAGTCTAGATTACACAGGTTTAGCTTTGGTGTGTTTATAATTGCTTATGCACACAACAGCTGTTTTGTAAGTTGCTTTGGTTCCTAGAGGTAGTGTTCTTAGTGTTTTAAAGTTTACATAAGGATTTCTGGTCTGAAGAGAGTGAGTTCACAAATGGTACCAAGGAGCAAAAAAGACAAGCAAATGTTATATATTTTGATCAAAAGTAATGGGTAAAATGTAACTTGCCTTTTTCATGTTTATTTATCATGTAATTTAATGTGCCATAAGCAAAACATTTGGGCCATTGCATGACCTAAAACACGCAAGCACCTTGGTAGCAGAAGTAGACATCCCTGTCCCGAATGCCACGTGGCTCCTCCAGTCCTGTGTCAGGGGACTTGCAGCTGACTGGAGGAAACCACTCCTGCATCCCGCCTTCCTCCACTCCCCTGTCCCCGCCCAGTACCTCCACACTGTGGCACTGAACGGATTCTTTGTTTATGTGGAGCTGGCCAAGGGCAGTATTTTCCTGGCAGATGACTCAAGAAGGCATTGTTTGAGATTCTTATTCATTCTTGGTGTGTCTCTAAAGATGTACAGTGGGTACATGTTTGCACAGTTACTGTGTGTGAGATGCCAGCTATGTTGAGTACATTTTAACTGTTTGGAGAATGCTTCTAAGGACAAGTAGTCTTTTTGTTGTTGTTGTTTTTGTTCACACATTTGACCCCTCCTCCCACCCATACCAGATTAAACTAAGCCCATCACTTTGTGATTTCAGATACAGTTCGCAGTATTAAAACTGCTGTCTTGTAGGTTCAGTGTAGTGTTAGCATTGGAGATATATGTGTACAAAGTTAGGAACCATTTGCAAAATGTGCCACTCTTGCTTTTCTTGATAATTGTGATGAAGACTGTGATATCTGTCACTTTACTGTACAGCTGACTGTGTTCTCAGGTATTCTATTGGCCCTTCAAAGATTGGTCAACATTGTGGATCACCCAGCCTTTCCAAATCAGTGGCTCTTGTTTTGTCTAGCGGTGAGATATAGGAGCTGGGCCTGTCAGTGCATGAGCAGGGATTCATTCTTCACGTGCTGACTCTTCTTGCACCAAGGTGTTACTGTCGCTGCATCTGTGTGAACTCATGTTTTCATGCCTTGGTAATACATGAGCTTCAGACACTGAGCCCCTCAACCTATGCAGGTCTTCCTAGTATAACTCCTGCATGTCTCAGTCCTTCTACATCTAGTGCTTCTTGCCAAAAGAATGCATTGTTTGAATCTTCAGGATAGCATAACTCTAGATCTAATGAATTTCTGGATATGTGCAACAGTAACATTTGGTTTGTTCCACATAAATTCATCAAACAATTTTATTGGATGGCCAAGACATTGAATACCAGTGAAGGCTGAAGAGTGGACTCTTGGTCTTATTGAGGTGGTTTGGTAAGAACTATAAATAGTACCCCACATTTCTCTGTTTTACTATCACCAAGCAATGTTAAAACACCCAACTAGACAAGGTAGCGTGTTGGCATCTGCGGTTTTCTTCTGATGCATGTGTAATGCCTCAGAATCAGTGTGCTTTTAAAATAAGACCCAGAATGTATTTGGAGGCAGTGAATTGCTTCTGTGCTACTTAAGCAAACTTGTGTGGACATCTAGTATAACTGTGAGGCTCAACAGAAAGGCTTTAAGCTGTACATTTCTCTAGGCTGCAATGTGAACTATTCAAGTGGAGTCTGATAGCTATGTGATAAAAACTAGGTCCTTTTGAATTGAAATACCACTATGTGAAGAGGGAGGTGAAATGTCATGAACCCAGTGGAAAAGGTGCTTATAATAATCCTAAGCTAACGTCTCCCAAACCTCTAAAAAGGTAAGTGAAGTCAGATTTGAAATTCTTTGCTGTGTTCCATTTTCCAAATCTGGTTATGATTTGGAAAACACTGTGCCTGACCTGCATCACTTTCTGTTCTTAAATCTGAATGCCTTCTCATTTACTTGTCTGAGGAGATGCCACACCAAGGCTCTTCATTGACCTTCAAGGAGTTCACAGTATACAGAGTTGCCTTATAAATCAAAGAACAACACAAATTTAGACCTTAATTTTTTTTTATAGGGAAAAGGTTTTGTCAGTGTTCTCCAAAGATCTAAATAATTCAAGACATATTTCTCTCACATAAATATTATTTGAATAGCCTGAATTTTTGCTTTCTGCCAAATGTGCAATTGAAATCCTCATTTCACTTTTACTATCTATATCGGGCGCTTGCTAGCCCAAGTGCTTCCACAGCCAAAGACAACAGCGTGGAATAAAGAAGACATTTCTGTTTTCTGTCTTTCACCCAGTACTGATGGGTACTTTACATTGAGAATGCCCTCCCAATTCATCTCGCCTGGGACTGTTGAGGGAGATCCTTGTTCAGTTTGTGATCATGGTTAGTTCAAAGCAGGAGGAAGAAAGCCTACCATAATACCACAGTGATCAGAAGTACTGGTTTTGATTCAGCAACAAATTGCATGCCCATCTTCAAATTCAGTGCATATCCAGATACTTCTGTCTTAACGTTTTTCTTAAAATGTGTTTTTCAGCATTAGTATAAATATCTGGCGATGCCTTATTTATATGAAGAATAAAGTTACTGATTTAGGCTGTTATATCCTGAACCTGAAATCACTATTTGAGAAACCCTTTAATTGGTGCTTTCATTATCTAATGATACATGTAGACAAACCCCACACAAGCCATTGGACAGGATGTAATTAATGAGAAGGCCAACTTATCAGTATTAACCCTTCATTTGTTTGGATCCATGAAATCATGCTTGTAAAACCAGTTCAACCTTTGTAACAAGCTCCCTAATAAATCTAGAGAAAGCCACTCTTACCTTTTTGTTTCTTTTAGTTTTATTTGAGGGATAAAGAACAAAAGCTTTGCACTTGTATTTTTCACTGACAGTGAAAATCTGACTAGTAGCCCTGGTCACTGTGTCTCTTCCACTCTTCCAGCACCTTGTTTGACTTCATGGGTCACAGACCATGCGTCTTTGGTATTGTGCTGCTTAACTAAAAGTACTGATTTTCTATTTTTTAGGGCTTGGACACAGATTGACCTTTCAGTTGAGTAGACAGGAGGAGGGCAGAGATTACAAGTGGTGTGTTCCAAATCAAGCCAATGTTGCAGTCCATGCCCATTTTATGGTACGAAGTTAGGGCTTAATAAATGTAAACCAGAGTGCAGTATGAGTCTAAACCTGAACATTTTAAACCAATTATTGTTGGCTCTCTCAAGTACTGTTAAGTAGTTATTAGCCTCAGGCAGCAGGTGATTATTAGCACCTTTGAAGTACAGTGTTTGTACCGCTAACATTCTTAACACCTATACACAACTGTAGAGTCAGCACTTAACATTAATACAGTCACTTGTGGCATTTCAGACTAACTGGTTTCAAATGCCAGATCATTGCTATGTAACTATGTGGCCTTGAATTCACAATCCTCCAGCCTCAGTCTCCTGAGTGCCGAGATTG
Organism: Dipodomys spectabilis; assembly: GCF_019054845.1. Classification (NCBI taxonomy): domain Eukaryota; kingdom Metazoa; phylum Chordata; class Mammalia; order Rodentia; family Heteromyidae; genus Dipodomys; species Dipodomys spectabilis. The sequence continues at coordinate 1,186,614 of NW_024871006.1, read as the reverse complement.
TAGGCATATACCACCACACCTGGCTGGAAAATTGTTTTGTTCTTGTTAATTTTCTCATTTGGTTGGCGATCTTTGTGTCTTATACAGATGTGCTGTTAACAGTGATGCAAATTTACAGATGGGTTGAAATCTGGAATCAGCGAGTGTCCAGACTGTAATAAACTACTTGGAATGTGATGTGTTTGTATGTACAAAGCTTGTTCTAGAAAGTGACAAATTTTTCCTCAATCATGCCTGTTAGATGGTACCAGGAATAAAGGGGAGGGAGGGAGAAGGGGTTGCTACAAGTGTACTTGCGCAACAGCCTATGCCATTTCCCCTTTCTTTGCCTCCTACTTGAAAGCAGAATCGCAAAATGTTCTAAATGGCTTTTCTCTATTCCTCACTCTCCTGGGTGAGAGCTCATCTGCCACAAGAAGCCTTATCAAAAGTATATTTTGTAACAACCTCATACATACTGTACCTAACAAAACATGATTTGTATTAGCTCCGTGTAAAAGTATTTGTGGTTTAGGATTTTTTACATATATTCTTTTATAACCTCTAGGAACTAAGCACATTATCTGATACTGTTGTAAATTTTTTTTTTTTTTTTTTTTTTGGTCAGTGCTTTAGTTCAGGTTTGGCAATAAATTATTTCTAAAGGAGGCGTAGGAGTAGAAAGAATGGTTTGATTTATAAAATGAGTTGCTATTCACTAAGGCTTTTACTTTTGTACATATTTTGCCAAAAAATGTCTCTTGCTCTTAATATTTGCTTTGTGAAAATTACTGACATTTAATAAACATTTATAAATGATTCAATACTATGATGTTATTTACACTTGAGTCTGGCAGAGTTGATGAGTTTTACATTTGAAGTGTCAAGTTCACCTATAGCCTCAGGCACATGAGTCCACTGGGACAACCTCCAGCAAGGAAGCTTTGCTTTAGTAGAGAGCCTGAGTTTTTCCTTATAAAGAAGGGGGCGGTGGGGTGGGGGGACTTCTTCCCAGGGAACTCTCAGCAGGTAATGTGACCGGGCAGGGCTCCTCTCGGCTGCAGCTGTCTACAGGTGTGTCTGGGCTTCTAGCTCATCCAGTAGTGGCAAGTCTGCTTTTGTGTCATTTTTACTGGTCATATTTTTTAAACTGCCCAACATACTACTTCTCTTTGTTTCAGTAAACCCCTTATTAAAATGAGATTTCCACAAAAGTTGTAAAAGGATTCCCTGGATTCTACAGTCTAGTAGTAGTCTCCCTAGTTAATAGTTGTTTTGGTCCCTTTTGTCATCGTCAGTGAATGAACACTGAAGTTAAGCCTCATTTTTATTTGGATTTAGGCTTTCCCTGGTGCCTTTTGCTGTTCTAGAACTCACCATTTAGCTGGATGTCCTTCAGGTCCAACTGGCTGCTGCAGACTTGGCCTGATTTTGCCAATCTCTGCATTTTGGAGCAATATTGATTGGGTGGTGGGGGTATGCAGAGTATTTCTATCTTGAGATCCTTCTAGTATTTTTCTCATGTCAAGACAGCAGTTGTGGGTTGACACATTGTATCAAGTACACTTAGTAGGGCTAGTGTCCTTCCTTTTGACAACTTCAGCTAAATCAGAAGCTGTCAAATAACTTGGTAGGGTATATACCTCTTTTCTTTGAGACAAGGTCTTGCTGTGTGCCTAAGAATAGCCTTCAGCCTTCTGAGTGCTGGAATTGCAAGCACATGTATATGCCTGGATTTATTAAAATTTCATTTGTCCGTTCCTTCCCCAAAAGAAAACATGGGCTCCTCTTCATGATTGGAGTTTCAAAGCAGTTCTAAATCAGTGTTCAGTGGCAACAGTTGGCCCCAGCCTCTAGCAAATAAAAATAACTGTTTTAGGATCTTTCTTTCATATGAAATTTAACCAGAGATGCCACAGAAGATTTGGGTTTCATATCTGAAGACCTAAAAATAGATGGGTTTTAGATACACCTTTTTTTTTTTTTGTCCAACATGGGACTTGAACTCTGGACCTGGGCTCTGTCCCTCAGCTCTTCAGCTCAAGGCCAGCACGATCACTCTACCACTTGAGCCACAGCACCACTTCCGGTTTTCTGGTGGTTTATTGGAGAGAGAAGTCTCACAGACTTTCCTGCCCAGGCTTGGGTGAACCTCGATCCTTAGATCTCAGCCTCCTGAGTAGCTAGGATTACAGGTGTGAGCCACTGGCACCCAGCTGGTTTTAGATATACCTTTAAAAGCTTTCTACCAGAGATTGAAGATGTTTGGACATTGAAACTAAGTTAACATGAACATTGGATTCCCCCAAAACTGAAGTGTTTTTTTTTTGGGGGGGGGGAGGGAGAGGCTAGTCCTGAGGTTTGAACTCTCAGGGCCTGGGCACTGTCACTCAGTTTGTTTTGCTCAAGGCTGGTGTTCTACTACTTAAGCCACAGCCCCATTCACAGCTTTTTGGTGGTTAACTGGAGATAAGTATCTCACAGACTTTCCTGCCCAGGCTGGCTTTGAATGGAAATCCTCATATGTCAGTCTCCTAAGTAACTAAGATTACAGGTAAAAATCAGAACCTGGCAAGAAGTTGGTTCTTTTTTAATCTTTTGTTATACTATAGTTAAAACAAGGGAATATTTATTACTGTAAAAAGGAACAAGTTAGAGTTCATAACTATTGTTTAGTGTTGGCAATTGTGGTTAAATGACACCAAAGATGACACCATGTTGGCACAGGATGCTCTTAACCTGTCCTGTGGCTCACAGTGTGGGCTGCTGACAGGGAAGAAAGGTGGAGCTGGAAAAAGTCCTAGGGTTACAGGTTACATCAGTGGCTTGTTTCAGTGACTTAGAAAATTTGGTATATCGTGAAAAAAAAAAATGATGACCTAGGCAGTCAGTTTTTTAAAATACATGCTGCAATTTTTCCTTGGAAATTCATGGGTTACCCGAAATCCACAGCTGGAGAAAGGGTTCACTGTGAAAATTTCGTACACCTACATTTTGCAAGAGTTCCTTTTTCTTTGAAACCTGCCAAAACAACAAAGGCTCCATCAAGCTTTCAATACAGACTAGCCATTCACAGCGGCTGGGAAGCTTGTGTGTTCCCCACAAGAATACTGAGGCTAGCTCTGTCCAGAATTAGCAGTCAGACCAAGTGGAGCAGCGTGCTGTTTCTTTTCTTCATGAAGACAAGTGGCAGGAAAACAGAAGCAATGAAGTCTTTGAAAAATAACTGGTGACTTGGGGTTTGGGGTGTAGCTCAATGGGAGATCACTTTTCTAGAGTGTCAAAGGCCCCAGATTTGAAACTGAGCACACACACACACACACACACACACACACACACACACAAAGTTGATTTTTTTTTTTTTTTCGGGTAATGACACTGGCTTTGACAGGCTTAGTGTTCTGTCTGTGCCATGTGAAGAAGAATAAAGTCAAGCATACAAGATAACATGGATCAGCAAGCACTGACCCAGGAGAGGTCTGGCTGGGTCCATATGCTTGCCTCTTAGTTCAAACTCAAAAAACTGGTTCTTAGCCAGCTGCTGATGGCTCACACCTGGAATCCTGGCTACTCAGGAGGCTGAGATCTGGGGATCTCAGATCCAAGCCAGCCTAGACAGGAAAGTCTGTGAGGAGCATAACTCCAATTAACCACCAAAAAGCTAGAAGTAGAGCTGTGGTTCAAGTGCTAGAGTGCCAGCCTTGAATGAAAAAGCTAAGGGACAGTGCCAGGTCCTGAACCCCAGTACTGGTATGAAAAACAACAAAACACATGGGTTCCTAAGAGCTTTGGGGGATTTAACTAGCTGGTATACTTTAACATCGGAGTGAGTTCATCAAAACTGCATTATGAAAGAGAAGAAAAAGGAGGAGGAGGAAGAGGAGGAGGGGGAGGGGAGGGGAGAGGAGAGGAATGGATTGAAAAAACAAATAACAACAACAACCCAGCACAGTACCCAGGCTCAAGCAGTTACAGGGCTAGGAGTGTAGCCCAGTGATAGAGCACTTGCCTAGTACAACAGAGATCCTGGGTTTATTTTCCCAGCACCAAAAAAAAAGTACAACAGAGATCCTGGGTTTATTTTCCCAGCACCAAAAAAAAAAGTACAACAGAGATCCTGGGTTTATTTTCCCAGCACCAAAAAAAAAAAAAAAAAAAAAAAGACAGATTAAAACAATCCTTGCATTCCTAACAGGTTATACTTTGAGAGAAGATGCTAAAAATGGACACTAAAGGAAGATACATTCCTGATGAAGGGCTGGATGCTAGGTTTTATGGAAATGATGGGGAAATGACAGGCGTTAGTCTAACTCAGGCGTAATAGACAATTCTAGCCTGGATAGACCAGAGTATCATCCAAACTCCACCCCCCACACCCACACCCTCCCACCCCCAGGATCCAAAACACCAAGACCTGGTGTCACTCTCCAAGTGGAAGCAGAACAATGGTTGTTAGAGGCTGAGGAACCAACAGCAGTAGCTATGGTTAGAAAGAAGTTATTGCCATGTGCGGAGACATGAACCTGTAATCCTAGCCCTTGGGAAGCTGAGGCAGGAAGCTGAGTTCAGGGCCAGCTTGGGCTACAAATAAGTAAGTAAATAAATAAATAAACATCTAGTAGGATAGCTAGACAAAGCTCATGTAATATATATATATAGTTAAATAAATATATAATATATATTTATGTATTTATATTATATATAATATATTTATATGTTAATATATAATAAATACATATGTATAATTTATATCTAAATACATATTTATATATATTTGAGTAGGTTGATAGCCATACTATATACAGAGTAATGACATGGTGCTACATAAATACATTTTTATGTGTCCATTTAACTAAACAAATGGGAAAGGGGCAAGATTCAACTCAACGATGGCTCATTTTTCCCTTGAGTTCTTCTCTTTGGTCCTCTTTGCCACAGGGCAACTCCTACTCATCCTTTAAGGCCCAGCTTGGGGCCATAGATTGGCCATACACTGAAATCTCTAAACCTTTCCTGTTTATAAAATGATTAGCTCAGGTATCTGTTATAATGACAGAAAACGGACTAACAGTTTCTGATACAGCTCTTTCCCCCACCGACTTCTAAAACCTGAGGAAGGGTCACTCTACTCTTGTTCTTCCACAAGCATAAGTAAGGTTGCTTCTAGTCAGTTTTCCCTATATGTGAGTCACACACACACACACACACACACACACACACACACACACACACACACACACACACACACACACACACACACACACACACACACACACACACACACACACACCCCGTTGCAGTGGTGATTATATGAAACCTTTGCATAGTTCGCTGGCACCTCCTTTCATGGATTTCCCAAACTGAAGATGACAGCTGTCCTCTTGCAGTCCAGTGGTGACGTGGGCTGATTTGCTTTCAAACCCTGGGAAACTAGAATGTCCTAAGCTTCACATGTTCCTCCAAATAATCACTAACTCTGGCTGTGCCATCCTCCAGTGTTTTCACTGAAGCCAGCTTCTAAAACCAGCTTCATGAGAGCTGGAACATACCTCCTCTATAGCCCCTTAGAGCAAGACAGAAAATACCAAAGCTGATCATGTGTTCCGTGCATCACTGATATTACACGAATAACTCTCAGTGTGGGGGAAATGGTTTAAAATCTTATAGTAAATATTTTTGCCTATTTAGCAATAAAAACAGAAATGATTTTATTTCTGCTTTATAGGCTTTATAATAGTTTGATCTTGTGTACCTTGATGTAGAGGTTTAGGGTTAATTTTGTTTTTGTTGTTTTTACTGTTGGTTTGGTTTTGGTTTTGGATTAGGCTAATATGTTTTATACTTTCTCTTTAGTTCAGATTTTTTTTTCAGTCATGCGGCTTGAACTCTGGGCCTGGGTGCTGTCCCTCAGCTCTTCAGCTCAAGGCTAGCGCTCTACCACTTGAGCCACAGCGCCATTTCCAGTTTTCTGGTGGTTGTTTGGAGATAAGAGTCTCACAGACTTTCCTGCCTGGGCTGGCTTTGAACTGTGATCCTCAGACCTCGGTCTCCTGAGTAGCTAGGATGACAGGTGTGAACCATGGGCACCCAGCTGGATTTTTTTTTTAATTACAGGAAATCACAAACATACACAAGTTGAAAAAATATGTTAATCTCCTATACACCACTCAGTTTCAACAGAAACTCACGGCCGCTCTTGTCCTGACCTTGCCCCTCACCTGTCCTTCCCTCTATCCAGATTATTTTAAGACAAATCTCATACATCACATCTTATAAGTATCACTGAAAAAAAGTTAATAGACATCTATAAATATAGGGAGTCTTGTTAGTTTGACAACTGTTTTTAAAAATTTGCTGGATATTTGTCTTTTTTAAAAAAAATCATTAGATTGATAGTCCAGCCTAAAAGGTTATAAAGGTAGAATGATCCAAAACCTTCTTTTTCCAGATGATTACAATGATGCCGAGTGAAGAGTAAAATGACTGCTTGTGTTTGTTGTAAGTCTCACCATCTCCCTACCCCCAAAACTTGGCGACTTGAAACAACTGTTTGATTTCTCCCTAGGTGTATGAGTCACTGGATTGGTTCAGGTGCATTGGGCTGATCTCAGCTAGGCAGTCCCATGCATTTCTGGCCATCTGAAAGACTCCGCTGGCAGCTGATGGTCAAGGTTGGCCTCACTCACAGGGCTGTGTTGGAGCCTTGGTTCTCATCTCCAGAAGGCTGGGTTGACTGGATCCTATGTTGATTCCAGGATTCCAAGCACAGCAGAGATGATGTTTTAATGCACAAGCACCTTGAAAGTCTTAACATCACAGTTGGTTAAAGCAAGCTGCTGGCCCACTGATGTGTGTGTGTGTGTGTGTGTGTGTGTGTGTGGTATTGGGTTTGAATTCAGAAGTTTATGCTTGATGGGCAGATGCTCTACTGCTTGAGTTATGCTTCTAGCCCCTTTGTGCTCTGGTTATTTTGGAAATAAGTTCTCGATTTTTGCCTTGACTGTGATCTTCTTAGTCATGTTTACTTATGCGGTGGCCCAGTTGGTATGACAGGTGGATTCCACAGTACCCAACTTCATCTCTAGCTCCTAATGAACCCAGTTCTTCATTCTACCACAGATGATTCTATCAGTTTTGTATTCTGCCACAGCTGTAACTCACAAGGCCGGCACTGGCCAGTCCTCTTGATTGGAGCCCAGTGCTATTTTCATAACGCTATAGGGCCTCTGAAACATGTGCCTTAAAAGGTAAGTAAACTCCCTGACTCAAATCCCAGAGGAGTGAAGTGTTTTGAGCCAAGAAGACACTCTTCCTATTAGGGTGGGAGAAGGGCTGCATGCCCTGGGACATTCTCTAGCAGTGTAGGGCTTATGGCCAAGGATGTCCTCATGATTGTTGATAAAGCCCAGCTCAAAATGCACAGTGATTTGGGCCCCAGGAAGGGCCCTTTGACTTTTATTCATTGGAAAATTGAAACTCACTTTTAGTTAGTGCGACCATCAAGTAACAAGATTTTGTAGTAATGTCCAAATAGAAACTTGCACTTTCAATTAGTGCATAGAAGCACAGTCAGCATCTTTCATCCCGCAGGGAAATGCACATTTCAATTGTGAGATACCATATCATACCTGCTCCGATGACTTTAAACAAAAAGATGGACAATGAGTGTTGGTGAGGCCATGGAGAGTTTAGAACCCTGACCATGGCTGGTAAGTGTAAGGTCTGCTCAGGGATGGCTAGCAGACTCCACCCTCCTCAAAGCAAAGTCTCCACCTAGTACCTGCATTACCTAGGCAACTGGGACACCTGGAAGAGGTCACATCTGCATCCACTGAGGTCACATCTGAATTTGATGTGGCCACACCTTTCTCCGCCTGTACCCTAGAGAAGGGCTAGCCCAGGTCCAGACACCCTCTCTCTGTTCTTTTCTAGCTCTTTCTCAGCTCTTTCCTTCTCTTCTCTTTCCCAGCTCTCTCTGCTCTTTTCTAGCTCTTTTCTAGCTTTTTTCTCTCTCTTTCCCAGCTCTCTCTCTTTCCCAGCCACATGGAGTGCCAACCTTGCCTGGTCCCAGCTGGTCTACTGAATAAACCTACTCCTTACCTGAATACCACGTGTGTGGTGCTGTTCTTACTCGGCTACCTCTTTTTAAAAACCTAACAGTAAGATTGTAAAATGGTGCTCCTCTTTGGAAGGTATGCAAAATGTTAAATATAGTTACCCTATGGCCTAGCGATTCTACTTGGTGTGTACCAAAGAGAAATGAAAGAAACTGTCTAAAGGCATGTGTGTGAATGTTCATAGCAGCATTATTTCTAAAAGTCAAAAAGTAGAAATGGGGCTGGGAAGGTGGCTCAGTGGTAGAGTGCTTGCCATGTATGCCTGAGGCCCTATGTTCGATTCCTCAGCACCACATAAGCAAAACGAAAAAAAAAAAAAAGCCAGAAGTGGCGCTGTGGCTCAAGTGGTAGAGCGCTAGCCTTGAGCTGAAGAGCTGAGGGACAGCACCCAGGCCCGGAGTTCAGGCCCCACGACTGAGCCAAAAAAAAAAAAAAGTAGAAATGACCTAAGTATGCAGTGGCTGGAGAATGGATACATGTGATATATTCACACAATGAATTCTTGTTCAGTAATAAAAAAGGGATGCAGGCAAAGAAGCCTGATTATAATCAATCATAATGTAAGACTGCTTCTATGAAGGGTCCAGAATATGCAAAGCTTTCGGCCCAGAAAGTAGACTAGTGGCTGTCTGAGTCTGGGGGGGACGGAAATGGGGATGGATACTAATAGGTAGAGGAATTCTGATGGAGTAGGGTTGACAAGTCAGACAGTGGTCATAGTTACACAAGTCTGTGACTATACTAAACCTGTGACTGCATCTTTGAAATGGCTGAGTTGAATGGTATGTAAATTATATCTCAATAAAGCTGTTTAAGAAAAGAATTTGAACGCTGGGGGTATAGATTAGTAGTAGAGCATTTGTCTAGTATAAGGAGAATTTGAGACTTCAATTACTCCACAGCTTGAAAATAGGGGCAGAGGTGTGGTTCAAATGGAAGAGACTTGCCTAGCAAGCACCACACCCTAAGTTCAAATCCCAGACACACACACACATACACACACACACACAGAGCTTGAAAATGAATATATCTATCTAACTATGCTGGGTGCCAGTGGCTTACACCTGTAATCACAGCTATTCAGGAAGCTGATATTTGTGGATTGAGGTTTGAAGCCAGTGGAACAGAAAAGTTCTTATCTCCACTTAATTACCAAGATGGAGGTGAAGCTGTGGCTCAAGTGGTAGGGCGCCAGCCTTGAGCTAAAAACTCAAGGACAGTACCCAGGCCCTGTGTTCAAAATGCAGGGCTTGGAATGTGGCTTAGTGGTAGAGTGCTTGCCTAGCATGCATGAAGCCCTGGGTTCAATTCCTCAGTACTACATACACAGAAAGAAAAAAAAAAGCAGGAAGTGGTGCTATGGCTTAAGTGGTAGAGTGCTAGCCTTGAGCAAAAGAAGCTCAAGGACATTGCCCAGTCCCTGAGTTCAAGCCCCAGGACCGACAAAACTCAGGCCTAGCACCAAAAAAAAAAAAAAAAAGAGAGAGACAGAGACAGAGACGGAGAAAAAGAAAGAAAATACTAAACTATAACTTCAGAGCCAATGGGGCAAGAAATTCCATGAGGCTCTTATCTCCATTCAACCACCAAAAAAGCCAGAAGTGAAACTGTGGCTCAACTTTATTAACAGGAAATCTAGATGGGAACTAGTCTCTTCTAGATGGGATTGTCAGCTCCCAGAAAGCAGAGATGACTATATCTGTCTTATTTTGCCCCAAATCCTTAGCTCCAGTAGTTGGGTATATATAAGTGCACAAAAACACGTTTAAGTTGGAAGTGGTGGTTCAAGACTGCAATCCTAGTTACTTGGGAGAGAAAGATCTGGAGGATTATAGTTCCAGGTCAGCCCAGTCCCCCCCTCAAGAAAAAGTTCTTGAGACTCTATGTAAACCTGTGGCTATGCATGCTGGTACACTCCTTCGACCCAACTACAGGGAAAGATCAATGGCTGGGCACAGTAGCATGTACCTGCCATCCCAGCGAAGCACCAATAGGAAGATTCTGGCCCAGGCTGGCATGACCATAAAGTGAGACTCTATCTCAAAAACAACCAACGCAGAAAGGGCTGGTAGAATGCTCCAATGGTAGAATGCCTCTGCCTTAGCAAAGACAAGGTCCTGAGTTCAAACATCGTACTTCTTGTCTCTGCCAAAAAAAAATTATAGGATGCAATTTCCCTACCGTGTCACCTATAAGCCACACACTTTTAGTGAAGGAAAAGAAAGATCCATGGCCAGGCATGACCTGTAATCCTAGCTGCTCAGGAGGCTGAGATCTGAGGATAGTAATTTGAAGCCAGTCCAGACAGGAAACTACATAAGACTCTTAACTACTCAAAAAAGCTAGAAGTGGCACTGTGGCTCAAGTGGTAAAGTGTTTGCCTTGAGCAAAAGAAACCTCAGTGACAGCACCCAGGCCCAAAGTTCAAGCCCCAGGACCAGAAAAAAAAAAAAAAAGATCCATGAAGGGAATAGAATTTTAAATGCTTACAGTCTGGCAAGGGTGCAAAGATAGGTACCTAGATCATCAAAGATAGCCCATTCCACAAGCACAAGGTAAGCATTTGCTTCTGCTGAGGTGAAATCAGGGACACTGTGGGGAAGAAGGAACGGGACAGGACTTTCGGGATGCCTTAAACATACCTGGACAGGAATGGGCCGGGCTACCCATCAGATGGAAGGGACCGCGTGGGTATGAGAAACCTGATCATTTGTTCATTTGTCTATTTTTGAGCATCTGCAGTGAGCATCCTCTGTAAGGGGCTGGGAGTAAAGAGGAGAAGCAATCCTCTGATCTCAACCCCTACAGAGACAGAGACAGAGAGAGACAGAGACACAGAGAGACACAGAGACAGAGACAGAGACAGAGAGACACAGAGACACAGAGAGACAGAGAGAGAGACAGAGAGACATAGAGAGACACAGAGACACAGAGAGACAGAGAGAGACAGACAGAGAGAGAGACAGACAGAGACAGAGACAGAGAGACAGAGACAGAGAGACACAGAGAGACAGAGAGAGAGAGACACAGAGACAGAGACAGAGAGACAGAGACAGAGAGAGACACAGAGAGAGAGACAGAGAGACATAGAGAGACACAGAGACACAGAGACACAGAGAGACAGAGAGACAGACAGAGAGAGACAGAGAGACAGAGACAGAGAGACAGAGAGAGACACAGAGACACAGAGAGACAGAGAGAGACAGAGACAGAGAGACAGAGACAGAGAGACAGAGAGAGACAGAGACACAGAGAGAGAGAGACATAGTAAAATACCATTTGTTTATTATGCTTTTCTTTGAGAAAAAGTATTTTTTGTACTGGGGATTGAACTCAGGTTTCATGCATGCCAGGCTAGTAGTCTACCACTGAGCTCATTTGTTTCTTTTTCTTTTTCTTTTCTTTCTTTTTTTTGTTGCCGGTCGTGGGGCCTGAACTCTGGGCCTGGGCGCTGTCCCTCAGCTCTTCAGCTCAAGGCTAGTACTCACTCTACCACTTGAGTCACAGCGCCACTTCTGTCTTTTTCTGCTTATGTGGTGCTGAGGAATTGAACCCAGGGCCTCATGCATGCAAGGCAAGCACTCTACCACTGAGCCACCTTCTCAGCACTTTAAAAAATTTTTGAAACAAGAGTCTTAGTAGGTATCCTAGGCTAGTCTCAATCTTGCCATTCTCCTGCCTCTACCTCTCAAGTACGTCAGATTATAGATGTTCCCACCACACCTAGATTCATACTTTTTACTATGAAAAAAGCCAAGTATACACAAATCTTCAAAGAAGCAGCAAGGCATGGTTCATATGCCTGTAATCCAAGCTTCAGATGGACGTTTCATTTCAGCCTGAAAGTTGGAAGCAAGCCTGGGCAACATGATAAGACTCTGTCTAAAAAATAAAAAAAAAAATCAAAGAGAAAAACTGTGGGTATAGTTCAGTTATAAAGCACTTGCCTAACAGGCTTAAAGCCCTGGGTTCAGCACCAGCACTGCACAGAAATGGAGGGACAAAGGGTGAACAAATTCCAGTAGTTGAAAATGAACTTGTGGGGGCTGGGAAAGTGGCTCAGTGGTAGAGCGCTTGCCTTGCATGCCTGAGGCCCTGGGTTCAATTCCTCAGTAGCACATAAGCAAAAAGAAAAAAGCCGGAAGTGGCGCTGTGGCTCAAGTGGTAGAGTGCTAGCCTTGAGCTGAAGAGCTGAGCGACAGCGCCCAGGCCCAGAGTTCAGGCCCCACGACTGGACCCAAAAAAATAAATAAATAAAAAAGACAATGAACTTGTGGGCAGAAACAGGAGGGAAAAACTGGGAGAGAGAGAAGGAAGAGGTGACAAGGTCCATAAAGAAATGTACTCACTCCCTGACTTATGAAATAGTACCTCACCTTTATAATAACAATAAAAACATTTAGTAATAAAGAGAAAATGAAATAAAGAAACAAGAAAAGTTGAAAAAACGTAAAGCAATTATGTCGCTATTCTTCAGGTAATGGTGTAAGTATAAAAACAGCTTTAAAGCTCACTGAGTGAGGACCCCCGCCCCAGACGGCACCCTAAGTCTGAGATGCTTTCAACAGAGCCACAGGCTCTGCATGGCATAGCCCCCACAGGCAATGCTTTTTGCCGGCTGAAGTGTGCTCCATTTTTTAATGGCCTCTCTGCTCAATAACAAGAGATCTAGACAGGTGATCCCAGCTTAGAAATCCAGCTTAGAACTCACTTAGAACTCTTTTCTTTTTGGTTGGCCGTGGGCCTTGAAATTTGGGTCGGAGAACTGCCCTTGAGTTTGCTCAAGGTTAACACTCTACCACTTCCAGTTTTCTGATGGTTAAGAGTATCACTGACTTTCCTGCTCAGGCTGGCTTTGAACTATGAGCCTCAGATCTCAGCATTCTGAGTCGCTAGGATTACAGGCGTGAGCCATCAGCACCAGCTTCACTGTGTTTTTTGTTTTTTTTTAAACCCAACTTTTCACCTCTAAGTAATAGCTCTTCTAGGGAATTATGTTGCGTTTTCCTCTTATGTTGTAAGACTTTTTCTTCTCTGTCTTGTTTTTGTTTTTTGAGACAGGATCTAGCAACGTACCCATTAATGACATCAAATTTACATTCCTTCTGTCTTGACCTCCTGAGTCCTGGGATTAAGGTATGTGTCACCATACCAAACTTCTAAGGTTCTTTTTTTTTTTTTTTTTTGTCAGTCGTGGGGCTTGAACTCTGGGCCTGGGCGCTGTCCCTCAGCTCTTCAGCTCAAGGCGAGCGCTCTACCACTTGAGCTACAGTGCCACTTCCGGTTTTCTGGTGGTTTTATTGGAGATAGGAGTCTCACGGTCTTTCCTGCTCGGGCTGGCTTTGAACCGTGATCCTGAGATCTCAGCCTCCTGAGTAGCTAGGATTACAGGCGTGAGCCACCAGCGCCCGGCGAAACTTCTAAGGTTCTTAAGGAATGAGTAGAATTCACAAGAGCATGGTCTTTGAAGGAAGGACTCAATCTAGCTCAAATCTGGCTAAGCTGTGTGATATAGACAAATAATAGCCTTTGTATGTGTTTTGTGCCTCACGGTAATACTCAATGTAATACTTCTGATGTTGAACATCCAGAGTGATTGTGGCCCTATAGGGTAAGATAGGGGACGGATGTTTTATTTCTATTCTCTTTTTGGTTTGCCTTCTTTCTTCCCCTCTTTCTTTCGTATCTTCCACTTCATTTGATTTTTACTTTGACAATTCTCCCCAAAGAAACAGGAAGCTGTTGGTTCATGTCTGTAATTCTAACTACTCAAGAGGCTTCAATCTGCTTGATCATGGTTTGAATTTAGGAAGAAAAATCCTGGAGATTTCATCTCCAAAAGAACCAGCAAAAGGCTGGGCTGGATTTGTGGTTCAAGTAGCAGAGTACCAGCTGAGCAAGCTCCAGGCACAAGAAAGAAAAAGAAAAGAAAGAGAGAGAGAGGAAGAGAGGGAGGGAGGGAAAGAGGGAGGGAGAGAAAAAAAGAACAAAAGAAAGAGAGGGAAGGAAGGAGGGAGGGAGGGAGGAGGAAAAGAAAGCTAATGTATGACATTCTCAGCCTATGGGTTAGGGTTAGAGTCTGAGGTAGCATTATGGGGTGACACTTGAACTGAAAGGTCCCCTGAGAGAAGAGTTGTTAGTGGTGGTGGCTGATGAGGGTGAAAGGAGAAGTTCCACTTCTGTTGATAGGCTCTGTAAGCAAAATGCACACGCCTCCTTCCATGTGGTGGCTGAACACTCGAGTGTAAGTCCACAGCAAACCTATTACCTGTAGGGTTCAGCTCTGCTGTTTTCACTACAGGAAAACAGAAAGGAGGGATCTTTTTTTTTTGGGGGGGGGGGGGGTCCGGTCGTGGGGCCTGAACTCTGGGCCTGGGCGCTGTCCCTCAGCTCTTCAGCTCAAGGCTAGCGCTCTACCACTTGAGCCATAGCGCCACTTCCGGCTTTTTTCTTTTTGCTTATGTGGTACTGGGGAATCGAACCCAGGGCCTCACGCATGCAAGGCAAGCGCTCTACCACTGAGCCACCTTCCCAGCCCCAAGAAGGGATCTTTTAAAGGCTTTGTGTTCAGACAGGTGTAAATCATGCTCAGGTGCCTACGTGAGAGGACCTGGCTGTGACTTAGGTTGGCGACTTATAAGTCCTGTCACTTCTTTTTTGGGGGAGGGGCGGGGGGGGGTCCAGTCGTGGGGCCTGAACTCTGGGCCTGGGCGCTGTCCCTCAGCTCTTCAGCCCAAGGCTAGCACTCTACCACTTGAGCCACAGCGCCACTTCCGGCTTTTTTCTTTTTTGCTTATGTGGTGCTGAGGAATGGAACCCAGGGCCTCATGCATGCAAGGCAAGCGCTCTACCACTGAGCCACCTTCCCAGCCCTCCTGTCACTCTTATAACAAATGACCACAAATGCTTGGTAGCTTGCAAGAGAAATCTATTCTGTCACAATTCTTCTGGCCAGAAGTCCCAAGTGAGCGTTGCACTGTTGTGCTCCCTCGGATGGCTCCAGGGAGCATCTGTTCCTCACCTCTTCCAGTTCCGGGGGCTGCCATTATGCTTTGGCCCATGGCATCATCACTGCAGGCTTTGAGGCCTACCTTTCAAGTCTCTCAGCTCCACACGCATATGACCTTTGTGTGTGAAGTCTCCCTCTTACAGGATCGCTCTGTGGTATTTAGGGTACTCCAGACAATTCAGGCTCTTCCCATCTCAACCCCTCACTTGATCACATCTGCAGACTCTTTTCCCCCTGCTATGTAAAATAATACTCACAGGTTGTGGGGATTATGACATGGCTAGGTTTGGTGGGTGGGTGGTCCTTGGGCTGCCATATCTGGCTAGGGGGAGAATGCTCCTGCCTCTACTGCCTGTTTGCTGTGGAGATGTGTCCTCATGTCTCCAAACTTCCCTAACATCAGACACGTCACCTTCCCCTTCCAGCTCAGCTCTCCTGATGACTTCCTGTTTCTGCCCGACAGCCACATCATTTTCTCCATTGCCCTCTGTGGAGCTGGGTGACCTTTCAGGCTCCTTCCCTTCTCTGCCACCACTCTACCCACCCTTTTCCTGAGTCACCAAATCTTAGCATCACGGCCCCTGAGCTGACAGGAAGCTTCTCTTTTCGCTCACTGGCTTCTCAGGGATGAAGCTAAGCTTGGGCGGGAAGGGGGGAAGACAGCCACTTGCCCTGGACACTGGCAATTTAATGGCAGCAGGACAACTGCTTAAGTCCTTGGACCTACTCCATCATGGCTGTCCAGCTCTCTCAGCCTTACATCTATCTCTGCCTCCCTTCTTCCATCTTCCCATGGAAGACTGAACATCACATAGGCTTCTCTTTCTAGTCTCCCCTTGGGCTCAACTCATGGTACTTGTTTCACGGCTGTCCTTTGGGCTTCCCCTCGAAAAACAGCCTCAACATCTCCCAGTGAAGGAGAAGCAAGTCCACCCTGTGGCAAACACTGGTTGAGCATCTATGGTGTGTGAGCTACAGGGAATTCATGAAGTCCCAGCCTGTGATCACAGCCAGTCCACAGTCTGCCTTGGACTGGCATTTATGTTTCTTACATGACTCTTTGGCCCCTCCCACAAGCCTTCTCTGTTCCCAAGCCTGCCTCCCTGCTTCTGCTGGTGTGCAGAATGATCTGCCCTTTCCCACCATTTAGGCCTGTGTGGGCCTCATAACCCAGCATCTGATCTACTCTGTGAGGTTCACCTGCCTCCTGTCCAGGGCCCTATTTAATAGGTGGCCTTCAGTCTTCTATGGCTGGTGACAATCCCTGCTTTGGTCCCAGATTGACTGAAGGAAGTGGCAGTCAACTTCACTGCCACCTGTGTGTTCTCAGCTGCACCCTTTCCCTCCCTCCATCCAACACTTTTTGCTACCACCTTTGCCCAGTAGATCAGCCCCAACTCCATGACCCCCTCTACTACAGCTCTCCACAGGAGTGGCACAACCGAGGCTGAACAAGCAAGGGAGGCTCCTCCCCAAGGGCTGCTTCAGCCTGCCACCCACTCCCATGCTAGTCCAGAAAAGGGGTCCTCACAGAACTACTGCCCTGTTCCTACCTGTGGTTAAATTGAGCTCTTTCTTCTGAGAAGCCTGACTGGCTGGGAGCACAGATTCCAACATATTTATGGGCATTTTGTTTTCTGTGAATATAGAGTTGCATTACCTTTGCTCCATCATGAGTTACCCCCAAAACTCTGGCTTAGAAACAGCCATGTCACTAGTTGCCCATCCATCTGTGGGTGAGGAATTTAAACAGTACATGGCAAGTGGCAGGACTTTGTGGGGGAAACCTCCAAGAGGGTGCCTCCACTCTGACCTGGGGTCTAAACGGAGGCTATGTCCAGCTGAGATTCCTTGGTTCTCCCCATGGAGCCTCAGGGCCTCTTCTTCCCTGTGCTCTCTCTCCAACAAGACCATCTGGTTGTGACACAGTGGCTCACAACTCCCCCCTCCCCCCAAGCATCCAAAGGCAGAATCCACCAGGCTTTCTTGAGGCTTAATCCCTTATCTGGCGCAGTGCCTCCTCTTACGCTCCATTATGTTAGGCAGCCTGATTTGAGGGAAGGGTCTATAAGGTCGTGGATGTCTGGAGACACAGTTCACTGGTAGGGGGGTGAGGGGGACACACATGCAGCTTATCTTTCCTTAAGTCTTCAAGACAAGAAGGGAGATGGTATTGGTTGGAATGAAATGCAGCCATTTGGGCTCTATTTTATATATGAGAAAACAGAGTCACACTTGAGCTTGCTTGTTTTATTGCTGGTTCTGGGATGAAACTCAAGACCTTGTGCTTAGTAAGCATCTCCTCTACTACTGAGCTCCATCCCCAACCCTGAGCTTTTAGCTTATACCCTTGTTAAGGACGCACAATAAGCCAGGCGCTGGTGGCTCACGCCTGCCATCCTAGCTACTCAGGAGGCTGAGATCTGAGGATCACATTCAAAGCCAGCCTGGGCAGGAAAGTCTGAGAGACTCATCTCCAATAAACCACCAGAAAACTGGAAATGGTGCTGTGGCTCAAGTGGTAGAGCGCTCGCTTTGAACTGAAGAGCTGAGGGACAGCGCCCAGGCCCAGAGTTCAAGCTCCACGACTGGAGACACACAATAAATCAGCAGCTGGGCTTAAGACCTCAGGATGTTCATTATTTAATTGAAAAGTAGGAGAATGTTTACTTTTCAGAAATTCATTTTCTAGCCAGTCTCTCTCTCTATTATTTCTCAGTGCCAGTTTTGGGTCTTGAACTCACTGCCAGAGTACTTTCCCTTAGCTTTTTCACTCAAGGCTAGCGCTCTACCATTTGAGCTACAGTTCCACTTCTAGTTTTTGCTAGTCAACTGTTCTTCTCTGCCCAGACTGGCTTTGAACTCTGATTCTCGGATACCTTGTTTTTTTTTTTTTATCTGAGACTAGGACTCGAACTTGCTGACGCTTGCTTTTGCTCATTGACTGGTTCTCTACTATCTGAGCCATGCCACCAGCCCAGTCTTTCTCTTTTTCTTTTTCCTGGCTGAGGTGAGCAATGTAGTATCTCAGGTATGTTGTCATTATAATGCGAAGTTAACTAGTACATCCTCCTTGAGCTTGCTCCTGGAACACCTTTCTCATGGCTCGTGCATGCTGCCCTTGGAGTTCTGTATATGGTGAGCACAGTGAAGTCAGAGCTGTGCTTTACTGTTCCCAAATCCCCCAGCACTAGGCCTTGCATGGGAGCATATTTGTTACTTGCATAGAGCGTGCCTTTTTGCACATATTATCTGCCTTATGGTCTTAGAACTGAGTACAGGTTATGTGAGCAATAATGAAATCATCAGCAGAAGAATTTGGAAATAGAGAAATAAGTCTTTCCTTACAGATAAGATTGCCAGATTGAGCAAAGAAAACTACAGGATGCTTGTCTGGGGATGTAGCTCAGTAGTAGACTACCTGCTTAGCACGTACAAGGCCATCAACCTCACACTCTCAAAATAAGAACAAAGCGGGTTTTTTTTGTCAGTCATGGCACTGTCCCTGTGCTCTTCAGCTCAAGGCGAGCACTCTACCACTTGAGCCACAGCGCCACTTCACATTTTCTAGTGGTTCATTGGAGATGAGAGTCTCTCAGACTTTCATGCCCAGGTGGGCTTTGAACTGTGATCCTCAGATCTCAGCCTCCTGAGTAGCTAGGATTACAGGCGTGAGCTACTGGCACCCAATGCAAAAAGAATTTTTTTTAAGTAATTCAGGATATTTATTCTATTAGAATTTCAGATGAGCTAAAATAACTTTTTAGGACAGTTATATCCCATGAAATATTTGGGACATGTTTTTATTAACCAAATTCCTTGTTTATCTGGAATCCATATATAACTGGGAACCCTGTGTTGGGTCTGCCAACCCTACCTGGCAGGATTAGAAGAAAGAATTATGCAGTCACCTTAAGTCAGAAAGGCCCTTTAGCAAGACTTGATTGTAACTGGAGTATAAGAAAAGCATATTTACTCAAACACTTCTAGTCTTCTCTTGTAACATATCTTAAGAATGTGTCAATCAGCAAGGGGATTGGGCAACAATGAAAAATGAAGGGCCAGACAGACAAATTGGATGAGTGAACACTAGCTTTTAGGCCTGAGGAAGCTCTGGTTTTATTGGTCATGGACTTCCCAGGGCTCTTATTCTGATCTAATTGCTATAACTGACTCACATAGACTGGTGGGAAGAGGCTAGGAAATCTATGATCAGGGTACCAATATGGCCAGGACCTGGTGAGAGCCCTCTTCCGGGATGTCAGATGGCCGACTTCTTGCTATACCTGCATGTGGTTAGGAGAAAGAAAGAGGAATCAGCAATCTTTGAGTGGTAGGGGCATGAAAGTCACTCAACTATTTCCCCACATTTACCAAGAACACTTGCTACGATTTGACTTCCTGTGACTCCTGGGAGCAAAGATGCTAGTGTGTGAATGCATGCATGTATACTTAGGGGAGTGATATGAAAAACTCCATCACTGGATTGTCTCTACATCATTCTGTCTGGTATCGTGCATAATTAATACAAGGCTGGTCCAGTCTTGCTGTGTTGGGTCACTTCCTGGTGACACCCAATGGGCAATAAGCTGTGTTTCTCAGTCCAACCAATGCACTTGATTTTTCTGGATCTTTACTAGAGCAATGCAGAATGCATTTCTTCAGAGTATAAGTGCACCACAGGAAAACACAGCACTTCATGAGTGCTTACTCTATCTTATATAATCTTATAACAGATTTTAGAGGTTAAGAGACAGACCTAGCACACATGGCCAAGGAGGAGTATGGCTGGGACTCAGGCCCATGGCTTCCTAAAGCCCTGCTCCATGCTCCCAATGCCACGCCATGGAAACATGCTAGAAGAACTTGCAATGTTAACAAATAGCTTGGCAATTGAAAAAACAAGCTCAAAAAAAAAAAAAACTCCAGATAAGCAATCCAATTAAGGAGGAAGAAATATTCATCCTTGGAAGAAAGTGACATCATCAAGCCTTCTCCCACCCAGGGCCCTTCCTAACATTCTAAGCAGTTCCAAAGTCACCTAACAGCCACTTACATTATGCAGAATGTTCTCCTGCATGAGTTTTATGAGAGGGTTGAAGTTATCTGTGATACCATTTCAAGTATTTTATCCAGGCTACAGGCCAGACTCTAAATCAACAAAGGTGTGAATGTAAAATGTAAAATAGGAACTCTGAACAGGGGTAAATACAAAACAAAGAGCTGTAAAAGGAATGAAAGGGAGCCTGCACTAATGGCTCTTGTCTGTAACCCTAGCTATACAGAAAGCCTGAGATCTGAGGATCATGGTTCAAAGCCACCCTGAGCAGAAAAAGTCGGTGAGACTCTGATCTCTAATTAACCAGCAAAAAGCTACAAGTGGAACTGTAGCTCAAGTTGTAAAGTAACAGTCTGGAGTGAACAAGCTAACTGAGAGCAGGACAAGGCCCTGAGTTTAAGCCCCAGTGTAGGCACACACGTACACCCACACAAAACCAAGGAGTAAAAGGGAAATTGTTTTTACCAGCGGCTATTTCAGAAGCAAGGATCTGTAGGGCTACAGCTGGAAAACTCCTTGGGTGCAAATGACTAAACATCATTGCTTTATGTTCATTCAAATATAGTATGTCCGATCATTCCTGCAGCGTTTCAGGCCTCAAGAATTAAACCACCCGGAGTGACTCAGATCAATCTCATGTTTTGTCAGAGAACATTCCCATGATTAGAATATGTGACCAATGTGTCAGTGTATCCGTGTCCAGCCTCAAGGATATGTCACAAGTGCTCATTGCCAAGAACTTGATGGAGATCAGGGCTTTGTGAGTTTGTTGTGTTGTTGTCTCTGTGCTATGACAGCAAGAGGGGCTGTTCCCAAGTCTTAGCGAACTCTCAGGAACTCTGTGGGGAAGAGCTTCTTGTCTCCATTTTGGGAGTAAAGACATTAAGTGTTAGGGATGTGAAGTATCTTGCTGGAGATGAACCACTCAGGAACTGGAAGAATCCTAGCTTGAACCCAAGTTCAAGAATCTACTGACCATAGACTAAAGCTCTCTCTGGGGCACTCCAGCCCGAGCCTCAGGAATACCAGGAGATAGGAGGGTTTAGTACACCTGGAGGTCCCACCTAACAAGAACACAGTAAACTGTACCCCAAGCCCTCAGGGCCTCTTTAGGTGCCTGGCTGGCTATCTGGGAGTCTGGGACAAACAGTGACCCAGAGAAGCAAGGGGAAGCAGAGTGTCAGGGGCTCACGCCCATAATCCTAGCTACTCAGGAAGCTGAGATCTGAGGATCAAGGCTTGAAGCCAGCTGGTGCAGAAGTGTCCCTGTGAGACTCTAATTTATAATTAACCACTCAAAAACTGGAAGTAGCACTGTGGCTCAAAGTGGTAGTCTTGAACAAAAGGGCTCAGGGACAACACCCAGACGTTGAGTTCAAGCCCCACAGGGAGGGAAGGAGGAAGGAAAGAAGGAAGGAAGGAAAAAAGAAAGGAAGGAAGGAAGAAAGGGAGGGAGGAAGGGAGGAAGGAAGGAAGGAAGGGAGGGAGGAAGGAAGGAAGGGAGGGAGGGAGAGAGGGAGGAAGGGAGGAAGGAAGGAAGAAGGAAAGAAAGAGAAAGAAGGACAGAAAGAGAAAGAAGGACAGAAAGAAGGGAAGGAAGAAAGAAAGGAAGGAAGGAAGGAAGGAAGGAAGGAAGAAAGAAAGCAAACAAGCAAGCAAGCAAGCAAGGGGAGGGTTACCAGCAGAGAATACTGTGGTATCTGATGCCAGGTGATTCCTGCCAGCACAGGACCCATGATTTACTGTGACCTTGAGCCTGTGTACCTGCTGACCCCTCAACCATCACTGCCCTGGACTGCTCAGCCTCTTCAAAGATTCAGCCCCAAATGGTACTTTTTCTCTAGAAATGGAAATGTCATCATTGTTTCAACTATAACGTAGTTATCACTTAAAGCAAGATACACGATAACTAATTTTTAAACTTTCATTTTTGGGGGCAATATTGGGGACTGAATTCAGAGCCTTAAGTCATGTTTTCAGCATGTTTATAAATATGCATAAAATTTATGTACATATTTATATATCAACTGTACAAATTTATATATTTTTGCATTTAAGACTATCTAAAAGATGTGCAATTGTATGCAAAATTATAAAATACAAGAATGGCTGAGTATATGTTCTGTAACTCATTTTCACTCACTATATAATGGATATGTTTTATATCAATAAACACAGCTTCCTATAATTTTTTCAAAGTGAATACTTTTTAATTTTTGTACTGTTATAAAGGTAATATACACAGGGGTTTCAGTTACATAAGTCAGGTAAAGAGTACATTTCTTTTTGGACATCGCCCCTTCCCTTGATCTGTTTTTCCCTCCTGTCTCTACCCACATGTTGTATAGTTCATTTTCAGCATAGTGTCTAGTGAGTACCACTGTTGCATTTGTTCACTCTTTGTCCCTCTATTTCTGTGTCCCCTTACCCTCCCAAAGACATATAGATATAAATATAACATAAAATGAAACAAAATATAAAATGAGTAAATGTTCACTGCACAAAATTTTATAAGTAGTTCTAAAATATATAAAAAAATAAACACAGAAAGTCCATCTTTTAGAGAGATGCTTTGTTTTTTTTGTTTTTTTGTTTTTTGGGTCGTGGGGCCTGAACTCTGGGCCTGGGCGCTGTCCCTCAGCTCTTCAGCTCAAGGCTAGCGCTCTACCACTTGAGCCATAGCGCCACTTCTGGCTTTTTTCTTTTTGCTTATGTGGTGCTGAGGAATCGAACCCAGGGCCTCAGGCATGCAAGGCAAGCACTCTACCACTGAGCCACCTTCCCAGCCCTAGAGAGATGCTTTGGTAGACACATACAAAAATATGTTTTTATATAAATATAAAATTTATATGCTGTTTTGAAACTTTTAAAAATTCAGCAAGGTCTTAGATACATCCTTCCATGTTAATAAATAAAAGTATGAAACCGCTCTTTCTGATGGACTTGTAATATTTTATTGTGAGATTATAACCAAATATTGACTTTCTTTAGGGACATTAGTGATGACCATTAATTTTCAGGATTCAGAATTATAAACAATGCTGGTATGAACACCATTACACATGGAGCACTCTTCCCAGAATAAAAAACTAGGAAAGCCAGCTGTATATTTTGGAATCCCATATTGTCTCAATTCTGGTGGAAAAGGCACATGAGAAAAAGTCTAAAAGTCCATCCAGCGTTCATATGGTTATTTCTGGGCTGGAGGACCTGGCATGGCTGTGGTTTTCTGCCCACCCTTCATCCAGCGTTCATATGGTCATTTCTGGGCTGGAGGGCCTGGCATGGCTGTGGTTTTCTGCCCACCCTTCATCCAGCGTTCACTGGTTATTTCTGGGCTGGAGGGCCTGGCATGGCTGTGGTTTTCTGCCCACCCTTTATCCAGCGTTCAATGGTCATTTCTGGGCTGGAGGACCTGGCATGGCTGTGGTTTTCTGCCCACCCTTCTGCCCTTCTCTATGGTGTCTTACTAGTTCCTTCCATTGTGCTGACTGAAACAGAAATGTTCATATTGCACAAGAAATACGTGTTTTAATCCCACACTAATGTCACTGGTGACACTTTTTTCTGGTTTCCTCTATACCACACTCATTTCCGTCACTTGCCACAGGGCTCAGGTGGACCTCCCAGTCCTGTGCCTCAGTTAGGAGGGGGGAAGGGGAACACAGGTGTTCAGTGAGGAGTTGCTGGCTGTCTGGAACACAGAACTTCAGGCTAATGGCTTGTGGTGCTAGAGTAACCCCATAAAGTAGTTCAGTCATCTAACACAGCCTGTGTGTGTGTGTGTGTGTGTGTGTGTGTGTGTGTTTCAAGCTTACAGAAGAACCCTTAAGGGGTACCCAAGGCTAGAATGCCTTACCTGGCTTAGTCTGATCGAAGCCCTGGTACTGGACTAATTTCCTTCTACCTCCAGGAAGATGCCACCTGTCTCTCTTGCTCCTCGATGACCAGGCCAAAAGGAAGCTGGTTGGCTCTGGGCCGCAGCTGTCCCTTCCCTCCCCCAGTAAGTCTGTAAGGACACAGATGACAATATTTCCATAGAGGTCACTGATTGAGTGGGTGGCTATTTTATGTTTGGTTAGTACAGACACACTTCCTCTTTCATTTGTGTGTCTCATTCAAGCTGCTGAGAAAGGGGAACACCAAAAGAAAAACTGAAAACTTTAGACACAGCTACAGAGAAGGAGATCATACTGTGATCTCAAAGCAGTGGCTGGGAGATCACAGATCCTCCTGTGGTCACAGAGACCACTGGGACTTTCTTCTTAACTCCCTCTATCTCCCAGCTCCCCCTGCATCTTCTTAAATGCTCACAACTCCTGAGTCCTAGAGTAAAAATGAAAGTCTGCTTTTGCTTAATGGTTTCTGTTTAGTGGATTCACAGATGTATAATATATAATATACATGGTCTTATTTAGGTTGATATTATAGATATAGATACCACAAACACACATGAATATATGCATACACATCAAACTGTGGTATGTTTTGGAAACTAAGCACAGAAAACAACTTGCCCCGCAAGACATCAAAGATGACAAAAGAGGACACAGCACTGAAGGCCTTGCTGGCTGCCTAGCAATCTGTAGCTTGACTGTTGATAAGCATCTATTTGCTCCAGTAAACAGAAGCTAAAGAAGAATCATAACATTTGTTCCAGGAAACAGTAACTGAGGTCACAAATCATAAATAATAAGGGACAGAAAAGTCCTCTGTTAACCTAATGGACTGAAAGATTTCTTGCTTTTTCATTTTTGCTAATGGCCTTTCTCCCTTGGCACTACCAGAGCTGGCCCATTATAGAAGAATTGGGTCTCAGTTTACAAGCAGGACATGGTCCAAAAGATTATTTGTATGTTGGCTGTTTGGAACAAAGAATGTGTTTTCCCTAGAAACCACCTTTCTTAGGGTAACTGGGTGCTTGGGTTCATTTGCATAGGCTGTTCAGTTCCTACTGGGAGAGCGCTCTGGATCTTATAGAGCAGGGTCTCTGTAGGGCAAAAAGACTGGTTAGTTCCAGCTCCTTTTTAGTTCTATCCTTAAGCATAAATGAATCACAGGTTCCTTTTCCATCTTACCACTGGCCTTTTCCCATCTGGGTCCTGGGCTCTATTCCCTGGGTTGCAGGCTCCTCTCCGAAGCTCCTTCCACACTCTGCGCTGCTCTCCTTCCTGTGGAAGGAGTCTGTGACCCTAAGCTTCCCACTTGTTACTGCCTCCTGGTAGCTGACATCAACTAAGGGCTGGCAGAAAAGCAGAGCAGATATGAATGCATACTAGTAGGGGAATGACAAGAAGCACTCACCCTCTTCAAGTATTCTCATGTTAAAATGGGTCAGCAGAATAGGAATGGAAAGAAAGAGTGAAACATTCAGAAGTTACACACATTTGTGGGACTCTTTGTTGTTGTTGGTCTTGGGGCTTGAACTGTGGGCCTAGGTGCTGTTCCTGAGCTCTTCAGCTCAAGACTAATGCTCAATCACTTGAGCCATAGTGCCATTTCCGGTTTTCTGGTGGTTAATTGGAGATAAGTGTCACACGGACTTTCCTGTGCAGGCTGGCTCTGAACCGTGATCCTTAGATCTCAGCCTCCTAAGTAGCCAGGCTTATAGGCATGAGCCACTGGCGCCCGGCATTTGTGGGACTCTTAAACTTCCAACTGCACCCTGCTTCTAGAACATGGACAGACAGGAAATGATCCTTCCCTGGGAAATCCAGGATGCCCACAGAGAGGAGACTCATGTTTGGACATTGAGGAGGCTCTTCCCAGTGAATGAGGAGGAAGAGAGAGATGAAAACCCTAAGGAACAGCCCCCAATTCATGTACTCTGAATTGTCCACCAGCTTTCTGTGCTTCAAACTGAAGTATTAACAGATAGTCAAGGATCTCCAGAGGCTTCTGGGATGTTGTAACATATAAAAAGACCAACACAGGAAACAGCAGAACAAAACTTCAAAAGCAGTATGGTTAATATCCAAAGAGAGTTAAGATAGTTAACTCATAAAATGAGAAAGGACATGTCTTAGTCAGTTCAGGGTGCTATAATAAAATACCACAGGCTGGACAGCTTAGAAACAGAAATTGATGATACTTCTAGAAGCTGGGAAGTCAAGATCAAGGTGCTGACAGATTTGGTATCTTGTCAGGGCCTACCTTCTGGTTCATAGGTAATGCCTCTTCTCCTCATGTGGTGGAAAGAATGAGCTGGTTCTCTGGAGCCTCCTTTAGAAAAAGCATGAATATTATTCACCGGAGCTCCACTGTCAGGACCTAATCAATCCCCACTTCAAAAAGGCCTCCCTCTAATACTACTACTTTGGGGATTAAGTTTTAACAAATGAATTTTGGAGAAGACATAAACATTGAAGATGCAAAATAAACACTGATGATAAGAAGAATTTTCAACTATTAAGATATGGAATCCTATAAAATAAATATTCAAATAAAAGAAAATAATTGATGAAAACTTCAGAAAATAGTACAAAAAGAGAGATGGAAATATGTAAAAGGAAAAAATAAGAACATGTCAGGATCCTGAAAGTTGAACATC
Organism: Dipodomys spectabilis; assembly: GCF_019054845.1. Lineage (NCBI taxonomy): Eukaryota > Metazoa > Chordata > Mammalia > Rodentia > Heteromyidae > Dipodomys > Dipodomys spectabilis. The sequence goes on along the minus strand of NW_024871006.1, from coordinate 1,159,900 downwards.
TAGTGAAAATAGAGGAAAGGAAATTATCAAAGAAACAGTACAAGAAAAATTTCTCAGAAGGGAGGAATAAGAATCTCAAGATTAACAGGCTGAGATTGGCATGGTAGATATGCCTTAATCCCAGTAGAAGGCACATGAGTTCTAGGCCAGTCTGAGTTGTATAGCAAGATCCTGACCAAAAAAAAAGGAAAGAAAAACGAAAGAGTGATTAGATGGCCTACTAAGTGAGCTACAAGATGAACAGGGGAAAAAAGCTCAGTTAAAGGCAAGTCTTTTATATTCTAAGAACAAAAAGGAGACACTAACATTTTTTTTTTATTGTTAAGGTGATGTACCAAGGGGTTACAGTTACATAAGTAAGGTAATAAGTACATTTCTTGTCAAACTTTAAAAATAGCCCATGACATACAAAGGACCTGAAGACAAAATAGCATTAAATTTTCAGTAGCAACAATAGAGGTCAGACGGAATTGAAACAATTTTTTTTTCTGGGCTTGGACACTGTCCCTCAGCTCTTCAGCTCAAGGCTAGTACTCTACCACTTGAGTCACAGCACTACTTCTGACTTTTTCTGCTTATGTGCTACTGAGGAATCCAACCCAGTGCTTCATGCATGCAAGGCAAGCAGTCTACCACTGAGCCACCTTCCCAGCCCCTCTGAAACAAATTTTTTACAATTCTGAATGGAAATGATTTTTAACCTAGAATTCCATAGCTATTCAGGGAAACTCCTTACTAAGTATGCAAACATTTTCAGAGATGCTAGATCTCAAACTATTTCTATACGCATTTATTCTAGAAAGTTCTGGGAGATGTGCTACTAAAGCTAAGGGAGTAAGCCAAGAAAGAGGAAGACACAGAAGTTACAAATGTAAGAAACAGGAGAACCAGCAAATGAGTAAGGTTGCCTTCCAGGGGACAGCTCTAAAGCAGGCCTACAGAGGACAAGTTCAGATTATAGCAGAGAAGAATGAAACCCCAGTACTTGGGCTACATAGAAAACAGTAACATGTAAAAGACATGATGAGGCATTTTTTAAAAACAGTAGAGATCTGGGGTGGAGGTAACTATAAAAGAGGTAAATTTTATTCCACTTTGAAAAGAAATCAAATCACAGAAATGAAACTATTATAAACATGAGTAAAATGATAAAGAGGTCTGGAACAAAGAAACATGGGTATAGTGCAACGTGTTGTAGTTCAACACAATGATCAATGTTTGTGTAATCGTCATGATATAAATACTGACTAGATTCAACTAAAACTTGTGATATAACTTGTGAGATGTCACAGGAGTCATGACAACAGATCAATATGTACTCCCTACAAACTTACAGATTTATCTCACTATACATACAGTTTAAAAACATGGAGATAAATACTAGGGAAAATAGCCCAGGAGCTGAGAGCCTTAGCTTAGGAAGTTGGTTGTAGGGTGAAAACCGTTACTTTCCATTATTCTTTCCATACTTTGAAAAACATGTACTTGGAATATTTTTGTATGTTTAAGGTTTTTAAATATAATCAATGAACTAAGAAGAGCAATGATAGTTTGATGGCTAATTTTAGTGAATAACTAGTAGCATGTCAGGGTAAACAAAATTCAGGTGTGGATTAAGGAGGGGTTGAAAGGGGATGGAAAAAAGTAGGAAAGAGAGAATCACTTAGAAAGGACAGAGGTATGAGTCCCTGAGTTTTAAACCCAATACCACCAAAAAATAAAATACAACAAAAGCAAACCTTTTAATAATTATGCTAACGTATCATGCAATCAAAGGAAGGAAGGAAAGAGAAAGGAAGGAAGGACGGATGGGAGGGAGGAAGAGAGAGAGAGAGAGAAAGGAAGAAAGAAAGAAAGAAACAAAGAAAGAAAGAAAGAAAGAGAGAGAAGCATTGAAGGAAGATTGAAGGAAAATACTAAAAACAGAATGTAAAATACACACCAAAAAAAAGACCCTAATTATATCTTATTAATACGGTTACTATGCTAAAAGGTACAGTGAAGGATGGGACAGATAAACTCAATATTTTGAGCAAAAGTATTTTAACATATTCTCCGGTTTATAAGAACCCATAAATAATTACTGAAGAGTGCTAATTGGCAAGACTGTTTGTCTGCAACAGTATGGATTAGCAATTTGAAATTACTTTTAGTGCATATTCTACCACAGGGCAGTGAGAGCCAGGCTTATTACTGGGAAAGGTATCAAAAATATGATAATAGGGAAACTAGAATAAACCTGGTGATGTTAGGTGGGAATTTCATATATCACTAGAAACTCATGTTTTAATTGTGCTCTGGCTACCAGTGATAATGTGCTTGTTTTTAGGAAATATATTCTGGAGTAGTTAGGAGAAAGAAACATCATGTGTGCAGTTTACTCTCAAATGGTTCAGCAAAAAGAAGAGAGGAGAGGGAGAGAGAGATTGATTTTTACTTTAAAGCAAATAAGGCAAAATGTTAACAGTTGGGAACCTGGGTTAATATCACATGAGATTCTTCTTTTTTGCCACTTTTCTATAAGCTTGAAATTATTTGAAAATAAATAGCTTTGCAAATTTGTTAAGTAAGGAAAAAGTTCTGTTGTGGGTTTCATTTCATTAGTAAAGTTGAACACTGTTAACAAACCAAATAATCTGTTTCTGTGATTTTTTTTTTTGGGGGGGGGTCCAGTCATGGGGCCTGAACTCTGGGCCTGGGCGCTGTCCCTCAGCTCTTCAGCTCTACCACTTGAGCCACAGCACTACTTCCGTTTTTTTCTTTTTGCTTATGTGGTGCTGAGGAATCGAACCCATGGCCTCATGCATGCAAGGCAAGCGCTCTACCACTGAGCCACCTTCCCAGCCCTCTGTGATTATTTTTACACCTTGGTATTCACCTTTTCCCTTTTGATTTGTAAAGCCTGTTTTTAAATACTTCACTACCATGTATGTTGCATTTCTTCCCTGTGTCTAGTCTTCTTGTTATGAATTTTTCTTTCTTAATGGTGCACCACTGGCATATACACTCATTTTGTTGTTGTTTCATGGTGCAAGGGACCAACCCCTGGGCCTTGTGAATACTAGGCAAGTACTGTGAGAGCACTATGTAACACATAAAATGCGTGTATATATATGTGTACATGTCACATATATACTATACCATATATGTATGTGTATATATACACACATATATGTACATATGTACATATAACACTAATTTTTGTCAGTCGTGGGGCCTGAACTCTGGGCCTGGGCACTGTCCCTCAGCTCTTCAGCTCAAGGCTAGCACTCTACCACTTGAACCACAGCGCCACTTCCAGCTTTTTCTGCTTATGCAGTGCTGAGGAATCAAACCCAGGGCCTCATCAAGCACTCTACCAGTGAGCCACTTTCCCAGCCCCTATAACTAATTTCTAAAAATCAAAACCTGTAGTACACTTGAATATCTATAGTTCATTCAGTGCCTGTATGTTAGCAATAAAAACATATCTTACTAGAAAATGTTTCCCTTTTTTTATTTATATTTTGGTTGGTCGTGGGGCTTGAACTCTGGGCCTGGGTGCTCTCTCTCAGCTCTCCAGCTCAAGGCTAGAACTCTACCACTTGAGCCACAGCACCACTTCCAGTTTTCTGAGTTGTTTATTGGAGATAAGAGTCTCACAGTCTTTCCTGCCTGGGCTGTTTTTGAACTGTGATCCTCAGATCTTAGCTTCCTTAGTAGCCAGGATTACAGGCATGAGCAACCAGTGCCCGGCTCCTTTATTCTTTAAAAAAAAAAAAGCTCTAAGAAATCCTAAGTACTAGGGTTTAAAAAGAAAAGACCAAAATCAAATATTAGGTACTTTGAATCCATGCAGAACATTTTTGAACAATCACAAAGTTCACTATCCAAGTGGTGGAACATGCCTGTAATACTAGCACTTGGAGGCTGAGGCAGGAGGATCACGGGCTCCAGGTCAGCTTGGGCTATCTAAAAATTTTTTTTAAGTCCTAATGACTATCTTTTATGTTTCAGGTACCTGGAAAAAAGTCATTATCCTTAAGCTCTCACATCAGGAATGAAATAGGTTATAATCCTTTCACTAAGGACCATGATAGCAGTATGCACTAGACACTAAGCAAACAGAAGGGCTTTGTTGTGAGGAGTGGTGTTTGGAGAGTTTACTGAAGAGGAAGTAACTGAGGTAAAGGACCCCTTAGGAAGCTAGGAGTCAGTCATTCAGTCAAAGGGCACTATGTCCAAATGAATTCATTTATTCCCTGGAATCCTGTAGGGTCTGTGCTATTGTCATCTCCATCTAGCGAAGTAGAGACAATCAAGAGGTTAAGTAATTGGAACAGTTCACAGGCCAGTAAGTAGAGGGTTCAAGCTATCTCCACCTTTAGGCCAAAGGGCTCGTAGGAGACAGGTCAACAGGCTAGTGTAAGTTCTTTGCTAGTTCTCAAACACTGTAAAAGAATATATCAGTGTTCTCAATATGAAATTTTGAGAACAGTTACAGAATGAAGCATTTTAGTGGAGAATGGATTCAGGGTACTATAATCCAAGAGAAAAAAAATCTAAGGTTTCAGACATCTAGAAGGGTAAACAAATAAGAGGCTGGGTGATCCTAGGAGGTGAAAAGATCAAATACACCAAGTTAACATCTTCTAAGGAGAGTCAACCAGGGGTTAAGAATAGAGGAGGCAAAAATATGAAAAGTGTTGAAGTCATTCAGAAACCATGTGTGTCATTCCTGAAGACTAAGAAGGAGAATTAGGATGAGGAAATAACAGTATGGCAAATTGTCCTGACCTCAAAGAGTACCTACCGGTAGTTGTTTTGCAGTGACAGGACAATAACGAGAAAATGAAAACAGGAATGTGAGTGCTTCCCCTCCCCCTTGAAGAACTAGCTGGTTATGATTAATGCTCTACCACTTGAACCCTGCCTGCTTTTTCCTTGTTATTTTGGAGATGGAATCTCTCAGACGCCCCCCCTCTCTCCCACTGTGAACCTCCGGATCTCAAACCCCTGAGTAGCTAAGAGGATAGGCATGCCCTAACTACATGACAAAATAGTAATGTTTTTGAGTTTGAGGGAGGGCTATGAGAGAAAAACGGGGCCCAGAGAGAAATAAAAATAAGATGCTCCTTAAGGTGAAATCTTGGAAGAAAACCAGAGGGCAGAGGTGGGTTTTGGAAAACAGATTTTTAATAGGACAGGGCTTCCCCAAGGTTGCTTGGTAAGAAACTGTTAGGGACCAATGAGATGGTGCCTGGGGGAGAAGGAATGGGGTTGGAAAGGGTCAGGAGGTAAGAAGGATGTGTGGGGTGTAGACTTGCTTGGAAGCCCCTAAAGTTCTGCAACTTCCAAGGCTTCAACCACCATGTATGATGCCTGGCGGGTGGCCTGCATCGGGGGGCCACACAGGTGCACGTGGGGGTTGGGGTGGTGGTGGTGAGGGGAGAGGTATTGATGGGGGGGGAAACCCTGTGCTTCGATTCGCTCAACTGCTCAGGGCTGAAGGATCCCTTGGGGTCAGAGCTTGCTTACCTTCCCGGGAACCCCCAGGCCCTGGAGGATGGCGGGTCTGTCTGCCTCACAGGCCACAGAGCCACACCGCCCGCGCATGCAGGTCCCCACACAAACGCAGGGGCCCCGCTCTGCGTCAACCCGCCGTCGCGGGTGACTTCTTTTGGACGCGGTGGTTACATTAACTCAAGGCCCCACGGTTTGTAAAACCACGGCCGGCGGTCCCCGCGGGCCCAAAGGGAAATGCGGCCTCCGCCGCAGGTGGCTGGGTCCCAGCGGCCCGGGGGGGACCCGGCCCGGCCCACGGCGCCCCCTCCCGGGCAAGAGGGGGAAAAGGCGGGGACGGAGGCGGGCCGCGGCGCCGCCTTCGGGGCCAGAGCGGAAGGCGGCGAGGACCGGGGCGGGTTTCGGTACCTGGTGGCCCTCCCGCCACCAGCCGCTCAGGGAAGACCGCAAACTCGAGCTCCCCGCCGGCCGCAGCGGCCGCGCGTCTCCGCGCGTGGCGAGGAGGCGTGACGCGAACAGGGCGGGACCCGTTGGGCGGGGCCTTTGAGGGCGGAGCTAAAGCAGCGGGCAGGCATTGGACCAATGGACGCATCCGGATTGGAGGGCGAGGCCTTGAAGGGGCGGCACTAAAGACGGCGGGGCGCGGCGGCGCCTGTGGGCGGGGTCTGGGGGGGGGGACGCACGCGTGCTGGGGCGGCCGCGGGAGGCGGGAGGGTGGAGCCGAGGCGAGGCCTGTCCGGGTGAGGTGGGCGCACGGGGCCTGTCAGGGTAGGACAGCCCTGTTGGAGAGGACGGGGCGAGGGTAGGAGCGGCCGCGGTCGGTAGGGAGGGGTGCGGATGTGGGCGGGGTGGCCGCGGCGGAAGCTGCGAGGCCCGCGGGCGGGGGCGGGATGCCACCCGGTGCGAGGCCCGGGCTTCGTTGATGAGGTCCCTGAGGAGGAGAGGAGGCCAGCCGAGAGTCCCGGGAGAGGCCCCACCCCACCCTCACGCGGGGACTGGGTCACGCCTGGACTGGACCGAGCCCGAAATGGGAGTTGCTATGGGCAACCAGCTAGGGTGATCAGACCCTGTCTCCTGGGATATTCCTGATTTTAGGACATAACCATTCCTCCCCTCTCCCCCCCCCCCCCCCCGTGGTGACCCTGTGCTGCCTCTTCTGCCCCTCTTCTAATTTAGCGTCTCCACCCGTATTAGACCTGGACATGCAGGCCTCCTGACCTTTCACCCTGCCTTTCCAAAAGTAGAGCCCTCCATAACACTTTTCCGAATATGCTAGTCCTTGTAAGGGAAACACTTCAATGGAGCCTTCCTCCTTTATAAAGGTAGGTGGGCTAGAAGAGAACGCCTTGTTTTATATTACTGTCCCGTAGAAATCAGATTTTGCCCCGCGCCAGTGGCTGAGATCAGAGGATCTCACGCCAGAGGATCTGCCAGGCCAAGGCAGACACATCCGTGAGACTCTTTATTTCCAGTTAACCACCGAAAAGCTGGAAATGGGAACTGTGGCTCAAATGGTAGAATGGCAAGTCTTTTTTTTTTTTTTTCAGTCCTGGGGCTTGAACTCAAGACATGGGCACTGTCCCTGAGCTGCTTTTGTGCAAGGCTAGCACTCTACCACTTGAGCCACAGCACCACTTATGGCTTTTTCTGGTTATGAACCCAAGGCATCATACATAGTAGGCAAGCACTCTACCACTAAGCCTCATTCACAGCCCAGAGTGCCAGTCTTGAGTAGAGAAAGCCAAGTAGGAGTGTGAGACCCTGAATTCAAGCCATATTACCAATGCAAAAAAGTCACAGTTTACCCCAGATATATAGTAATGAGGATGATTCTATGTGCAAATTAGAACTTCAATTGATTCCAGAGAATAAAAATCAGCTTAACATTTCCTCTTAGCTCTCACGTCACTAAACTGAAAACCTAGATAATCAGAAAATCTGATAGGATGGAGACAGAGATAATTCAATTGTTTCCTTTTCCAACTCAGAAACCTTCCTGGTATTACATCTGTTTGATCCACTCAACTGCAGGATGAAAGCTGTACATAGGAGCACAAAGTGAATGGAAGACAACTGTCATTGTGAGTCTGGCTTTTGATTAGACATCCCCAGAGTGTCATGACTGAGGCAGCTGAGACAGCTTGTCAGCCTGCAGCTAAGTCACAGAAGTGGGTACTTAGATGCTTTCTCTTTATGTTCGATTGTTGACTATCTTTGAGTCACACTGGAAACAATGAGTTTATTTCATGTGGCTCTAATGAGTCACCTCATATTGTGGTTATTACTCAAATGACAGAGCAACATCAGATATTAGGAGACCATTACGTTCTGTTTGCTTCTTTGGTGGGTTGTTTGGTTTGATTTTGGAGACAGTCTCACAGTGTAGACCAGACTGGTCTTGAACTATGATAACCCTGTCTCAGCCTTCTGAATATTGGAATTACAGGAGTGCACTACCACCTTGGCTCACCACTAATTTTTATAAGAAAAACAGATTCTGTATGAGGATGGATTGAATGGTTTTCAATGCCTTGGATAATTTCCCCAGGGAAACAGAAAGTAGAGAAACTATTCTAAATGTGACTATTCTAAGACATTTAGCAATCAGTCATACCAATCTAGGGAGCAATGAGAAATGTATATCTCATGAATAGGTGAAAGTCCCCAGTGTGGTTTTATCTTTTTTTTTTTTTTCAGATGTACGTATTTCGGCACTCTGAACAGACACTAAAAACTGCCCTCATCTCAAAGAACCCAGTGCTTGTGTCACAGTATGAGAAACTAGATGCTGGGGAACAACGCTTAATGAATGAAGCTTTCCAGCCAACCAGTGATCTCTTTAAGCCTATTACTTTTCAATCACAGTCAGATTGGATTATTTCCCACCCTGAGGTTCCCCAAGACTTTGAACAGTTTTTCAGTGATGCCTACAGAAAGACACCGACTCCAGAGAAGCACACTATTTATATACAGTCTATAGGTATGGTTTTGTGTGATTTGCTTTGCAGTGGTGCTGTGGTCAGAGACTCTTTGGATTGTTGGCCTGATTCATGTGGAGGCAAGCCTGTTTTGGCCTCCCCTTGAACTGTAGTCTGGGCTGGCCTCAAACTCAAGATTCTCCTACTTCAGCTTCCCAAGTACTTGGATTATAGTCATGTGCCATTACACCTGGTTTAAGTGGCAAACTTTTATGATTTTTTTAAGAGTTGGAAATTGAATCTTGGACCTTGTGCATGCTAGGCAGCAGTCCATTTGTCAGTATTTTGCATTAGTGTATGATTGTACCAAAGTGAAGGGTTTCATTGTGATATTGGCATAGATTATGATCACTTGTGATGCTCATTGAAGAGGTTTTGTACTAAACTGACTTAAAAATGAACATTTTGCCACCAGCAACTGTGTTTAGAAACATAGCGATTATTGTTTTTGTAACGTCAAATTACTAGCTTATAGAGTGAAGGCAAGATTGGATATTTTGATCATTATAAAGTCTTAAAATTGTCTCCACTATTATAGGATCTCTGGCAAACACCAGAGTTATCAGCGAAGAATATATTAAGTGGCTGAAGAGCTACTGTGAAGCATTTTTCTATGGTCTGACAGTAAAACTCCTAGAACCGGTGTCTGTTTCTGCCACAAAGTGTTCCTTTCGAGTTAACGATCACACACAGAACCTACAGATTCATGCAGGTGAATGCAGCAACTTTACAGCTGGAATTTACCAAAGGAAATTCATGTATGATGTATGCAAACACACATATATATTTCTTTTTAAAATAGGACATATCCTGACGTTTTTAAAAAAGAAGAAACGTGAAGATGCCTTCTGTGTTGTGGGGATAACAATGATAGATCTTTACCCAAGAGACTCCTGGAACTTTGTCTTTGGACAGGCCTCTTTGACGGATGGTATTCCTTTTTGACATTGTTTGATGGTAGAAACTTCTGTAACGTGAGAATATTTGAAGATATTAAAAGAGAAAGCATTCTAGCCAATGATAGCTTTGATATTTAAAACTGTATGGTATTTGCAATGAAGGACCATTCATGCTATTGTGGGAAGTAGATTCTCCAGAGACTCTGATCTGGGTTTCTCTCTAGCTGTTTGACCTTGAGGTAATGTTACCTATTTCACATGAGAGTCCTACGGGCAGTTCCCCTGCCATGACCCTACCAACAAGCTGTCTTGGATATTGGGTCATTTTTCTCTTGCTAACTTTTAATCAGAAGTTCCTCCTTCAGTTGTTAACCTGGCAGAAATGGAAACATTAAAAATAACTTCAAGGCCAGGAATTGGTGGCTCACGCCAGTAATCCCAACTGTTCAGGAGGCTGAGATCTGAGGCTTGGGGCAGGAAAGCCCAAAAGACTCTTATTTCCACTTAATCAGTAGAAACCTGAAAGTGGAGATCTGGCTCAAGTGGTAGAGCATCAACTTGGAGTGAAAAAGCTAAGGAAGAACACTCAGACCCAATTTTGCTATTGCTAGCTAGTTTATCTTGTACCTTTGAGGCCAGGATACATTTATTTCTATTTTCAACTATTTTTTTTTGAGAGAAGGATATGTTTTTAAAGATTTTTGTGATGATGAGACTTGGTAAAGTTGCAGGGAGACTCTGAGATGCAGTGAGACAGTATCATACCACAGGTTTGAAGTTGGATATTTTAAAATTGAGAAACATTTATTACTAGTAAAGTGGTCATCTATTTGTAAGAAACAGAAGGCATACTTTTCCAAACAATACTATTATATAAAGTAGCCTCACAGTTGTTTGCCCAGAGGAGGTCACTTTAAGTAAGTATGTGAGTTGATGTAGTTTTTTTCTTAACCTCCAGAATAATATCTTATCCTAAATTTCACCTCTCACTTTCTGAAAATGAGGTAAGGAACATTCTTCTGAATCAAATTGCAGTGGATAAACTTCCTCTGAGTTTATTTCCTTACCAAAAAAAAAAAAAAAAGTGTCAGGGGCTAAGAACACAGAGCCCTTGGTTAGCTTGAGCAGGGCTCTGGATTCCATCCCCAATACTGCAAAGCAAAAATGGAACATGATTAAAGAAGGAGCTGAAAGGGTGGCATAAATAAAAGCGATCATGTAAACAAGTCCAGTTATACAACAGTCTCCCACAGTGACTGCAAGCTGTGCAGTCTGTGCAGGCAGAGATGGTAGATAGAACTGTAAATGTTACACAGGAAGTCAGTGACCAGGGTATTTATTCTGGTCACCGGATACCACCCACAAAATAGAAGTGTGCTGTACTTTACAAAAGAGTGAGGGGGAAGGAGGAGGTTATTGCCCAAAGTCGTGCTCCAAACCATATTTTTGAGATATCAAGGGCCAAGGTGGGACATGAGAGGAAGCCAGGAGCCCTTGCTAGACATGAGTGAAGCAGAGATCTGTGTGTTGTTTCTGCAGGTAATCCTCATGGCTGTGTTCATGGGGTTATTTTTCATGACTCCATTTAGAGTGCTTTTGAAAAAAAAAACAACTTTTTTTTTTGGGGGGGGGTGGTAGTACTGGAGTTTAAAGGCACTTGGCTAGGTTGGCACTTCACTGCTGAGCCATGCCTCCAGCCTTGTTCGTCACTGGTTATTTTTTAGAATAGGGACTCACTTCCCACCCAGACACACACCTGGACTGCAGTCTTCCTACTTTATGTTTCCTGTAGTTGTGAGGATCACAGGGGTGGACCACCTTGTCCAGCGTCCCTTTGTGGAGATGACATCTTATGGACTTTTCTACCCTGGCCTGGAACTTCTGTCCTCCTGACCTCAGCTTCCCACTTTGCTTGCCATGACAGGCCCAGACTCTTGCATCCAGTGATGAGTTAAGAAGTAAAGTTTACTGCCTACACTGGCCTTGAGCCAGTAATCTTCCCATTTTTAGCTCCTCCCACTCCCCCTCCCCACTAGAAATATAGGTGTGAGCCATTGGCACTTGGCTCAACATTTTTCATTTTGACCATTAAATTTCACAGAGGAAAGCAAATTGGGTAGCAGATAAAGATTCTGATAGGGAAACCAGGGGGAAAAGTCCTCTTTATGTTGGCAAATCCTAAGTGTATTAGACTCTGGGAATAGTAGTACCGAGGTGCACTCTCTGAGTAGATGTTCTAGCAAGCATCTTCCTGTAGGAATCTCACCCTCCACCTCTGGTTGCTGTTATCTTTACAGGTGTGGGGATATTCAGCTTTGCCAGGTATGGCAAGGATTTCTATAGCTCCCACTATAAGGGCAAGGTGAAGAAGCCTAAGAGAGTATCTTCTAGTGACTATTCCATCTTTAATAACTACTATGTCCCTGACATCACTAGTGCATTGCTGCTGCGATCCTGTAAGGTAAGTTGTTTAAATATACTACAAGAACAAGCCCGGTGCTGGAGGCTCACGCCTATAATCTTAGCTACTCAGGAGGCTGAGATCTGAGGATAATGGTTCAAAGCCAGCCCGGGCAGGAAACTCCGTGAGACTCTTATCTCCAATAAACCACCAGAAAACTAGAAGTGGCACTGTGGCTCAAGTGGTAGAGCACTCACCTTGAGCTGAAGAGCTGAGAGGCAGTGCCCAGGCCCAGAGTTCAAGCCCCATGACTGACAAAAAAAAAAAAAAAAAACCAAGAAACTACAAGAACATTAAAAAAATAAATGAGAGAGAGAGACTGTAATTGCTTAGGGCATATACTATCAAGTACATAAGTGAATTTGGATCATTTGTATACTTTTGGTTGCTCTTGCTGGACTAAAATAATCAATAAAGACAGAATTTTAACTGGATGCCTTTACAACAAACTTTACAATACTGGTGCAAGGTTTGGTCCTGCTGCCATAGGCAGACGGGCTGTTCCTTTGTCCTCACAGTTAATCGTTCTTGGATTCCAGTATTCTCATTCAGGCTGCTATGATCACAGAGAAAAACTGCTTTCCTTCCCATGGAGGCTGGAGAACCTTTGTTTTCTGGCCTGTCCCGGAAAACTTCTGTGACAATTCCTAACATCTCCCTCCCCTCCTGCTCCTTGCAACACACACAGCTTGCAGCCCTTTGGAAAGCCTGTCCTCCCATTTCCCCCTTAGTTACATAGCTTAACATGTTCTGCTTTCCCCAGAACTATTTGTTGGGCTTTGAGAAATAAGCCTCTTAGAACTGTTAAGCTCAAAGAAGGTTCCAATAGTGTCCTTAGTACCAGCAGATCAATCCCCGACTCTTCCTCCCAGTTGGAGCCGGGGGTGGGGGGCGGGCGGTGGAAAAGGCCCAAGATCTGAACTGTAATAAGTAACCTGACCAAGAGTTAAGTGTTCTCAACCAAGGATGAATTTACTACCCAGGGGTCTGGAGACATTGTCCATGGCCACAGTTGGGGAGGGTTCTCCTGTTATCTAGTGGATAGAGGCCAGGAATGCTGGAAAGCTTCCCATAACACCCAAGACTGCTCCCTCCAGATGACATTAACCATCCAACAGTCAGCAGTATGGAAGGACAAAGTGTGGTCCAGAGGATGTTAAGCAAAGCAAGTAAGGCATTGGGACATTTAGGAAACGATAGATTACTAAGTCTGGAGATCTGAAACTCTTGAGTTAATTCCTGTAAATCTGTTTCTTGGAAAAGCAGGCAAAGTGATGTGTAACTTGATGATGGTGGTGCTGTAATGCCACAGTGTTGAATGTCTTGCAGACTTTAACCCATGAGATTGGACACATATTTGGACTGAGACACTGCCAGTGGCTTGCATGCTTAATGCAAGGCTCCAACCACTTGGAAGAAGCTGATCGGCGTCCTCTAAACCTTTGCCCTATCTGCTTGCGCAAGTTACAGTGCGCTCTTGGCTTCAATATTGTGGAAAGATACAAGGTAAATTTGGGGGCTGATTGGAGGGAAGTGATTATTTAAGAAGCAAGCTGATATGTTCTATTAGATCCTGTAGGGTGATGATTTATCAGAGGAAATCATTGTAGGAACATGCAGGAAGTTGTGGTTTAAAAAAAAAAAAAAAAAAAGCAAAGAATCCTCTCCCTTGAAAACTTCATCTTGACTCTGTCTCACACTTACAATTCAGTGGCTAATGGTGACAGTTTATTTCCAATCTATTTAGGACAGGAGAGATTGATTGACTTTGCAAAAGAAAATAAATATTGAGGCTGGGCACCGGTGGCTCATGCTTGTGATCCTAGCTACTCAGGAGGCTGAGATCTGAGGATCACGGTTCAAAGCCAGCCCAGGCAGGAAAGTCCATGAGACTCTTAACTCCAATAAACCACTAGAAAACCGAAGTGGCGCTGTGGCTTAAGTGGTAGAGGACTCGCCTTGAGCTGAAGAGCTGAGGGACAGCGCTCAGCCCCAGAGTTCAAGCTCCACGACCGAAAAAAGTAAATATTGATAAGTGTAGTAAAGTTCATTTTTGTAAGTCATATAAATGTGCATATGTGATTATACCCATTAGGAGGAGGGGATGATTTCCTTTAAGAGAGAAGAGGAAAAGTAATTTTCATAAGTATGCATGTGTGTCCACACATATTGGTATGTATGTGTGTGGACTTAAATGTCTACATTCAGGGCTGGAAGTGTGGTTCAGCAGTACAGTACTTATCTAGTCAAGTATGAGGTCCCAAGTTCAAACCACAGTACTGCCACACAAAAAAGTGTACATCTGCCAGGTGCCGGTGGCTCACACCTGTAATCCTAGCTACTTAGGAGGTTGAGATCTAAGGATTGAGGTTCAAAGCCAGCCAGGCAGGAAAGTCTGTGAGACTCTTATCTCCAGTTAACCACCAGAAAACCTGAAGTGTCTCTGTGGCTCAAGTGGTAGAGCACTAGCCTTGAGCTGAAGAGCTCAGACACAGGGCCCAGGCCCAGAGTTCAAGCCCCACAACTGACCCCCCCCCAAAAAAAAATATATATATGTATCTATATCTGTGTCTTTGCATACATGTCTTTCTAAGCCTTGTGTCCACTTATATTAAACTAAAAGTATAATGAAATGTCTTATAGGGTATTTAATAAGTTGAGGAAATAAAGCTATTATTATCCTACCATTTGAAATTAAATAGTATAAGAATAGTGTATTTACTTTTCATCATTTTTCCTCTGATACTCTTACAAATATGTATATAGTCTATGCTATTTCATTCAATATGTTATCTGTGCTATTTTATATTCATGGCAATCTTTATCAAATTCAGTCTTCATGAGTTAATAGATTAGATCACAGTGTAGACAACACTGAATGCCAATGTTTTTTTCTTGCCTGACTGTTGTGCTGTGATTCACTAAAATGTAGATACTTAGCTGGATGCCAGTGGCTCACGACTGTAATCCTAGCTACTTAGTAGGCTGAGCTCTGAGGTTCCTGGTTGGAAGGCAGCCTGGGCAGGAAAGTCTGTAAGACTCTTATCTCCAGTTATCCAGCAAAAAATCCTGAAGTGGGGCTTTGGCTCAAATGATAGAGCAAAAAAAGCTAAGAGACAGTGTCCAGGCTCTGAGTTCAAGCCCTAGTACCAGCACAAAATTCTATTAAAAAAAAAAAGTGTAGATGAGCAAATAAAATGTGAAAGTTTTCTGTCTTTCCAGGCACTGGTGAGGTGGATCGATGAGGAATGCACTGACACGCCAGCTCCAAAGCCCAGCTGTGAGAATGCCGTGAGTGTGCCGAAACCAGTGGAAGCCTTTAAGGAATGGAGAGAGTGGGTGGTAAAATGCCTTGCTGTTCTCCAAAATCAGGAGTAATTAAATCAGTCCTTGCATATTACTTTCATTGGGTGGAGTCCTTTATTGGGGAAAAAAAAACCCCATTTGCCCATTCTATGCAATGTCTGAGTAACAGATTAGAACCTTCTTTTAAGTAGCAGGACTGAAAGGAGGTTCGTTGTGGATAGTAAAAAGCATTTTATCAGGCTGGGAAGGTGGCTCAGTGGTAGAGCACTTGCCTTGCATGCATGAGGCCCTGGGTTTGATTCCTCAGCACCACCTAAGCATTAAAAAAAAAAAAAAGCCAGAAGTGACGCTGTGGCTCACGTGGTAGAGTGCTAGCCTTCAGCTGAAAAGCTGAGGGACAGCGCCTGGGCCCAGAGTTCAGGCCCCACAACCGGACCCAAAAAAAAAAAAAAAAAAAAAAGCATTTTATCTTACTAGCCTGCTCTGAGGCAGTAAGTACATCATTTCTATTTTAAAATGTTTACGTCTCACAAGAAAGCTAAGATTAGTAATAGCTAGCTACTACATAAATAAATACTTTAAAAGTAGCTCTATATATGTTTCAGGGAATAAACCAACAGTCTTGCAGGGGTGGCTTTTGTTTTTAGAAGAGATGCTGCTGTCCCTCGCAGGTCACCATTAGGAAATTCCATAGGCTCGTCTTTCATTCTCTACCCCTCTTTTTCTCTGATTATTTCCTACCCTCTAGGGTGCTTTTCATCTCTCTTTGCTTTTTATCAGCTGATCTCTCTCTAAAAAAAAAAAAAAAAGCAACAGCTTGTGACAGATTTTAACAGTTTAAGGTATACCCCCCTCTCAAAAATATTTATAAGAGCCGGGTTTTAGCGGCTTACACTTGAAATCCTCGCTACTCAGGAGGCTGAGATTTGAGGGTTATGGTTCAAAACCAGCCCAGGTAGACACACCTGAGAGACATGTATCTCTAGCCAACCCTTAGAAAGCCAGAAATAGAGCTTTGAGTCGAAAATGCCAAGCAATAGCTTGAGGCTCTGAGTTAAAACCCCTGTATCAGTGCCTGTGTATGCACACACACACACACACACACACACACACACACACACACACACACACACAGAATATAAGTGATACTTGGCCTACAGCACCTTGGGGTGAGGTTACATTGCCATTCTGAGCTATAACTGATCTTGGGTCGATATTTATGTTTATGTGTGTGCTCTCAGTCTATAGCTTAGAGAAGATTGAGGCTTATTCCTGTAATGCCTTGCTTAGTTTGCATTGTGAGGTGTTTGATGGGGAGAGGATGCTGTGAGTTGATCTGCTGGGAGGCCATGATTCCCATGATGGAGACCCTGCAGGTAGTGACAGTTGCCATGGTGGCAATCAGGTTGATAAGCTTGGACTTGAAAAACTACCTCTGCTATATCACCATGTCCTGGAGATGTAGAAGTGAGACTATATCGTTTTCCTGGCTGCCTGTGAGCTGACACTAAGAGCATTTTCCACTTTGCCATCTTCAGACTTAAGGGTATTTAGTTTTCTTCTTTTTTTTTTCTTTTTCCTTGTGCTTTGAAACCAAAACTCTCACCATTGTTATCTACGCAGTCTGTTGGAAGGCGCAGTCTATATTTAATGATTTCCTTTACGTTCCACATTTTTAACTTGATTAAACTGCTTTAAATTGTTTTTTCAGGAGTCTTTGTTGTTTTTTTTTTTATTATGTAGTACAAAGGGGTTTCAGTTCCACAAGTCAGGTTATGAGTACAGTGCATCTTGATCAATCTCACGCCTTCCATCCTTCTCCCATCTTCTCCAATCCCGTTTCTACCCTCAAGTTACATAGTTGAGTGTTTACATAATGTACATTGACTATAATGACTGTAATTGCTCATTCTTTCTCCTCATTCACGTGGCCCTGTTACCCTAAGCCACTTCAGTTATGTTAGAAAAATGTTTTGAAGCCAGGCATGGTACACACTCTAGAACGTGAGGCAGGGGTCCTTCAACTTGAGGTCCTTGCTAGCAACATAGTGAGTCCCCAGGTCAGTCCAGATTACACAGTGTTTCCTCATCTCAGTAAAACCAACAAATAACAAGAGAAAAAAAAGTCTGCTATTATAATTAATTAGAGGGCTGGGAAGGTGGCTCAGTGGTAGAGTGCTTGCCTTGCATGCCTGAGACCCTGGGTTGGATTCCTCAGCACCACATAAGCAAAAAGAAAAAAACCGGAAGTGGCGCTGTGGCTCAAGTGGTAGAGCGCTAGCCTTGAGCTGAAGAGCTGAGGGACAGCGCCCAGGCCCAGAGTTCAGGCCCCACGACCGGACCCCCCCCCCCAAAAATATATATATATATATAAATAAAATTAATTAGAGAATAGTTGGCCATTCTAATCCTCAGATGGAACACAGAATTTTATAGATTTTGTCTGAGGGCTGGGAAGTTGGCTCAGTGGTAGAGTGCTTGGCCTTGCATGCATGAGGCCCTGGGTTGGATTCCTCAGCACCACATAAGCAGAAAAAGCCGGAAGTGGGGCTGAGGCTCAAGTGGTAGAGTACTAGCCTTGAACTGAAGAGCTGATGGACAGCGCCCAGGACCAGAGTTGAGGCCTCACGACCGGGGGGGATTTTGTTTGAGTTTTATTTCTTTGAATAATGTGTTTATTATCAAGGTACTGTACAGAGGGGTTACCATTTTGTAAGTCAGGTAATGAGTGTATCTTCCTTCCTTCCTTCGTCTCTCTCTCTCTCTCTCTCTCTCCCTCTCTCTTTCTGAGACAATGTCACCCCTTCTTTTGCTTTCCCCCAGTTACCCCCTCCTGAACAATGAACTTTATGGCCCATTCTCATACATTTTTGTTCATTGTCAAACAAGGGAATGACATCTAGTCCTGTAGGTCTGTATTAGTAGTACAGAGGTTGGGCACGCTTGCCTAGCATGCACTAGGCCCTAGTTTCAAACTGCAATACTGTGCTCGCATGTAAACACACACACAAACACACGAAGGGGAAAAATAACCCTCAAGCCCCACCTTTAGGAGAGAGGGGTAACGGAAGAGTAGCAAGGCTTCCCCCTGGTTTGTGGATCCGCCTTTTTACTTGGTTCGGCTGCGGGGATCATCGTAGCAGTTGGATGAAGTTGCAGGCTCGCGCCAGGTGAGCCAGGCTGGCCGGGCCTCACCGTGCGGCTGTGCGCGCACCTCGCCCGGCCCCGGCCTGCCGTCCGAAGCACGGGCTTTTCTTTTTCTGTCGCGGCGGTACTGAGGTTCTCCAACTTGCAAGGCAACTCCACCTGAGCGACACCCCCAGCCCCTGGTGTGGCCGATTTCGAAATCGCCAGCTCGGAAATGCTCCTAGAGGCGGGAGCGGGCTGGAGCTGGGAGCCCAGATGCTAAAATCCAAGCAGGCGGCCACGGGACTGCTATAGCTGGCCCTGCGCGCAGGCCCTCCCCGGCCCTGCCCGGCCCGGCCCTCCCCTGCGTCCCCTTCCCCGGCCCTGCCCGGCCCTTCCCGCGCAGGAAGCGTTCGCCCGCCCGGATTGCGCCCGGGGAGAGCGGACGCGCGCGCGGCGCCTGCAGTGGCCGCCACCTGTTTCCGCCCGTCCGGCTGCCGGGACTTCCCCTTGGGCAGAAGTGCAGAGTCGGCATCGGCCTGCCCAGGTGCCCGAGACCCCGGGTAACCTCCTCCGCCCCTCCTTCGCATCCTCGGGTGCCCGGAGAGCCTCCTTCCCCGGGAGCCTGCGGCCACGCCCCTCCTAGACACCGAGCCCCGCGGAGCCCAGCGCCCAGCTGGGCCTCGGAAGATCCGGATGGAGGTGGCAGCGCCCGCAGTGAGTGGCTTCCGTTCTCTTGTCAAAGCTGGAAACGTAGTCACCCTTTAGGTTTCTGCTATCCAGAGCAGCACAGGCCAGTAGGAAGATAATGCGGGCCACGGAGTTTAACTTTTAAGTGCAATTAGCACACGCAAAATTAAGATAAAAGCAAACCAGGTGTTGGTGGCTCGTGCCTACAGGGTCGCCACTGCTAGCCAGTCCTGTTTCCAGTGAACCTGCAAACGCCTTACTGGAGGTGTGGCTTAAGTGGTAGAGCACAGCCGTGAACTATCAAGCTGAGAGCCTGGGGCACTAAGTTCAAGCCCCAGTACCTACACACTCGTATTTGGTGCTCGCACATAAGCAAGCTACACACAAGCAAGTGGAGTTAATTTCAGTCACATATTCAGTGTATCTATACCATCGCTCCAACATGTAATCAGTATGAATATTGAGATGTTTTATATTCATTTACCATGTCAAGTTTTCCATATCTGGCATACTTTGCACATAGCATGCCTCAGTGGGAACAGGTCGGGGCTCAGCCCAGTTGGCTGGTGGCTCATCTATTGGTCTGAGCAGCTCTACATTAAGATCAGTCTCTAGTCTGTCTGGAAAGTTAAACCCGGGAAATAGAGTTGGCAGGAGAGAAAGACTGGGCATAGTGAAGGTCTAGGCATAGTGAAAGCCGCTGGTTCGAGTATCTGATGAGTTTGTGATGGTTCTGGAACTTCATGCAGAACTTTATGCAGGTTTTGTTTGTTTGTTTGTTTTTAATCCTCCTCTTTCACTGCCAAGGGCCTGGCTTTACCTTTCACACATTTTCAGTTTGGGAAAGTGACTTGTAAAGTGTTCCTGAAGTAGAGATTGCCTTGCTCATTTTCTGGGTGTGGTCAAGCTAGTCTGCCAAGTAAATGTGCTGTGCAGTTACACCAAAGGTAAAAAATGGGGCCATCTCAAAAGTTTTCCTAATTTCCAGTTCTGCAGTGTTTTCCCTGTTACCTGACCTCATGGAAGTAAAATACAGCCAGAAGTCAAAATGATTTTTTTTTCATATTGTTTATAAAGGGGCTTATAAGATTAAACTTCCTTTCAACTTCTCTAATCAAGTGGAGCCATCTGGAATTGCTCAGAGTCAGAGAAGTCGGGGCTTTGTATTTCTGCCTTAGCACTAAGATGAGAGTTACAGTGTTTGGAAAAGCACGCCTGTATCAGTTAAAACATTAGACAAAAAAATACACCCCCCCCCCAATCATTTACTGGCTAAGGATGTACTCATGATAGAGGACTTGCTTAGCATTCATGAGGCCCGAAGGCCTATCTCCATCACTGAGAAAAGTGGGGGGAGAGAAAAAGTGGGAATGAGTGGGGCAGAAAGCAAGAGAGTACACACCAATTCCAAATTGGAAAACAACAGAGAACATTTTGAATATTCCCAACACCGTTGACGGCTCATACCTTAATCCTAGCAATTCAGGAGAGTTAAGATCTGAGGATTGTACAGTTCAAAGCCAGTCTAGAAAGGACAGCTAGAAGTGGAGCTGTGGCTCAAGTGGTACAGTACCAGCCTTGAGTGAATAAAAGCTAAGGAACAAGACCCAGGCCCTGAGTTCAAGTCTCAGTACCAACACACAAGTACACACAAAACAAAACACCAAAAATGGACATGTCTGAGGAGGTAGATAAGCCAGAGATAAGGCATTTTACTTTAGTCTGGTCTCATTTTATTGAATTGAAATGTATTGAAATGTCACACTGTTCCCCTTAAATACGTACAATTACCATGTGTCAGTAAAACAGTGGGCACTGTAAGTGATGGCCTTGTACATCTGTAATCTTAGTACTTTGGATGACTGAGACAAGAGGGTCATGAGTTTGAGACCAGTGTGGCTACATAAAAGGATGCTGTCTCAAACAAAACCCCAGAACAAGAAATTGGAAAACAAGCAAAACATGGTAGCTCATGTCTATAATCCCAGCTACTTGAGAGGCAGAAATTGGGAAGATCAAAGTTTCAGATCAGTCATGGCAAAAAGTCTGAGAGAGCCCTTCTCAATAAAAAGTTGGGTGTGGTGGTGTATGCCTGTCACTCCAGCTATGTGGGAAGTTTAAATAGGAGGATGGCTGTCTAGGTAGGCAGAGGTAAAAAGTGAGACTTTATTTGATTCTTTTTTTTTTTTTTTTGTCGGTCATGGGGCTTGAACTCTGGGCCTGGGTGCTGTCCCTCAGCTCTTCAGCTCAAGGCGAGCGCTCTACCACTTGAGCTACAGCGCCACTTCCGGTTTTCTGGTGGTTTATTGGAGATAGGAGTCTCACGGTCTCTCCTGCCCGGGCTGGCTTTGAACCGCGATCCTCAGATCTCAGCCTCCTGAGTAGCTAGGATTACAGGCATGAGCCACCAGCGCCCGGCGTGAGACTTTATTTGAAAAATAACAAAAAGCACAAAGGGCTGTGGCTCGCCTAGTAAAATATGCTATACAGAGGGGTTACAGTTACATGAGCAAGGTAATGAGTACACTTCCTATTGAGCATTGTTGCCTCCTTTGTTACCCCTACCATCCCTTCCCTCCCACCTCCACAACTACCTCTGCATCCCTATTGTAGTATTTTTCTTTCTCCTCTCTTATTCAGTCTTTCTCGTGGACAGTGTTTCTTTCTTGTGGCTGACAGGCCTACTTTTGCTGGGCATTTTGAGACCTGTCTTCAGATCTAGGAACAATGGGTTTCCAGCACCATACTCTCAGTGTTTTATGACTATCCAGCTACTCTACATCACACCAACTCCAGGTTCTCTTGAGCTATGATCATAAATACATGCCATTTCCTCACATCATGAAAGGGGGGAAATAGGTCAGTGAGAAATAATGAGCTCATTCATTCATGCACAGTTTATTTAATACTTAATGGAGTGCCACCTATTATGTGTTAGGCTCTTTTTGAAGCCTTGTGGGGGTATAGCCGAACAAAAATCGATAATCTTCCCTAATAATAGACTAGTGGAAGGTACAGATTATCAAGGAGTCAGCAAATTCTGAGTTAAAGATTAGAAACTGGTAGGCCAGTCAGGAATTGGAAATGGTCATGTCTATGAGCCAAACATGCCTGCCATGATGTCGGTCCTTACCACAGGCCCAAAGCCACAAGTTGGGATGACCATGGATGGAAACCTTGGAAACTTCCAGAGATGTGACATTTTGAGGTGACCAAAGGAAAGGGGTATACCATAGATAAATCTAAAGGAAGGGTATACTGGGCCCAGGGACCCTCAAGTGCTAAAGCTTAGGACTGTAGGAACAATTCCAGGAACAGTCAGAAAGTCAGTGAAGAGCCAGGTGCTGGTGGCTCATGCCTGTAATTCTAGCTACTCAGGAGGTGGAGATCTGAGGATCATGGTTTGAAGCTAGCCCAGGCAAGAAAATCAGTGAGACACTTATATCCAGTTAGTCACCAAAAAAGCTGGAAGTGGCATTGTGGCCAAGACTGGCACCAAAAACAAAAAAAGTCAGTAAGGCCAACACAGCTGGAAAAGAGGGAAAGTCATAGCATCAGGCAGACACCCATCTTTAAGGATTCCTGTCTGACTCGCGCTCTAAAGGGATTCTTCTCTGACTGCTGAGTGGGAAATATAGGCAGGGTGGTTTGTAGTGGGAGTGAAGTCAGTGGGACTAACATATCAGGTGTGATCCTAGCTTGGAAGGAGGCTCTGCAGACGCTGGCCTGTGGGCTCAAGGTCCTGGATATATTTAGAAAGTTAGAGCTGATAGGATTTGTGAGGGTGATTGGAGGAAGAGGATTCAGAGTTCCCCTCAGGACACTGCTTGATCTCCACCTGCCACGGAGCAGACACAAGCAGGGCTGGACTCAGCAGAGGCCTGAGAATGGGAGGCGGGAGTGTGGAGGTGGAACTTTACAGCGGATTTCCAGCATCCTTGTTTTCTTGAGTTACTGGAAACATGTGGCCAGAATTAGAGTTTCCTTGCAATAATCTTTGGAGATTTCTGGAACAGCAGGTGTGGCTGTTCAGTCTCCCCTCTAGGAAATCGATAGGCACTTGAATAATTTGAGTGCGAAAATTTATTTTATTTTTGCCTGGGAAGCCAAGTTGCAAATTCTTTCTGCTTTGCTTAAAGTGGGCTTTTGGAGTCATTATCAAAACCGAACACCAGGGGGACCTAGTTTCCCTCCTTATGCTGTGATGTGTTGGTGGCCTTTCTTTGGGATGGGCTGGCCCTTGCTTAACACATGCATCTAGATTAATGACAAACTTGAAGACAAAGAGCCTGTCTTTTCTCAGGTCAATGTATACTTGTAGGAGTGATCTTTTAGTCTAGCTTATGCCTGAAAAATTGTCTTTACATGGCTCTTTTAAGAAATGTTCATAACTACTTAAAACTTTAAAAGCAATGGGTTTTAAACTGGAGATCTCTGATAGAAAAACCCATTTGTGGGAGCTTTTAAAAATAAAAATCAACACCAGTGCCACTGGTTCATGCCTTTAACCCTAGCTATTCAGGAGGCTGAGATCTACAGATCAAAGTGCAAAGCAGCCTAGGAAGAAAAGTCCCTAAGGCTCTTACCTCCAATTAACTATCACAAAAGCAAAACATTACCATTCCCAAACCCTTCAATACTACTATCTGGGTGGCTATAGAAAAAGCTTAAGAACTCTTGGCATGGAGTGCATGTACTGTTTCCTTAAAAATATTCTGAGGAGCTGGGCGCCAGTGGCTCACTCCTGTAATCCTAGCTACTCAGGAGGCTGAGATTTGAGGATTGCAATTCAAAGCCAGCCAGGGCAGGAAAGTCCGTGAGACTCTTATCTCCATTAACCACTAGAAAACCAGAAGTGGCGCTGTGGCTCAAGTGGTAGAGTGCTCGCCTTGAGCTGAAGAGTGCAGGGACAGCGCCCAACCCCAGAGTTCAAGCCCCATGACGACCAAAAAAAAAAAAAAAATTCTGAAGATTGCTGGGCACTGGTGGCTCACGCCTTCAATCCTAGCTAGTCAGGAGGCTGAGATCTGAGGATGGTGGTTCAAAGCCAACCTAGGCAGGAAAGTCTGTGAGACTTTCTTTTGTTGTTGTTTGGTCATGGGGCTTGAACTCTGGGCCTGGGCGCTATCCCTTAGCTCTTCGGCTCAAGGCAAGTGCTCTACCACTTGAGCCACAGTACCACTTCCGGTTTTCTGGTAGTTTATTGGAGATAGGAGTTTCACAGCTTTTCCAGCCCAGGCTGGCTTTGAACCGAGATCCTCAGATCTCAGCCTCCTGAATAGCTAGGATTATAGGCATGAGCCACCAGTACCAAGTCTGTGAGACTCTTATCTCCAATAAACCACTCAGAAAACCAGAAGTGGTGCTGTGTGGCTCAAGTGATAGAGCACTAGCCTTGAGATGAAGAGCTGAGGGACAGCGCCCAGGCCCAGAGTTCAAGCCCTGCAACTGACCAAAAAATAAATCAATAAATAAATGAAATAAAATTCCAAAGAGCCAGCTATGGGGGCTCATGCTTGTAATCCTAAACTAGTCAGGAGGCTTCGATCTGAGGATCATGATTCAGAGCCAGTTCATGGAGATAAATCGATGGGATATTTCTAATGAACTAGCAAAAAGTCAGAAGTGGAGGTGTGGCTCAAGTGGCAGGGCATCAGCTGTGATAAAAAAAAAAAAAAAGCCAAGGAAGAGTGCAAAGCCCTGACTTCAAGCCCCAGTAATGGCACAAAAAAAAGAAGAAAGGGAAAAAAAAAAGAAAAAGACAAGTTCTTAGGACTATTCGGAGTTTAGACAGTTGTGGTGGCCAGCTTTCTGTCACTGTGACCTAACACCTGAGTAAAAGGAGGGAAGGTTTGTTTTGGCTCACAGCTTCAGAAGTTTCAGTCAGTGGTCATATGGGCCTGTGGCTTTGGGTCTGGATCCTGGTAGAACATCCAAAGAGGAAGAGGATGGGGACGTGGGTCTCAGTGCCCAGTACTTAGCAGCTTCTCACTAGGCCCCACCACCCAAAGGTTCCACATCTCCCAACAAGGCCATAGACAGGTGACCAAGTATTCACCACATAGCCCCTAAGGTCCACTTAAAATTCAGCCATAGCTGGAAGCTAGTGGCTCATAGCTCATTAGCTACAAACTGCTAATCCTAGAAGTCTGAAGCCAGGCTGGGCAGAAAAGTCAGTGAGACTCCATCTCTAAACTAAATCAAAAGCAGAGCTGAAAGTGTGGCTCAACTGGTAGAATACCAACAGAGCAAGCATAAGGTTCTTCAAACAAAAGATCTAGGGCCTAGGAAGGTGGCTTAGTGGTAGAGTGCTTGCCTAGCATGCGTGAAGCCCTGGGTTCGCTTCCTTGGTACCACATACAAAGCTGAAAGTAGCATGGTGGTTCAAGGTGGAGGGCTAGCCTTGAGCAAGAAAGCCCAGGCCCTGAGTTCCAGCCCCACGACTGGCAAAAAAAAGAAAAAGAAAAAGAAAACCCATAACCAAAGTCTCAATACTGTAACATTTTCTAGATGATTTAAATATTCTATAGGAAAGAGTGTAGTGACTCACACCTGTCACCTGGGAAGCAGGAGGCTGACCAGGTTGAAGCCATCCTGGGCAAATAGGAAGATTCCTTTCCCGAAGACAAATATACAAATAACCAAATGAATTTTTTTTAAACCTCCTCTTTTTGGTTGGTCATAGGTGTTGAACTCAGTGCCTGAGCACTGTCCCTGAGCTTGTTCACTCAAGGCTAGTGCTCTACCACTTGGAGCTACAGCTCTACTTCCAGTTTTCTGGTAGTTAATTGGAGAGAAGAGTCTCAGGGACTTTTCTGCCTGGACTGACTTTGAGCCTTGATCCTTAGATCTCAGTCTCCTGAGTCGCTAGGATTTCAGGCATGAGCCACCATTGCCTGGAGACTGTGTTTTTTTTTTCTTTTTCTCAGTCGTGGGGCTTGAACTCTGGGCCTGAGCACTGTCCCTCAGCTCTTCAGCTCAAGGCTAGTGCCCTACCACTTTAGCTACAGTGCCACTTCCGGTTTTCTGGTGGTCTATTAGAGATAAGAGATTCACGGACTTTCCTGCCTGGGCTAGCTTTGAACCATGATTCTCAGATCACAGCCTCCTGAGTAGCTAGGATTACAGGAGTGAGCCACCAGCACCCAGCTTGACTGTCTTATTTTTTAATGACAAAGTTCTATAGATAATGCCTCGAGATTGTTTATGTGTCTGAGAGTAAACAATTTTATTAAAAAGTTAAAATATCATTTATTGGAATGGAGTCTCCCTGAGTCTAGCTTTAATTGAATAAAACACTGTATGATCTAAATTGATTTTTTTAAAAAAAGAAAATCCAACTCTTTAAATAAGAAGCCATAAATTTATTGCAAATCTAGAAGTACCAGAATGTTGCTAATACAGAACAAGTCAATAATCTGGTTTTCATTTTGTTCTAAACATTTAAACCCTTGTTTGTTGGCATACTGGAATTGGCATACATTTTTTTTTTCTCATGCAGTTAACAGAGTAGACACAGAGCAGATTCCTTGGACATGAGTTATAAATATTAAATTGTATGGAACATTCATAGTACAAAATAGGTTGTAAAGTGCTGAAGTCAGGTTAAGTTTGCAAAACTGCCACCAGCTCAGAGCTTTTTTGTAAGCAGTGACAGAGATTTGCTACATGCACCTTGTTTTAGGTGTGTCTTGTTTTTGACAGACGCTTTGTCATTTCCTTTGTCACCTCCCCAAAGCTTTAAAAGATTGTCCTATTTCTATGGCTGACATAAAAGCTATATAAAAAAAAATGTAGCCGGTGGTGATGAACTATATGTCACTTTCATTTCAGTGCAGAGAAATATTCAAGCTTGTGTGTACCTGTAACCAAACTAGGCTTGTTGTATTTTCCCCCTGAGTTCTCATAAATTAATAGTAAAGACAAGTCTAGATGGAGTGGCAAGCATTGACCATCACCTGCAGGGTGAGATGCAGAAGAATCATATCCTCACAGGAGCCCCTTTACAGAAAACTGTGAGAATGAGATTTACTATGCGCGTACTGTAACTCTAAAACAACGATGACCTGATACATGGGGACAACCGAGTCAAGTTAATGGCAAAACTTATAACCTGTGATGGTAACATCAAGGTCTCTGCTACTCCTAAATGAAATACCAAAATACTTTAACAGTTATCAAAACAAAAAGGTCAATTCAGTGAAATGTGATTCTGATCAAAGAGTACCCTCAAATATTCTTAAGGTGATAAAAACAAATGATCATTTAAAAACTAAGGCGATTTGTGGTCTGTTTTCTCCCCCTTTTAAATAACACACATCGCCTTTAACTACTGAAGAATCATTATAGTTTGGCCTTTGATGAGATAACTTTCTAAGATAAGAAGGATTCTTCTAGACATTTAAAGGACTGTGGAAAGGAGGTTAAAAAAAAAAAAACATTTTGCAGATTAACTCTTTTTTTCTTTTGATTACCTTGAATCATCCTAGAATAACTTAAAAAATAAATAGTGGTTTAAATTAAAGACACTATAATCACATATTTCTGAATAATTAAAAGCAACAGGAAACACATTTTTTAATGTAATTTAGTCTCTTCTGTATCAAAATACATCTGGTGCTGACTGGCCATAAAGAAATCTTCACATTTATGAAGTTCAAGTTATATATGCTGTCATGTGGTTTTATTTTTTGCATATTAATCAAACATTGGGTTTTAAACACCACTACTTTCTACGTAATACTTGGAAAAATTCAGAGGCCATGATTTGTTCATAGAAACCTCAGTCTTCTTCTCAAATTGTCTTATAAAAACAACTTGTATTTCTGAAAATTAGGAAATTTTGTAACACTTCACTGGGTTTTAATTTGGAATGGCCAATTTCCTTTCATCAGAGAATAGTTCCCCCCCCACCCCACCCCCCAGTTCAGTGCTCTTACAGTGACCATTTGCCCAATTCATGTCACTATTTTAACATTGTAAACAAAAGATACATAGATATATCTTTGTATTGCTACAGAACAGAGCTAGATTATAAGGGGGAAAGTGGGTGTTTTTGTTTGGTTTGGTTTTTAAAAAAAAAAAAAAAGCAAAAAGGAAAACTTAGGGAAAAGAAAGGTGTTGGTAGTGCTATTCGCATACGTTTCCCTTGAAAGTGGCGTCCAGTGCCTTCTCTGCTTCCCCATCTCCCCTAGGCTCCCCTGCTTCTCAGGCCACAGGGCGGCTGCCATCACACAAAAATGTGTCATACTAGGTCCATTTTCGCATGAACTCTGTGCTCATTTTTCCCCAGATCCATTTCCAGAAAGTCCTCAGGTATGTCCTGTAGTGTCTTCCCATGCTGGCTCTCTGTCTTGGTTTCACCTGACCGACGGGTCCGGCACAGTCCCTTTTTGCATGGTCTCACCAGGGCCAGGCACATGGCAGCCACAGCCATGCCAGCTGAGCAGGAGTAGAAAGCCCTGCTGTATATCTTACTTTGGTCCACCAGCAGACCTGGAGGGAGAAAGTATGCGCTTTGTTACCATCATTATGACTACAATGGACCCCTCACCTGGCTCTCGCCCCATTCAGAAATTCCCTCACCTTCCCTCTTGTGTTTCGTTTTCCTAAAGGTAATAGTGTCAAAAGCAAAAATCTCTGCTACACTGGAGAGAATAAGTCACTCAAAATACAGTATACTGGCACCAGAAAAAAAAATAACTAAATTGCCAACTTAATTCTTCATTGGTCAAGTTTGTCCTGGTGGAGAATCTAAACTATTGGACAAACCTAGGCACCAGAGGCTCACACCTATATAATCCTAGCTGCTCACCTCAGGAGGCTAAGACCTAGAGAGTAGAGGTTCAAAGCCAGACTGGGGAGAAAATTCTATGAGATCCCATCTCTAGCCAGAAAAAAGCTGGACTGGAAGCATGGCCCAAATGGTAGAGTGCCAACCATGACCACGAAAGCCAAGCAAAAGTGTGAGACCCTAAGTGCAAGTCCTGGCCCTGGCACGCACATACACACACACGCACGCACGCGCACACACATACAAAATAAAGCAAGGGCCAATTAGGTACATGTTTCTTTCAAAAAAGAAAGGTTCTTATGTACAGAAAGAGCTGTATTATTTTCACAGGGTATTTTTTGCGTATCTTTTAACAGAGGGGTAAAGTTTCTTATCCCACTAACTAAAAGAACTTATCTGATCTAAACTCCAAAACATGTATCTCTCCAATAAGGAAATATTCTGCATTACTCAAGCATTGGAGGAGTATTTGCAGAGTGCTGTTATGTGTGCAACTCCCAAATATCTAAGAAAGGAAAATAACCTGGATGTAGTCGTGTACCACCACTGGGGAGGCTGAGACAGAAGGATCCAGAAACTGAAGCCAGCCTATGCTCAATAGTGAATTCCAAGCTAGTCTAGGCAACAAAGTGAGATCTTGTCTCAAAAAAAAAAAAAGGGAAACAAAAGAAAAAAGGGGGAAAATAGCTGGGTATATATGGAGGCTGAGATCTGAGGATCATGGTTAAAGCCAGCCTAGGCAGGAAAATTTGTGAGGCTCTTGTCTCCAATTAGCCACCAAAACAAAAACTGGAAGTGGAGCTGTGGCTCAAGTGGTAGAGCACCAGCCTTGAGCAAAAACATGTCAAGGACAGCCGGGTGCTGGTGGCTCACGCTTGTAATTCTAGCTACTCAGGAGGCTGAGATCTGAGGATCGTGGTTCAAAGCCAGCCTGGGCAGGAGAGACCATGAGACTCCTATCTCCATTAAACCACCAGAAAACCGGAAGTAGCGCTATAGCTCAAGTGGTAGAGTGCTCGCCTTGAGCTGAAGAGCTGAGGGACAGCGCCCAGGCCCAGAGTTCAAGCCCCACAGCCGACAAAAAAAAAAAAAAAAAAAAAAAAAATCAAGGACAATGCCTCAGTCCTGAGTTCAAGTCCCAGTACCAACACACACACACAGAAAGCAAAAATGACACAGAATTCCCTTAGCTCTCTTGGTACAAAAGTCATATAGCAATTATAATGGTTACACATTCATGGCTTTCTGTGTAGAATTAGGTAAAATAAGATGACAGAAAATTCCTGCAACTGGGTCTTACAGACACAGGTTCTGATCCTGACCTGGTTGTTCAAAGTGTCTGACCATTGCCTTCAACTCTGGTTTCTTCATATGGAAGTCGAGGGGGTTGGCTCTAATTCCTACAAACTCTAAAAATTCATCTACCTTGTATCTACTTTAATTACCTGCCAGGGGTGGCCCTGCTAGCCCCGAGATGCTCTGAATGAAGACGTAGACGCCGGCTGCCGAAGACATCTTCTCAATCCCCACCACATCTTCCTCAGCCAGCAGCGGGATGTGAGTCCCTCCTATAGTTCCAACCATGAGCCCAAAGAATACACTACATGATGTGAGACCCCAAAATTCTGTCGCAAAAGGAAAGGCGAACAGAGACAGGGTCAGTAAGATGACGCAGATGAGCTCGATGTAGATCTTGCGGATGGGCTCTCGATTGAGTACCATACCAGCTCCGATTCTGCCAAACACTTCGGCAATTGCCATTGTTGACAATAAAAATGCAGCACGATCCTGCTCAATACCCAGACTGATACCTAATGGGATGATGTACAGAGAAGGTGCGAAGAAGCCCAGTGTGGCAAAAAGCCCGAATAATGCATAACAGATAAAACTCTTCTCTTTCAAGATGGAAAAGTCTAACAACGGGGCTTTCTTCTCCTTGTGCTTGGAGCCGACCACTAGGGTCTGCTGCTGGTCCCCCCTGGATTCTAGCTCTGAGTTAGGGTGGCTAGGCACATTTTTTGGTGAGGTAGTTAGTTCCACTCCTGAGTCGATGGAGTCAATTGAGGTTCTTGTTTTCTCATTTTCAAGCATATATTGCACTTCTTTGCGGTGTTCATGAGAGATGGTTTTAGGAGAGCCTGGTGCTCTGATAATAACTGGTCTGAGCAGGGCCCCACACACCATGATGTTCAACTGTAGGAGGCCCACGAAGAGGAGGCTGTGCCTCCAGCCGATGTGCTCCTTCAAGGTCGTGATGGCTAGACAAGGCAGGAGAAAAACAAAAGATCTAAGATCACTTATGGACTCCAGACTCAGGAGACAGTGTCAGGAAGAAATATGGATGAAGATTTTAGTGTGTGTGTGTCTGAAATGTTACTAAGCAATGCAGATGTGGCCAAGGTAGACTATCCATTACTCTTGGTTTTGGTGCATTTTATGAATCAGTAAGGACTATATGTACAGCAATGATTATATATGCAGTAATTATTATATATGCAGCAAATCAAAAGAACTTTGAAGGGTATACTTTTCCAGACTGAGGCAGAAGGAGATTAATAACTTTGTGATGTTCACCAAGGTTCAGCAAATAGTGGCCCATGTATGGGTCAAATCCAGTTGAATGGTCAAATTTGATGCATAAACCTGGACTAGAACCCAGCCATGCTCATTCATTCACACAGCCCATCTGAGCCATTGTGATGGGAACCATATAGTCAATAAAGCCTAAAATATTTACTCTTTAGAGCTGGGGGTGTAGCTCAGTGGTAGAGCATTTGCCTAGCATGCACAGTTGATCCCTAGCACCATAAAAAGAAAAAGAAGAAAACAAAAATTACTTTTTTTTTTTTTTTGGATTGGTCACGGGGCTTGAACACAGGGCCGAAGCACCATCCCTGAGCTCTTTTGCTCAAGGGTAGCACTCTGCCACTTTGAGCCATAGCTCCACTTCTGGTTTTCTGGTGACTTTTTGGAGATAAGAATTTCACTGACTTCCTTACTCAGGCTGGCTTGGAACCTTGATCCTCAGATCTCAGCCTCCTTGGAGTAGCTTGATTTAAGGCACGAGCCACTAGCGCCCAGCATTTACCAACCTATGAGCTGTGGCATGTTGCACTCATTCATTCCATCCTTGGGAAAAGTAAATTAAATAAAGAGAAACTTAAGACTCTAAAAGCTCCCCTGATTAACCTAGAATTAAATGCCACAGTTCTCCAGGTACTCCCTGAGGTGTGTCCTTAAGTATCTGAGTTCTTGGCCCTCTTGCCATTAAGCCGGCGCTGAGGCTGGAGGGACAGGCTGGATATAGGATATGCTTAGAGAGCCAACAGCTCCATCACTGCAGGGATAATGCACGCCCGCCCGCCCTGATCATAAGGCTGGCCATAATCAGCTCAGATAAGGGAGGGATGTTCATCGAAACTTCCAGTGCTGACAGTCAAAGCGAATCAATATAGTGCCTTGATTTCCACAACATAAGCTCAGCAAGAGAGCCCCAGGTGTCTTGGAAGGCTCCTGGATTTGCTATCTGGTTTAGGCAGCCTGGGTAGTCACAAGTGCTTTGGACTCACCTAGCAATAACAGGCCAACTCTGTCTTTCTATGTGTAACCCATGTAACATTTCTTTCTTGTTATTATTCACGTACTTATTGGCAGTATGGGGACTTGCCACTTGCTAGGATAGTACTCTTATCATTTGAACCACAGACCCAATGCTGATTTTTGCTGACTTTTGTTGTTGTTGTTGTTGGTCATGGGGCTTGAACTCAGGACCTGGGTGCTGTCCTTGAGCTCATGGACTTTTCCTGCCTGCTGTCTTCTAACTGTGATCCTCAGAGCTTAGCCTCCTCAGTAGCCAGGATTTCAGGCATGAGCCACCAACACCAGGCCTTTTGTTGACTTTTGATGGTACAGTTTGTGTTTGCTAGGCAAGTACTCTGTACCACTTAAACTATACCATTGGCTTATTTATTTAATTTTTTTTTTTTTGAGACAGTCTTGTTAGCTTTGCCTGGATTGACTTCAAACTTGTGATCTTTCTGCTTCTGCCTCCCAAGTAGCTGGGATTACAGGTATGCACCACCATCTGTGGTTCCCAAGATAAAAATTTTGCTGAAAGGGCTAGGAAGGTGGCTCAGTGGTAGAGCGCTTGCCTTGCATGCATGAGGTCCTGGGTTCCATTCCTCAGCACCACATAAGCAGAAAAAGCCAGAAGTGGTGCTGTGGCTCAAGTGGTAGGGTGCTAGCCCTGAGCTGAAGAGCTGAGGAACAGTGTCCAGGCCCAGAGTTCAGGCCCCATGACCGACAAAAAATAAAAAATAAATAACAAAATTGCTGAGGTCAACCATTCAAATATTAAGAAAACTGGCGTTATCGGCATAACTCAATCCCACAGAGAATAGAAGTCTTTTGAAAAGAGAGGACTAATAATAGGAATGATTCCAATCATTGAATTAATGTGGAGTTAATTTTGCATGTTTCAAGAAAGTGTTATACTGAATAGGAACCATATACCTCCCTGTTCATGTTAAACTTGGACTAAGATAAAAATGGTTTTTAGGGGGATAGAGCCTAAAAATGTGCTGAGGAGCTGAGCACTGGTGTGGTTCATGCCAATAATCCTAACTACTCAGGAGGCTAAGATCTGAGGGTCATGGTTTGAAGCTAGTCCCGGCAGTAAAACCCATGAGACTCTTATTTCCAATTAACCATCTGAAACTGGAAGTGGAGCTGTGGCTCAAAGTGGTAGGGCGCTAGACTTGAGCACAAAGAGGCTCAGGGACAATGCCCAGGCCCTGAGTTCAAGCCCCATGACTGACCAAAAAAAAAAAAAAAAAGAAAGAAAAAGAAAAAAGTACCAAAGAGAAGGCAGTGCCCTTTTGTTAGTCAGATGGTCAAAAGCATGCATGCTGCTGACCAAGGTTAATGTAGGAGGACCTCAGCCTCGCTCCTCTGCTCGAGTGACTATATAAAGACTATCATTGCCCACCAACCTGGTGCAAACGCAAATACAGCGAAGCATTCTCCTGTAGAAGCAACGGCGGTGACTACTGAGCGTCTCTTGTCAAAGTACTGTGACAGAATCGTGACAGTTGGGAGAAAACTGAAACAGTATCCGAAACCTGTACACACAAGCCAAAACAGACAGTAAGGACACACACGCACTCATCCTGGAAAGATACATCTACTGATGGGGGATGTGTGTGTATGGAGTGGGGCTTACTGGGGTTCAAGTTTGGGGCCTTGGATTTGACAGGTAGGTTCCAAGCCACACCTCTAGTTCTGTTTTGTTTTGTTTTTTTTTAATGGGCTAATATTTGAGATGGTGTCTTGTTTCTCATCTGGGTTTGTGCCTGGACTGTGATCTGCCTATTTTAGGCTTCCCATCATAGCTGGAATGACAGGTACATGCCACCATGTCCGGCTTCCATCCGTGGAGGAGTCTTTCAGATTTTTCTTCCTGGACTGGCCTGGAACTTCAATCCTCCCAATCCCAGCCTCTCATGTAGCTCAGCACAGGTATACGTCACTGTACCCAGCTATGGATTGAGATGGGGTCTCAACCTTTTTTGCACTAGCTAGCTTGAACTTTGATCCTCCTATTCTTAGTCTCCAAAGTAGCTAAGATTGCAGGTGTGAATCACTGATGTCCAACTAGCTTATACTTTTTCTATATCTCTAGGGTGAGAATGACTGAGGCTAGGGACTCTTTTCAGTGTGTGTCATGAAACCTAAATTCTGCAGGCCAAGCAATTCATTCTGGAAAAACATATAGCCAAGAAAATGAGTTTCTCTATGGACTAGGATAGACTACAACTGCCGTTTTGAGTTCCTAGAAGTACGAAAACTTAAAAAAAAAAAAAAGTTCTGAACAAAAATATTATTACCTATAGTTGGTTTTTGTTGTTGTTGTTTTTGTGTCGGTCATGGGGCTTGAACTCTGATCCTGGGCACTCACTGTCCCTCAGCTCTTCAGCTCAAGGCTAGTGTTCTACCACTTGAGCCACAGCGCCATTCCAGTTTTCTGGTGGTTCATTGGAGATAAGAGTCTCATGGACTTTCCTGCCTGGGCTGGCTTTGAACCATGATCCTCAGATCTCAGCCTCCTGAGTAGCTAGGATTACAGGCGTGAGCCACCAGTGCCCAGCTCATCTATAGTGTTTATGTAAGACTTGCATATAGAAATAAGTCTTGATAAGTACCAAACTTTTATGAAAATTATAAAGTATGAGATTTTAACTTTATGTATATATGTATATACATACATACATATGTAAATAACACCCATTTAATTATTTTATATCCCAGACTGACCTCAGCTTACTGAGTGCTGGGATTACAGGCTTGTGTTACCATACCTACCTGTAAAAACTCCTTTCAAAGGGAAACATGTTTTGTTAGACTCTCTAAGAACAAGGCCAGCCTTGGAGCTTAGATTTT
Source organism: Dipodomys spectabilis (assembly GCF_019054845.1). NCBI lineage: Eukaryota > Metazoa > Chordata > Mammalia > Rodentia > Heteromyidae > Dipodomys > Dipodomys spectabilis. The sequence continues at coordinate 1,124,707 of NW_024871006.1, read as the reverse complement.
TTTTTAATTGTGAAAATACTGTACAGAGGGGTTTCAATTATATGGGCAAGATAATGAGTGTATTTCTTATCAAGCATTGTTGCCTCCTCCTTTGATTCTTCTTCCCATTCCTTCCCATCTCCCCCCTCCATCCATCCTCCCACACCAAAGTTGTAAAGTTCATTTTCGACATAACATCTTGTACATCTCATTGGTGCAATGGGTCCACGTGTATCCCTATTTAAATGATTTTTTTTCTCCCCCTCCACAAATTATACCAACATCAAATACAGTGAAAACGGGTTATACTGTGGGGCAGGGACATACAAAGCAACAAAAAAAATCTTATAAATATGCTAGACATAATAGCAAGAAAGAAAAAACATTTGAGTCCTTAACTTGGGGTTCATTTCACTTAACATCAACTTATCTGACCTTATCTACTTGTGTCAGATATATACTAGTTATTGCAAATAAGGGAAACCATGGGACCTGTGTTTCTTTGGGTCTGGCTTACTTCACTTAATATAATTTTTTCCAAGTCTTTCCATTTCCTAATAAATGGGGCAATATCATTCTTTCTGATGGTGGCATAGATTCCACTGTATATATATACCACATTTTCTTGATCCATTCATCTACTGAGGGGCATCTGGGTTGCTTCAATATCTTAGTTATGGTGAATAGTGCTGTGATAAACATAGTTATGCTGGTAGCTTTAGTATGGTCTTGTTTGTGATCATTTGGGTAAATGCCCAAAAGTGGGATTGCTGGGTCATCGAGAAGCTCTATGTGGAGTCTTTTGAGGAACCTCCATACTACTTTCCAAAGTGGTTGAACAAGTTTACACTCCCACCAACAATGCAGTAGGGTTCCCTTCTGTCCACATCCCCTCCAGCATCTGTTGTTATTAGAGTTCTTGATTATAGCCATTCTAACTGGGGTGAGTTGGTATCTCAATGTTGTTTTGATTTGCATTTCTTTTATGGCTAGGGAGGTTGAGCATTTCTGCATGTGTCTAGTGGCCATCATTCTTTCCTCTTCAGAGAAGTTTCTCTTTTTGGAGCCTTAGATTCTTGAGTTGAAAAATACTGGCAAAGAAACTAGTCCTAGTTAGTAAAAAAAAAAAATTCTTTCTGGCTGCAAACTAGAATAAAAGGGAAGTTACCCACATCACTGATACATGTGTTTAAAAACAAATCAAACTGAGTGACGGTGGCTCTTGCTTGTAATCCTAGCTAATTGGGAGTCTGAGAGAGGAAGAATTGTGGTTAGAGGCTGGTCTAGCAGAAATATTTGCAGGACTTGATCTAAAAATAATCACCAGGCTGGGAATGTGGCTTAATGGTAGAGTGCTTGCCTAGCATGCACAAAGTCCTGGGTTCGATTTCTTGGCACCACATAAACAGAAAAAAGCCAGAAGTGGTGCTGTGGCTGAAGTGGTAGCAAAACGTTTGGGCATTTGAAAATACACATACATATTACATTTAAACTAGTCCATGTTGTCTAGTTTAAAGCCACTGACCCACACACAGTACTTATTCTAAACTACAATCTGAGCTTAGTTTTCTTCCCTCCCCATAGCTCCCTTCCCATCCTCCCTTCCTCTTGTCCTCCCCTCCCCTCCCATGTAGAGAACTCCAACCCAGGCAGGCACTCACCTGAGATGACCCCAATGAAGATGTACATATGGTAAACTTTTTGTGCGAAGGAGGCCGCTACCATCCCAGTGCTGACCAGCAGCCCTCCTGCCATCACCACCAACCGGTGTCCGAAGCGATTGCTCAGGACTGTGGACAGGGGTGCTGTGGGAAAAGGAACACAGAGTGAGTCCTTCCTGCAAGTCTTGACCCTGAGGGACTATGCCCAATCTGCATACAGTGGCTACTGAATAGGTTCAAAAGAGCTGAGATTCTTGGAGCTCTTTAATGAGAGAGACAAGGGGCTAGAGGTGTAACTCAGTGGTAACCCAGGACCCCAGAGCACATGGGTTTGATTCCAGAGAGAGAGAGAGAGAGAGAGCGAGAGAGCGAGAGCGAGAGAGAGAGAGAGAGAGAGAGAGAGAGAGGTGATTGAGGGGCATGGTGGGGGAAAGAATATGAAACTTCTGTCTATATTTTTAGGTGAGAGATCTCCACGAGTATCTACAAAATTATGTATTTACCACGTTACCTATTTTCCTATGATTGCTTGTGTTTTCTTCTCCCTATACACTGCATCCCCTCTCTTCACCCCCCTCCTTCCACCTCCCCCTCCTCCCGTACTGGGGCTTGGGCTCAAGAGCTGGCATGCTATCACTTGTACCAACTCTCCACTTTGGACTCTTTTGCTGGTTACTTAGAGATAAAATTCTGTTTCTTAGATTTGTCTGCCCCGGCTGGCTTCAGACTGTGATTCTCAGCCTCTTGAGTAGCTAGGATTATAGGGGTGAGGCACTCCATTTTGGATTCTTTCTTTCTTTCTTTTTTTTTTTTTTTTTTGTGGTCGTGGGGCTTGAACTCTGGGCCTGGGCGCTGTCCCTGAGCTCTTCAGCTGAAGGCAACCGCTCTACCACTTGAGCCACAGTGCCACTTCTGGTCTTCTGAGTGGTTTATTGGAGATGAGTCTCACGGACTTTCCTTGTCCGGGCTGGCTTTGAACAGTGATTCTCAGATCTCAGCCTCCTGAGTAGCTAGGGTGACAGGCGTGACCCTCCAGCACTCGGCTGGATTCTTTTTTAAAGGAACTTTTGTTTTTGGAGCTGGGCACTGGTGGCTCAGGCCTGTAATCTAGCTACAGAGGCAGAGACCTGGAGGATCATGATTTGAAGCCCACCCTCAAACTCACAATACCCTTGTCTTAGCCTTCCAAGGGCTGGGATTACAGGCATGAACCAACCATGCCTGGCTCACCAGGACTCTTTCTTCAGTGTCTCATTGCTTATCACTCCGTCCTCTGAACATTATATTCCTTAATAGAGGCTGGAATGGGCCAGAAGGGCATGTAAGAGAATGTATCACAAACACACTGCTGTCATAATAGTGGGAAAGGGCCGGGCATCCCAATTCTGGTTGGGCTGGAAGATGTACTCACCTGTAAATGTTAAGACAAACACACATATTGATATGATCCACGAGATCCTGCTGTTGGATTCATTAAAAACTTCCATTAAGTCGGTAAAAAAGACACCAAATGACTTGATGATGCCGTAGGTGAAGACTTCAATGAAGAAAAAAGAAACAGCTACTACCCAGCCCCATCCTCCATCAGGCACTTGAGTATACACATTGACTGTGGAACAAAGTTTTGATTTCTTTTGGGTCATTCTTAATCTGAAATAAAAAGATTTGGAAAAAGAAAAGATTTCAGAATTGCTAATAGCACGAGAACGGAGGATTCAACAAACATACAGCAGAGATACTTCCGTACTTCTTAGTTTGCTGGAGATTTAAATCATACGTAGTTTATGGATAAGTTTTTGTATCTACCTTTGAATTATACATGGGAGCCACAAAGAACCTGGAAGACTTCCTTGTGATGGATGGGATAAATCAGCCAGCAACACAAGGAATCAGAGCACAACCCTGGACCCAGAATAGCCACTAAACCCAGTATTCCTACTGATGGTGAAGAAGACAACCTTCCTTAAATGAAGACAAACTAGATGGACCATAGGAATGGTAATCAGAAAAGCCTAGAAAAGGGAAGCTGGAGGGTTAGCACTGACGTGTCTCACCTTCTATGGGACAGGTGCCTGGGTTACTGGCCAGTGACAATCCATCTAACCCTTCCTGTTCCCATTTGCCACTCAGTAAGCAACATTCTGATTTTGATTTTAGTGTGCCATGTAGGCGTACCTACATGAACAGAAGGTAAACTATTAAGTTACAACATGAGACTTCTGTCGTTTGCTGAGCATTACTTCCTCAAAGGTGACTGCCACAATGTGCCTTGGGTTTCTGGTCTAAGACAATCTAGAATACAGTGATAAATGAGGCACTTCAAACCTCAAGTCCCTATCTGGGTCCTGGTAAACTCAATCAAAGTACCTCTGACCTCACTATGCCTTCTCATTCAAATGATAAGAAACATCAGAATGAGCAGATATGAGCCATGACACCATAAAGAGTAGACAGTCTATTGAACCCCAGAGGGAAGCTGGCTTTACTGAAGTCTTTTTTTTTTTTTTTGTCAGTCGTAGGGTCTGAACTCTGCATTTGGGCCCTGTCCCTGCTCTCTTCAGCTCAAGGCTAGTGCTCTACCACTTGAGCCACAACGCCACTTCCAGTTTTCTAGTGGTTTATTGGAGAAGAGTCTCACGGACTTTCCTGCCCAGGCTGGCTTTGAACTGAGATCCTCAGATCTCAGCCTCCTGAGTAGCTAGGATTACAGGTGTGAGCCACTGGCACCCAGCTGAAATCTTATTGATTGGGCTGGATTACATGAATATGGCAAGATTTCTGCAGTTGCATATCTTTTCAAACGTATCTATAGATATGCTTATGTATGTTCAGCCCAACTAATATTTAATGATATATATAATACTGCGAAATAATAATAAATCCACATAATAAGAAACCCATGGTCTTAGAGCTTTTCCTCCTCTTCCTCTTTTTTCTGTGCTGGTCCTAGGCCTTGAACTCAGGACTTTTTTTGCTTACGGTTAGTGCTCTAGCACTTGAACTACATCTCTACTTCTGGCTTTTTGGTGGTTAACTGGAGATTTTGGTGGTCTTATGGACTTTCCTGCCTGGCCTGTCTTCAAACTGTGATCCTCAGAGGTCAGTCTCCTGAGTAGTTAGGGATACTGGCATGAGCCACTGGAGCCTGACTTGGCCTTGAACTCTTTTTTTCTTTCTTTCTTTTTTTTGTGGTCATGGGGCTTGAACTCTGGGCCTTGGTGCTGTCCCTCAGCTCTTCAGCTCAAGGCCAGCACTCTACCACTTGAGCCACAGCACCACTTCCAGTTTTCTGAGTGGATTATTGGAGATAAGAGTCTCAAGACTTTCCTGCCTAGGCTGGCTTTGAACCATGATCCTCAGATCTCATCTTCCTGAGTAGCTAGGATTACAGATGTAAGCCACTGGCGCCCAGCTGCCTTAAACTCTTAAGCCTACTATCTCAACCTCCCAAATGCCATGCCTGGCAAGGCAAAGGTTTTATTACTAATGGAGAGCAACAGAAAATACCACAGGGATGTCAGTTCATCCATGTCTTGGATTCACATTATAAATCTTGAACAGCAATATATCAATCCAGTATAGTATCATCCATCTTCTTGATAACCTCCTTCCCACAGTAACCCAGTACTTGGGAAGGGCTATACCCATTTTAGACTCTGTTTAAATATTTGGCTGAGTGAAAGAGAGCCTAAGATGCTTTAAGAAGCTTATGCTTGGGGTTGGGAAGGTGGCTTAGTGATAGAGTGCTTGCCTTGCATGCATGAGGCCCTGGAATCAATTCCTCAGCACCACATAAACAGAAAAAGCCAGAAGTGGCACTGTGGCTCAAGTAGTAGAGCGCTAGCCTTAAGCTGAAGAGCCCAGGAACAGTGCCCAGGCCCAGAGTTCAGGCCTCACGACCAACAACAACAACAAAAAAGAAGCCTATGCTTGGTATGGTAATGTCAGGCACCATGACTGGGAACAAATGGAGAGATAGAAAGGAATGGGAAATAGCTCAGGCTGGAGGCTGAGCAGCCCAGGATGGTCATTAATGTCCCCTGACACGGAAAGCAGCAATCCATCTAAGACAGGAGCCAGGATCGCTTCAAAACAGCCTTCCCAAGTCACTCAAGATGAGGAAGTGTGTGTGTGTGTGTGTGTGTGTGTGTGAGAGAGAGAGAGAGAGAGAGAGAGAGAGAGAGAGAGAGAACCCATCAAGATTAACAGAAAACAAAACCCCTCTCAGTGTTGGTGACAGGGGTTATCCCAGGTGAGGAGTGCTGGTGGGATATCTCAGTGCTAAATGAGATAGCATCACACAAATCTGCCTAGTTATCACTTGTATAGCTTTGATTTTTAGGCCTTGTATACATCATCACAATATGGGGAAGGGAGTTAGTTACTCTGTAGTAGTAGCCTGTGCTGAATTTCTCCTTGAGTAAGCTTGGTTTTGGTTTTAAAAAATGAGGGGGGAGAAAATAAAAGTAAACCCCAAATAACAATAGCAAGAAAGACAAAGGCAAAACACACACACACACACACACACACACACACACACGCCCCATGGTCCAAGTATGGGGGGGAGGAAAGGAAGAAAAGGGCCAAAGGGGCCAGCAAATTTCAGCATAGCCTGGGCTACTTTGAGACCCTGTCTCAAAAGGGAACAAACAAGAAAACAAAACAGTGTTCCTTTGAATAAATGGGTAGTTTGCCAAGACTTGGAGATCTGTTCTACCTAGATTTTCACTGAGATTTAACTTGGTGAGAAACTATTAGCTCTGAGGGCAGAAGAATATCGATTATACATCATCTCAGGTCAGTCCAGAGTCAGCTCAGAGCAAAGTTCAGTACACAGGCTTCCATGGTATACAGGCAGAGCCTAAGCGCAACAGCTTTAGACAAGTTGTCTCTGGCCCCAGTTGTCCAAACCAGTCAGTAGGTGGGTAAAGTTCATTTAAATTCTTTAGTTAAAAAAAAAAAAGTCCAAATCTAACCTGGAGGCTGCTGAGACAGCATGGAGTCATTGTCTACCACCAACTCAGCCGCTGGCTTTTGCAAGAGCATGATGTTGAAACCCAAGCCCCTAATTTAAGTGTCCTCCTCAGGAGTTCCACTGAGGAAAAAAAGTCCTGCTTTTTTGAAACCACAGGAGGAACAACTCAGGATTCGTGGTACTCATTAAGACAGGACTTTTTTCCACTTGGTTGCACTGTTTTATTTACATACCCTCAGTTTCTATCTTGGACAGATGCCCCTTATCTTAATCACAAGAGGTGTTTCTCCGGTAGTCACCCACCTCCTGTGTTGTTGGTTCCCCCCCACCCCCAAAAAGCTACACAGTAGGTGTGTGAGACAGAGAGAGATCACAAGAGGTGTAAGATCTGGCTTTTCTTCTTCTTCAACCAGACACCTTCCTTATCATGATTGTACAAAAGCATTCAGATCACAGAAAAGTCTCCCTTAACACCACGGTAAAAAACAAAACAACTTCAGAGAAGAGCTGGCACAGACAATCTGTGGAAACAGAACCTGGCTTCCAGGTGGACAAGTTTTCATGGCTGTTCTTCACTGACAGCTTTTCCTAAGGCTGACGCCCTCCACCGTGTTCTTAGCAAAACCCTTTCTCACCTGTCTGGCCCGGGGGGTGGAAGATAAGAAAAACAACCCTGGAGGAAATAACCCACTTCCTCCGCCCGCCAAACCTCGCTCGACCGCGCGGCTCAGCAACACCCGGAGCTTCCCCCGGGCTGCGCAGCCCCGGGAAGCAGGGAAGTTGCGCGGGACCCCGCGGTCAGCCGCTTGACAGGGGGCGTCCGTCGGTCGAGGTGTAAAGGATCCGCGATCTGTCAGGAAATCTCGCCTTCCCGGGAGGGCAGGGGCGTCTCGTGTGTGTATGTGGGGGGGGGGCACCCCGGGGACGGGGGTGAGGTAGGATCGACCCAGGGAACCCCACTTTCCCGGCATGTGCCTCAGTGGTCGCCTCGCGTGTGTGTACGCGCGCACGCGCGCGCGAGCCTGGCGAGGAAAGAACCTGACATTTCGCTCTGGTGACGCGCAGGGAACTTCATGCAAAAAAATAAAGAAAAAAAAACGCAAAGAGGAGCTGAGCACCCCCTCCGATGGCGAGTCTCTTCAACAGCCTGGTGAGGGGCCAGCCAAGGCCGGATCGGGGCGGTGAGGCGTTATTTCCCGGACCCCAGCGGTACCAGGTTAGGGTTGGTTTCCACTCTCTCCGCGGCCCACGCTGCCGAGAGCGCGTCCTCCCGGTGGCCCCGGGTTCTGCCAAGTGTCACAGAATATCTTCGGAATAAGCTCCCCAGAAATGATCCAATGTGAAGGGGTTTCCTCTGCCTTCCCGCCCTCCCCCCCAAAAGACCCCAACACACACGCATTATTTAAAAAAAAAATCCACCCACCCCCCACAATCAAACTTTTAAACGTGTAAAATATTAAAACCAACTCACCAAGTTAGAAGGGAAGAGAATAAACCCCCAAAGGCTCTCAATAAGGCGGAGGCTTGGCCTCCCCCTCCTTATAAGCCGCTCGGTAACATGAAAAAAGGTTTAACCCTCTAGGGCGTGGAGCCCGAGTCTATAACTAGTTGGCTCCGGCCGGTAAGCCCAGTACACCCTAGGCCCCCCACCCGGTCCCGCGCCTGGGCGCCAGGGCCACACCCTCCCTCCCCCGCCCCCCACCCGGATCGCCTGCGCCCGGGCCGTGCGTGCCGCCGCCCGCGCCCCGGGCCCCGCGTCGCGCTGCCTATCTCTTATCCTATACCGGCTGCAGCCGGTCTCCGCCGGCCTCGGGGGCGCGCCGCCGCCGACCATGTGCTGCGAGCGCCGGCGCCTCCGAGGAGGGGGGGGGGCGGCCTAGCGCGCGCGCGCCGACCCACGTGGACCGGGACCGCGCCGAGCGCGCGCCGCGCCCGCCTGCCTGCCCGGGCTTGGGGTCACGGAAGGTAACTACGCTGTGGTCCGGGACTGGCTGCCCCCGCCGGCACCATTGGGGTCCTTGGCACGATGTCCTCATTTCCCCCCAACTCGGGCGCGTCTCCTTGGGACGCTCATGGCCGGCCAGCAGACCCCGGCACTTTGCTTCAATGCAAGTGGGAACGCCAGAGTGCTGGGGTGCGCCGGGGCACCCCCTCTCCGAGTGCTCCCGGCGGGCGCGCGCACGCGTTCACCCCCCCCCCCCCCCAACTCCCAGGCTGCTTTCCTTTTTGCAGACATCCCACCTCGCCTTCCCATCGCGCACCACCGGGCCCTGCCCGCGCCCTGAAGATCCGGGGGCGCTGGCGGGGAGTTGGGAACGCGCGTGCCCCGGACAGAACAGGTTCCTTCCAGTTTTGGGTGTGAGCCGCGCGCGTCGCGGCGCGCGAGTTCCTCCTTCAACGCCCCACTTCTCCCCCCCCCACCCCGATTTCGTCAACTCGTGCACCCCTGCAGTTCCCTTTCTGGGGGTGGGGGTGGGGAGGGAGTGCCGCAGTGGGGCCCCTGGGGAGCCTGCGGCCGGGCCTCTCAGGGTGCTCTGCTTCCCCCCTTTCGCCCCCCCCATCCCCCGCCTCTGCTTTGCTGCAGCGCCCCAGCAACCGCGCTGGGCGGATGGGATGCCCGCAGCCGGGCTGAGTCAGCACCGCCGGCCCGGGGCGCGCGCCCTGCCCGCGGACGCGGCGCCCGCACAGGTGCACGGCTGCCTCCCTCCCCCCCCCCCCCCACCACCACCCGGGGCGCCCGGTAGGCGATCGGGAGGCCTGATGGCGCCCCTCGTTCCGAAGTCCCCGACCCTAGGTGCCTGATGTCCTGAAAGCCCCCTTAGGAGTTTCTCGTTGGGGGAACCCCGCGTCTGTCGGAGGAGAATATGTCACATTTCAGAGCTGGGGTGGTGGTGGGGACGCAAACAGCTTCCAGACCTGCATCCGCAGACCTGCGGGGTACAGTTGGAAACCGTTCCGAGCTCCAGGCCTTTATTTTCCCATTTCTGGGCGGACTTTGGCTCCCTTATTTAGGGTTGTGGGGTATTGTACTTAGAAACTCCGGAGAACCTGAGTTTGGGAGTGTACACCCAGGGTCGCCACTGGGAGGAGCCTGCGATCGGAAATTCAATTTAAAAAAAAAATCTTTCCTGGCTTGTTGATGGTTTTAAGGAGGATAGGCTGGGCATCTCCTGGGTTCGAGGCCACCCTTGGCGGGGAAGCCGTGGTGGGGGTTCAGTGGAGATCAAGTCCTTTGGGGCAAAGCGCCCGACGGCTGCCAGTAAAGTTCCGGTCAGGGTACTGTCCAGCAGCCTTGGCAGCCTGTAGGAAGCCATAGCTTGACAGCACATTTCCAAATCGGTGAAAACTGGATTATCTCAAGGTCTGGTTCCTCTGAAGTGTGGCTCAGTGGCTGGCCAAAGGTGCCCCTACTGTTATTTATTATTTGAGATTTGTCAAGGCTAATCTAATATACATCCAATGAGAAATCTTTCATGAGACTTCTCTTTCTTTCCCCTTCCTTCCTTCTTTCTTTCTTTTTTGTCTGTCATTTGTGGGGCTTGAACTCAGGGTCTGGGCGTGGTCCCTGAGCCTCTTTATGTTCAAGGCTAAATTTCTACCACTTGAGTGGTTTATTGGAGATGATAGACTCTGGGGAACTTTTCTGCCTGGGCTGGCTTTGAGTCACCATCCTCAGATCTCAGCCTCCTGAGTAGTTTAGGATTACAGGTGTGATCCACTGTTGCCCAGCTTTATGAGTTTTTCTTTAATGAGTCTACCCATGCTTCTTTATGTGTGGTGTATTTGTGTGATTCCTCAGGAGGGTGGGAGGAGGCTATGGAACTCAGGGGAAAAGGGTGAAAAAGTATAGGGTGGAGCTCACTGGACACTGGTGAAAGGGAACTATAGAACTCGTGAGTGGAGATGGAAGGAAGGGACTGGGAGGGAGTGAGGGAAGGGGAAGACACTGTTTGAAAGGAAATGGACTTGAGTAATTGTAATCCCTCTTTGCATCACCTTTATTTTTTATTTTATCTATTTATTTTCGACATTGGGGGGTTTGAACTCTGGGCCTGGGTGCTGTCCCTGAGCTCTTGAGCTCAAGGCTAGGCTCTACCACTTGAGCCACAGTGTCACTTCTGGTTTCCTGGTGATTAATTGGAGATAAGAGTCTCAAGGACTTTCCTGCTTAAGCTGGCTTTGAACTGTGATCTTCAGATCTCAGCTTTCTGAGTAGCTAGGATTACAGACATGAGCCACCGGCACTCAGCTTATATCACCTTTAAAATAACAATAAAGTAAACTAAAAAAAAAAAAGAATCTACCTATGATGGTATTTAGAGGTGGATTTTAAACACTAAACCAAAAATGGTGTTAATGCTGGAGAGCCTGTAGACATAATCTTGTAGAGTTATGGTCTTCCCCATTAGTTTACGGTCTTACCCTGGTGGTCTTTAGTTCCTTCTGGCAGTCAATGTGGAAAATGTTACTTTTTTAAATTACTTTTTTTTTTTTGGGTCCCGTTGTGGGGCCTATACTCTGGGCCTGGGCGCTGTCCCTCAGCTCTTCAGCTCAAGGCTAGTACTCTACCACTTGAGCCACAGCACCACTTCCGGCTTTTTTCTTTTTGCTTATGTGGTGCTGAGGAATCGAACCCAGAGCTTCAGGCATACAAGTTAAGCGCTCTACCACTGAGCCACCTTCCCAGCCCCTTAAATTAAATTTTTAATGGGTCTCTGTTACCAATGCTAGTGCTTTTTTAAAAAAATAATATATATATATTTAATTGTGAAAATAGGGGTTACAATTACATGGGCAAGATAATGAGTACATTTCTTATCAAGCATTGTTGCCTCCTCCTTTGTTTCCCCTTCCCATCCCTTCCCATCTCCCCCCCCCCCCACACACACACTTGTTTGTTTTGAGATAGGGTCTCATCTCCCTTGTGCTGGGATTACAGTTAAGTATCCCTCAGACCCATTGCCCAGCCTGGTCCGTAATTTCTGGGCTCAAGCCATCCTTCAGTTTTAGCATCTCCAGTTTGGGTGTCCAGGTACCCCACGCTTGCCTAGCTGCACAGGCACATTTACTATGTCACTGTAGATGCTATATTGTCTTGTTTGGGAAGTTAGGGGTGTAAGCCATCATTTAATAGAGTGGCTCCAAACAATTCACATGAAATCTTGGCGCTTCCGCATCATGATATTAAGCCAAGGACTCAATGAATGGGGAAAAAATCCTATGTAAATATTTTATTTATTTATTTATTCCCAGTCTTGGAGCTCGAACTCAAGACCTGGGCACTGTCCCTGAGCTTCTCTTTTGCTCAAGTCTAGCACACTACCACTTGACCCACAGCACCACTTCCTGGTTTTTCTGTGTATGTGGTACTGAAGAATCTAACTTAGGGCTTCATGCATGGTAGGCAAGCACTCTACCACTAAGCCACATTCCAAGTCCCCATGTAAATATCTTGACCAAGTGGAACCTAACTGTTGGTATTATTACTCTTACTTTTGGTATTAATGATAATTACCTTTTTATGTTTCATGTTGCATACAATCTTTAACTCCATCAACAGGCTTCTTGCAAATAGCTCTTCTCAGTTTAGGGATTGAGGCCCAGAACACTGCATGGCCCATGGTGAATCCCACTGCGGTTGTAGATTCCTACTGGGCTTTGTAATTAGATCTTCTTCAAAGTTGACTTTGGCCATGTGTGTTTAGATAATGGAGAGGTGGTTGGAAATCAGTTTTGCTAGCCTGGTTAGAAGAACCTCAGCCTTCCTTCCATCCTTCTAGACCAAGTATGAACACCTCTGTTTTGTTTGGAGGTTGTTGTTGTTTTTACTTCTTCAGGAAAAGTATTGCATTACCATGCTAATCACTACCTCCCCACAACAAAACTAACTCTGTTTAGTTCTAAATAAGAACAAAAGAACATTTAGGGACTGGAGTCTTGGACCAGGAAAGTCAGGAAATTAAGCTAAGGCTTCAGCTCCCCTCCTGCTCCCCTCTGTAGGTGTGGAGCCCACGAGGCAGGTAGAAACCTCGGCCCTCCCTTCCCAGTGAACGAGCCTGTGATGCCCTGCAAAGCTCACTCCGCAACTGCTGGAGAAAAAGCTCACTCCTCACAGCTGCCTGACTCTCCCTTTTCAAGCCCTTTCACTTAGGATCATTTGCATGAGAACAGATTCCTTTGTGCAGAGTTGGCCTGGCCTGTTCTCCATCCACGCTTCCAGTCCCCCAAGTCTTTGGGTTGGGTTGCTAGGCAGATATGACCCAGGCTTGCAAATCAGCTCACTGCATTTCCCAGTCTGTGAGAACTTCAACTTGGTAAGCAGATTGAAAGGCTTGTGGTGCGAAGCTGGGAGCGGCGTGTCCCGTGCCCAAGCCTGCTTGAGTGGCTTCTGGGTCTTTAGGGCTTAGGAAGGGGAGTGTGTGTTTGTGTGTGTGTGGGGGGGTCTGCTCAACCAATTACCTCTTCCTCTCTCTGCCCCCCCTCCCTCTCCGTCTTCTGGGTCTTTAGGGCTTACACAGAGGAAGGGGAGTGTGTGTGTGTGTGTGTGTGATTGTTTGTGTGTGTGTGTGTGTGTGTGTGTGTGTGTGTGTAGGGGGGGTCTGCTCAACCAATTACCTCTTCCTCTCTCTACCCCCCCTCCCTCTCCATTCAAGGGCCTACATTTTGAATGATTGGACTGAATTCTATTGGGGATAATTCTTTTGCTTTAAAATGTTCATATCTGGGCTGGGAATGTGGCTCAGTGGTAGAGTGCTTGCTAGCATGAGTGAAGCCCTGGGTTCGATTCCTTAGTACCACATACACAGAAAAAGCCAGAAGTGGCACAGTGGCTCAAGTGGTAGAGTGCCTAGCCCTTCAGCAAAAGAAGCTTAGGGACAGTGCCCAGACCCTTGAGTTCAAGCCCCACGACTGGCAATAAATAAATAATAAAGTGTTCATATCTGCTTGTTTTGATGACAGAGAATGTCAAATTGTGCCCCTTAGGAGGTCTGGGTAGATAGAGTGTATTTAGCTTGACATTTGTGACCCCCTTCCCTCCTCTTCAAACTAAAGAAGGGTTACATACTGGGGGATCACAAAGACAGCTGGGGATGGGGGTGGGGTGCCTGACTAGTGTCGCTAAGGATGGTGAGATGATGATGATGATGATGATGATGATGATGATGAAGAAGAAGGTAACATGTTACCTGCTGTGTTGCCAAGTTGACTGAGAGAACATGTGTAAGGGACTGCCTACTGTTGTTGGCTCTTAGGACAAGTGACATGACCTTTGACCATTGACCATTGTCTCCTAGAGAATTGAGAACCGAGGTTCAGAGCAGGATGGGGGGAGGACCTTGAACCAAGGGAAGGATGCATAGAACAGCGAGAGTGGGAGATGGGAGGGGGTGAACGCGTCTTGTACTGGGGGACCTTGAGGTCACGCATGACCACCCACGGAGCTGTGTCCAGGACTTGGACCTGGGTATGACTCATTAACTCTGGAGTGACTTCTTTTTGTTTTGTTTTCGCCTGTCCTAGGCTTTGTTCCCGAGTGCCTTTTGCTCTAGGCTAGCACTCTACCACTTGAGCCACAGCTCTACTTCAGGCTTTTCCTGTGATTCATTGGAAAGAGTGTCACAGGCTTCCTGCCTAGGCTGGCTTCTAACTGCAGTCCTTAGATCTTCACCTCCGGAGTAGCTAGGATTTACAGGTGTGAGCCAGCACCACCTGGCTTGGAATGATTGGATTTCACCATTAAAAGTTTCTTCTTTTGCACTTAAGTCTTCCCAGCTTAGTGCTCTTGGAGTGTGATCCTCTCACAGCTTATAAAGAAAAACAAAACAAAACAATAATAGAACATAGCCTTAGGGAGGCCTCTGGGGTGTATTTTTTTTTGTTGTTTGTTTGATTTGTGGCTTTTTTGGTGGTTTGTTTTTTGCACATCTTGGGCGTCCAACTCAGGGCCTGGGCTCTGTCCTTGAGCCTTTCTGGGCTCAAGGCTAGAGCTCTACCACTTAAGCCACAGCACCACTTCTAGCTTTTTCTGTTTATGTGGTACTGAAGAATCAAACCCAGGGCTTCGTGCATGCAAGGCAAGCACTCTACCATTGAGCCACCTTCCCAGCCTTGAAGCCTCTGTTTTAAAAAAAAAAAATCTATCTATCTATCTATCTACCTATCTATTTATCTATCTATCTATCTATACATGTATAAGTATGTATGTATTGGAACTGCTGCAAAAGGCCTAAAACTCAAACCCATATCCTCAGAACAAGAAATCATGTCAGTCGGGGGCTGGGAAGGTAGCTCAGTGGTAGAATGCTTGCCTCGCATGCATGAGGCCCTGGGTTCGATTCCTCAGCACCACATAAACAGAAAACCAGAAGTGGTGCTATGGCTCAAGTGGTAGAGTGCTTGTGTTGAGCTGAAGAGCTCAGAGACAACGCCCAGATTTGGAATTCAAGTCTCACAACCAACAAAAAGAAAGAAAGATAAAAAAGAAATCATGTCAATCACATTGCATTTAGGAATAAGTGCATGCTGTATTAGACTTTGTGTCTAGTCTAGGTTATGGGTCATGGAATGTGGCAAAGTGCAAGGTACCAAGCCACTGACTTCTGCCTTGGGGGAATCAAGCTTTCATTGGATAATTCTTGTCCACTGCCATGTTCCCAAAAGCCCAAGACACACAACCTTGCTCTTCTTCCTACTTCCTGTGCCTGTCCAACCATACACACACTGTCAATGTGTGGTTTCCTGCAAGGCAGATCTTCGTTTTAACCCTTTGGGGCCAGTGTGACAATGCATTTCCAGCTGCTGTGACTGATGCAGAATGGGTGCCCTGGGACTCTGTGGTAGACAGGAGACCTGGAAGGACCCTGCCCTGCTGTGGCCAGTGGAGATTCTAATCTCCTCGGGAGAAGTTAGCCTGGATGCACTGAGAACCTCTGTCCTTCCCTCCCATGCCCTGCCTGTTCATTCATCCACAGCCTTCTGGTGAGAACTGATGAGTGCAGCCATCTACAGGGCCACAAAAACCACACCCCGGAGAATGTGCTTCCTATGGAGAAGATGTATGTGTCGCTATTACCTTGCAACACGTGGAGGAGCATTTGGTTTTGGTTTGGTGGTACTGGGGTTTGGAGCTTGCAAGGCAAAGCAGGCTATTTGAGCCACTCTGCTGGGAGCACCCCCCCCCCCCCCGCTTTTTTTTTTGCATTGGTTCTTTTTTGAGATGGGCTCTTTCTTTATATCCTGGACTCTGATCCTCCTATTTGTGCTTCCTTCCCCCCCCCCCCCCCCCACATCCTTGAGATGGTAGATCCTTGACACTGCTCTCAGCTGTTGATAAAGATAGATTCTTATGCCTTTTTTTTTTTCTTTGCTCAAGCTGGCCTTTTGAATTATGATCTCCCTGACCTCTATCTCCTAAGTAGCTAAGATTATAGTCTTAAGCCATGGAATCAGACAGATTTGTTTTGTTTTTGTAGTGAGTGCTGCGGACATGTTAGGGTAGTGTTCCACAACTTAGCAACCTCCGAAGGCCACAAAGTGAAGTCTTTTTTTTGGGGGGGGGTACATTTTTTATTGTAAAAATAGTGTTCAGAGGGGTTACAGTTACATGAGCAAAGTAATGAGTACATTTCCTGTCAAGTATTGTTGCCTCCTCCTTTGTTTTTCCTCTACCATCCCTTCCCTCCCACCTCCACAACTCCCCCTTCCCCCCCCAAAGTGAAGTCTTTTTTGGGGGGGGGGTCTGGTCATGGGGCCTGAACTCTGGGCCTGGCGCTGTCCCTCAGCTCAAGGCTAGCTCTCTACCACTTGAGCCACAGCGCCACTTCCGGCTTTTTTTTTTCTGCTTGTGTGGTGCTGAGGAGTCGAACCCAAGGCCTCATGCATGCAAGGCAAGCGCTCTACCACTGAGCTACCTTCCCAGCCCCCAAAGTGAAGTCTTAATGTGAGAATTACAAGTGAGCCTCTGGAGGATGGCCAACTAGAATGGTCGTCTGACGTTAGTTAGGGAAATAGGGGATGAACCTGGTTTTCAGGGTGGGGCCTGGGCAGGCTAGATTTTCTTTTGTTCATTAAATACTGATTGAACACCCTTTGGTTAAGTTACTAACTTGGAGTTTGCATCCAGGAGTTGTGTGTGTTGTTTGAATCTCAGGCCAAGTATCAAGGACAAGCCATGCTCTGGATGTTTCTGATGTTCTTGAAATGTGATCCCTTCCCTCCCCTGCCCTCCCCTTTCTTGGTTCTTTTTCTTTGGGTCATAGGGCTTGAACTTGGGGCCTGGATGCTGGCCCTGAGCTCTTTCATTCAAGGCTAGCACTGAACCACAGTTCTACTTCCGGTTTTTGGATGTTAATTGGAGGTAAGAGTCTCATGGACTTTTCTGCCCTGCTGGCCTTGGACCCTGGTCCTTGGATGTTAGCCTATTGAGTAGCTGGGATTACAGACTGAACCACCAGTGCCTGGCTTTCCTTTTAATTAGCATCAGCAAAAGGGAGATTCCTCTTCCACTCACTCTACAGCGAGACCTCAAAACCAGATTTGCTGGAAGGTAGCTTATAGCAACAATGCCAGCCATCACTGGAGTCTGCCCAGCGGAAGGATCTAGCTCAGGTTTACTCAAGATGACACAGTCAACCAAGTTTAGGAGCTTTGAAAATGCAAACCAGAATGACACTTGACTTTGCAAAACTGGTATAGCTCCTGACCAAGGTGTTTGTAAGTTCTTCCTTCACTGGGTTCAGAATCCAGCGGCAGAGCATTCTGAAGCTCATCTCGCCGCCATTACCTATAGCGAGCCCGGATTTCACCATCCACACCCAGAATGTTTTTGTTGAATATTCATTTCACTGAGGCTTGCCTGGTGCTTTCTCAGAGCATTCTCATATTACCCCTTGTTGGGCACCAGTGAGGCTAACTACTCAGTAGGCTGAGATCTAAGGATCACCATTGGAAGACAACCCTGGGGTCGGAAACTGTGAGAGATGCTGCTCTCCAGCTAATCACCAAAAAGCCAGAAATGTTACTGTGGGCTCAAGCGGCAGAAAAAACTAAGGGATAGTGCCTAGGCCCCGAGTTCAAGCTCCAATACCAGCCAACACACAAAAAATGTTATCCCTTTAAAACAAAAAGTGGAAAGATAGAATAACAATAGCCAGCATATCTGAGCAGTTACTGAGAATTTGTGTTGGATTATTTGATTCCTATGAAGCATTTGGGGTGGAGCAGGTAGCTTGCAGGTAAATGAGGTCTTCAAGACATATTTTTCTTGACACAGGCCATCACATTCCCTAGATTCATTCTCCAAAAGGCAAATTTGCCCAAGTAACAGCGTCACCAAATTCAACATTCTTTGCCCAAATTTTAGTGTAGCTCGACTCTACCCATACCTCAACTTCAGACATTCTCAGATAAAACATTAGCAAGAAGTGGGCTTAGTGTGCTCAGGATGCCAGGATTTGATCCCACAGATTAGGGAGAGGGATTTAAGACAACAGAAATGAGTTTCACTGGTCTGGAAGCTGGGCATCTAAGATATAAGACGTGGTTCAGGCTCATCTGGTTCCTGATAAGGGATCTTCATGGCTTGATAATGGCCTGTTCACCTGGTAGAGCAAGAGAACAAAGCTCTTCCATCTCATTCTCCCATGGTCTCATCTAAGCCTACGTGCCTCTCCTAGGCCTTCTCCACATTCCATCACATTGGGATTTAGGGCTTGACTTAGATGTTTTGGTGGCAACCAAAACCTTTATTCTATAACAGAATCTAACACATTTCCTTGGAGAGGTGGGATGGATCTAGAGCAAGGATGATTATACACAAATAGAGAAGATGGTATAGAAAGTTTGCTTAGAAGTTCCCTCTTCTCATACAAGCATGACCAAAAGAAAAAGAAATACTGAGCTTGATTAACAGGACAAGAAGAAAGATGAGACGTAAAATGTGGCTGGTGCCAATGGCTCTGGCCTGTCCTCTAGGAACTCACTTGGGAGACAGATTGAGAGGATTATAATTTGAGGCCAGCCTCAGTAATAGGTTCTTAAGACCCTCTGTCAACTAATAGCTGAGTGTGGTAGTATGTACCTGTCACTCAACTTAAGAGGCTCTAGGTTCCAGGCATGGAAGTAGGCAGGAAGTACAAAAAAGAAAAGTATGAAAATGTGTTGGAGAAGTGACTTAGGTGTAGAACAACTGTTCAACATACACGAAGCCCTGAGTTCAAACCTCAGTACTGCAAAAAGAAAAGGGTATGGTCAAGTCTACTAAAAAACAAAACAAAAAAGGAAAAAGAATTGAACTTAATCTCTTCTAGATCTACAATCCAGGATATATATATATATTTGCTTTATTAGCTTGCATAAAATAGTATGGGGGGAAGGTGGAGGGAGAACTGGGAATGTGACTCAGTGGTAGACTGCTTGCCTAGCGTGCATGAAGCCCTGTGTTCCATTCCTCATTACCACATAAACAGAAAAAGCTGGAAGTAGCACTGTGGCTCAGGTGGTAGAGTGCTAACCTTGAGCAAAAGAAGCTGGGGGACAGTGCCCAGGCCCTTGAGTTCAAGCCCCAGGACTGGGGGGAAAAAAAAAAGTACAAAGAGGCTTCATTGCAATACATCTATAGGCCCCATTTTACTTACAAATATATTGTAGGGAAAAAAATATTGTAGAAAAAAAAAAAAAAGGAAGAGGAGGCCAAGTGTGTTGGTGTATACCTATAATCCCAGCACTGCAGACAGAGACAGAAGGAACATCAGTTTGTGTCTGGGCTGGGCTACATGGTGAGATTCTGTCTTGAAAAACAGAATAAACAACAAGTTGACAAATAAGTTTCTGACTGGGGATCTGCGGTAGCTGACCGACAGTCCTTCCCCCTGGTCATGCCGTTCGGGAATTTTCAAGTAGAGGAGAGAGGTATAGAGAAAAGATGGCCTTCAGATGTGCAGTTGCTCTCTGTTTTTTCTGATCTGTGTTCCACGACCCAGTTATAATTTTCACAGGGCTCCTGAGCTTTTAGCTGCATGGCGTGAGGCCACCTTGGCTCTCCTGGATTGGCTTGTGCTACATGGTTTCCTTCTGTGACCATCTCAACAGGCGGTCTTGGCCTAAAAGTGGACAGGATGTCCTCTGCCCCCCTGTGGATGGCCTTCCTGGCATCTCTGGGCTCCCAGAAGAGATGCTCCTGACTGCAGGTTCTTGCTTGAGATCTCCAAGCTTAACGGGATAAATGAGGTCTCCCAGCTTAAATGAATGGAAAAAATGGAGCCCCTCCCCCTTCTCATTTCTCTGTCTTTCTGCCTCCTTTCTTTGTACTGCTGAAGATCAAACCCAAGGTTTTGTGTATATGCTAGGTAGATATTCCTCTATAGGGCTATAGCCCTTGCCCAAATAATGTATTTTCTTACTTGTTTTACTTTGTTTTGAGACAGAGTCTTGCTAGATAGTGCAGGCTGGCCTGGAACTTTCTATATAGTCCTAACTAAGTTTGAATCCTCAGTCCTCCTATCAGGGTAAAGGTTTTTTGTTTGTTTGTGGTGCCTGTGCTAGGGCTCAAACACTTTTTTTTTTTTTTTTTTTTGGTCAGTCATGGGGCTTGAACTCTGTGCCTGGGTGCTGTCCCTCAGCTCTTCAGATCAAGGCTAGCGCTCTACCACTTGAGCCACAGCACCACTTCTGACTTTTTCTGCGGAGGAATCAACCCCAGGGCCTCATGCATGCAAGGCAAGCACTCTACCACTGAGCCACCTTCCCAGCCCAGAATCTTGGACTCTTGCTTGGCTTTTTTTTTTCTTTTTTTCTTCATGTCTGGAACATGAGCCATGCCTCCACTCCTGGCTTTTTAGTGTTTAATTGGAGATAA
The DNA here is from genome assembly GCF_019054845.1 of Dipodomys spectabilis. NCBI lineage: Eukaryota > Metazoa > Chordata > Mammalia > Rodentia > Heteromyidae > Dipodomys > Dipodomys spectabilis. The sequence goes on along the minus strand of NW_024871006.1, from coordinate 1,104,237 downwards.
GAGTCTCACAGACTTTTCTGCTCTAGCTGGCTTTGAACCTTGAGCATTAGATCTCAGTCTCCTAAGTAGCTAGGATCGCAGGTTCCCGCCACCGGTACACTGCAATAAAGCTGTGTTAAAGATGGCAGTGGAGTTGCTTTCCTGCTTGTGTGGCGGCATCAGGTCAAGGTTATTTTTTGTGTCCTTGGTTAAGCTGAAAGTGCATCCTACCTCTGCTTTAAGAATTCATCTGCCCACGTTGAGCCAGATTCCTACTGACTTGGGGTGAGGAAAGGGACCCTGCCATAACTCTTGGTCCTGGCTGTGGTTGTTATCTGGGGGCCTGGACTAGAATGAAGCGAAATTTAAGGAGGCGTCCACTCCCTGGTTTGTAAGTGCACAGTGGTGGCTGAAAGGGAGGTGGCTGCCTCCTTAAATTCCAAGTCCTAGTAGGGGCTTCTGCTTTCTTCACCTTACCTTACCTGGACACATCTGGATGGATGGGAGGACCTCCTCTCTGTGGAGTTCAGCTTCTCCCTTCACGCAGCTGCCTTGAGGATCTCCGCCGAGAGCTCAGGGATTCTGCTACAACGTTATTCAGGTCTTACTCGCCTTGTGGGAGCTGCCTGTGGTTTCCCTTCTCAGCACAAGCCTCCTGTTCTGCTCTGTGACTCTAACACTCTTCCTCCTTCCACAGCCTTTTCCTTGCCTCTCACTTGAACTAGACCTTCGTTCTCTGCTTGCCATCTTCTTCCAGCATGGGTGCCTCCGATCCTGGGGAGGAGGGCGGGGGGGAGGGAGGTGTTCCATACAGATTCTTCCCCTTTACTTTCTACAGGGTAGTACCCTGACCACCCTCATCAGCTGTCTACGCCGGGGCCCCTTCCTGCTTTGATTTTCTCTGCCATGCTCACATTTAATCTTTCTGACTTCTCTGCAACCCTACCCGCCCCCCCCTGCCCCCCGCCCAAAAAAAAGATATTTGGTGTGAGGCAGGGATTTCATTTGTCTCATTCATGGCTTTGTGCAGTGTCTGGATTAAAGGGCCAGTACACATTTGTTGGACCAATGACTAGATGTGTGGGAGACTCATGTCAGGCCTCAGATAGGTAGCTAGTGCCCTCAGATAGGCAGCTAGTGCCCAAGGCTCTTCCTAGCACCCCCCTCCCCCAACTTCTGTGAGACTCCAGGCCCCTGGTCAGCACACAACCCATGTTCTGATTTTTTTGAGGTTAAACAACCGAATTCTGTAATAAGAGAATTCCTCTCCCCCCACCCCCATCCCAGCTCTGCTTCTTTGTCTCTTCTGGCCTCAGCTCATCAGAAACTGCTGTCTCTGGGAAACTAACAAAGCCCTCTGCCAGAAAAGTCTGTCCAACCTCCTTGTTATTTCAGCTGTTTTCAAGGGTCTCTAGGAAGATGCTTGGCCCAGGGAAGCCCATGGGGAGCCAGAGTCAGGTGATGGATTGAGGGGCTCAGGAAGCCCCAGGACACTGCCCAGCAGGTCGCCCGGTCATTTTACCCTCATTCTCTTGGCTGGCAGCCTCCAGGGCTCATTTCCCTGCTCATTAGCCTGGAAACTGAAGGGAAATCAAACTTCCGCCTACCTGGCAGCCCTGCTTTAAATTTTGGTAAAGGCCCTGGGATCTAGGTCAGTAGTATAGCACCTGCTTAGCAAGCCTCCATGAGGCCCTGGATGCTGTCTCTTAACACCACAAAAAGTCCATGAATAAGATGGAGATTGGAGCTGGGCATGATCATGGCTCACATCTGTGATCTCAGCTACTGGGAAGGCAGAGATTAAGAGGGTCCCAGGTCAAGGCTAGACTGGAGGAAGTTAAAGAGACCTTGTCTCAGTCAGTAAGCTGGGTTTGGTGGTGAGTGACCTTGTGGTCCAAGCTAATCAGGAGGATCTCTGTCTGAGCGGATCTGAACAAAAGCTAGATCAAAAGAGGCCTGAGGATGTGGCTCAAGTAGTAAAGTGCCTGCCTAGAAAGTTGAAAGGCCCTGAGTTCAAACACAAGTACTGTCGAAACAAGAATAACAACAGAAATGGGCATCAGAGAATAGGAATCATGATAAGGCTGACGATGATTGTTGTATTCCTGCCTGGGGAACACGGAGATCTGAGGAGCTGTTGGAATCTGGACACCACAGGAATCCATCCCAGCCAGCCTCGTAGTAGGGCTTTCTTTGTGGGAGGTGTTGAGTTTGGCGGTCAACTATCTCCCATCAGAGGAAAGAGAAATGAATTCATTCCCCAAAGACCACTCCTTTTCTTCCTTAGGCAGGTGGCCAGCCCCTTGCCAGTGCCTGCCCTCCCACCATAGACTGACAGCTATGGAAAGTTGGGAGATAAAGTCCTGGGCCAGCAGGTGGGCCCAGTTTCTTTAGGACCACTAGGCTTACAGGACCAGCATGGGTCTTAATGGAACTCCTTGGCTTAGAGTCCTCCATTGGATGTTTCATGTTGAAGTAGGCCCTGAGAGGAGACTGGAGCTGGCACAGCTTCTTTCCAGGCTTTGCCTTTGTTTTAGTGATTTTAGAAAAAAATCCTTTAAACAAGGATTTTGGCTCCAACCAGCCCAGTTCCTGTAATGGAAAAAAATGCCTCTAGATCCCCTCCCCTTAACCTAACCCACCTTGACTGTTCTGTTCAGGACTGACAGATAAAACAGTTAGGCTGTAATCTGGCACATACTGGAAACATCGAGAGTTTACTGTAAACTCCGCCTTTTTCACGTGCTTATGGTAAACTCCACTAAACTCTTCCTGCCTTACTCGTTGAACTTGTGAGTCATTTAAACCAAAAGTGATAGGCTGGTTTAAACAGCCATTATGTGACAAACTATAACCTCATTGGCCACTGCATGTGGTCTAGTAGGACTGTGCAATCTTTTGGGCGTGTAACAATCTCATTGGTCACCTGCACGTGACCAGGCTTGACCTCATGAATTTTGCCTTTAAAAACCAAAGTACATGGGCCGCTGGGGGGTTGCAGTATCAGCTCCCAAGCCTGTGCTATGGCCCTAGCCAGTCAGTGTAGGAACCTTCTCAATAAAGTTGCTTCTTTATTAACAACTTTGTTGCGGTGGGCTCTGTCACTCCGGGCGACTAGGTGGGCTTGCCTGCCTGAGTAGAGGGTCTTCCTACTACAGTTTGACTTTTCCTTCTAGCTTAAAAAGTAAATCTAGGCTGGGCACCAGTGGCTCATGCCTGTAATCCTAGCTACTCAGGAGGCTGAGATCTGAGGATCAGAGTTTGAAGCCAGCCCGGGCAGAAAAGTTCATGAGACTCTTATCTGCAGTTAATGATGAAAAGAAACCAGAAGTGGAGCTGTGGCTGAAGTGGTAGAGTAGTAGCCTTGAGTAAAAGAAGTGCTAAGACAGCTTCCAGGCCCTGAGTTCAAGCTTAAGGGGACACACACACACACACACACACACATACACACACACACACACACATACACACACACACACACACACACAATCTACAAACTGAGAAGGGATTAAATGTCTCCCCAGAGATATGGTGGCATGCTGGCTAAATTAGCTTATTTCCATTCCTGTGAAAATTTTAAGTTCTGTGTTAAGGATTCTTTGAAAATCCTTGTATCATGGAACAATGGAGGTAAACAATCTATGTGTACTTTCATTTCACCTTCTTTCAGGAGTGATTTTTTTTTTCCCTCCTGGAACTCTTGTACCTTGAGTCATTCTTAAATGGATTATTGAGCAGGAATGAAGTCTCTCCAGGGCTCCTGGGCTAAGTAGCTTTAAGAAGAAAGCATTCTAGGGCTGAGAAGGTGGCTCAGTGGTTAAAGCACTTGCCTTGCATGCCTGAGGCCCTGGGTTCGATTCCTCAGCACCACATAAGAAAAAAGCCGGAAGTGGCGCCGTGGCTCAAGTGGTAGAGCGCTAGCCTTGAGCTGAAGAGCTGAGGGACAGTGCCCAGGCCCAGAGTTCAGGCCCCATGACTGGACCCAAAAAAAAAAAAAAAAAAACAAAAAAAAAAAAAAAAAAAAAAGAAGAAAGCATTCTAGGACCATTGCTCAATGTTCAGGAGCCTGTGGAATGAGGCTGGAAGTTAAGCACCAGGTGAACAAGTATTTGTTAAGTAATCTGCTTGAGCAAGAAACTTCCAGAAAGACTTTCCAAAAAAGAGAAATCTTTCAGGGCCTCAAGTTCAACAAACACTTGCTGGCATCTAATTGAGTTGAAATCACTCTCCTTTTGGAAAGAGGAATTTGCATTTCTGAACAATTGATTCATTGGACTTCTGAAGATCTTGGCTGTTTACTGGACTTCCTTTTATTTTGATTAAGGAATATCTGCCCATCATTTACATATTCCCACCTATCCCCATCCCCTCCTGCTGACTGTTGGCTTAGCTGGTAGGGAGGACAAAACTCTAGGCCTACTAACATGATACATTGGTTCTTTCCCATGTTCAACTAAGGCTTTTATTTGGTCCAGAATTTTAGCTCTGTGTCTTCTTACTACCTTCAAAAACTAGGATAATGACATTTTCCTCCTCTCTCAGCTCTATTTGTAACCAGTAGCTGAAAGTCTAACCCTGACTTGCAAAACTCACTGTGATAGGTTTCACCTTGGTCTTTGTCAGCTGGAACTGAGTCACCTCTAGTTAGGCTGTGCTGTTTTCCTGTCTCATGTAAGGCCAGAGTCAAGTTGGTTTTTGTTTTCTAGCACTTTCCTACTCCAAGAATGAATCAGGACTAGCAGTGTAGGCCTCACCTGGGAGCTTGGTAGACATGCAGATTCCCAACCCCAGCCTTACACACCAAGTCTATCTTGTCTTTTCTTTCTTTCCTCCTTTTCCTCTACCTCTTCTTCTCTTTCTCCTTCTTTCCTCCCTTTCCGTCCCTAATGCTAGAGATGGAACTTAGGATCTCATATATTCTAGGCTAGTGTTCTACCTCTGAATTATATCTCTAGTCCTTTTTTACTACAGATTCCATGATTAGGCTGATCATGGTTGTACAAGCCTGTAATCCCAGAACTCAGTAGGCTGAGGCAGGAGGATGGCAAGTTTGAGACCAGCCTGGGCTACATAATGAGTCTCAGGCTTGCCTGGGTTGTACAGTGAGACTCTTGTCTCAAAAAAATTACATAATAATGGGGCTGGGAAGGTGGCTCAGTGGTAGAGCGCTTGTCTTGCATGCATGAGGCCCTGGGTTCGATTCCTCAGCAACACATAAGAAGAAAAAGCTGGAAGTAGTGCTGTGGCTCAAGTGGTAGAGCGCTAGCCTTGAGCTGAAGAGCTGAGGGACAGCGCCCAGGCCCAGAGTTCAGGCACCATGACTGGCAAAAAAAAAAAAAAAAATTACATAATTAGGGTGAAAAGGGACATATTTCCAGGAAAATTTTTTGAAATCATTTTTTACATTTAATTACAAACATATGCAAGTTGAAAGTACAGTGAATAGCCATATTGCTACCACCTAGATTCTGTTATTAATTTTGTTGCTTTACATGTCCTCTTTTTCTCCCAAATTATTTCTTTTTTCTTTGTTGGTTGGGGGGCTTGAACTCTGGGCCTGGGCGCTGTCTCTGAGCTCTTCAGTTCAAGGCGAGCGCTCTACCACTTGAGCCACATCATCACTTCGCCCCCAAATTAATTTCTATCAAGTGTGTGTTTGTGTATTTGTGTGTGTGTGTGTGTGTGTGTAGGTGTTAGTCCTGGGGCTTGAACTCAGGGCCTGGATGCTATCCCTGAGCTTTTGTGTCATGGCTACCATTCTGCCACTTCAGCCACAGCACCATGTTCAGCTTTTTGGTAGTTAATTGGAGGTTTTAAAAAAAAATTCTTCTAGACTTTTCCTGCCTGGGCTGGCTTCAACTCTACTCCTTCAATCTCCGTCTCCTGAGTAGCTGGAATTACAGGTGTGAGCCACTGGCTGAAAATGGTTAGGTTAGAGCATGAATATTACAAAGACTTGTGTCTTAATCCTAATGATCTAACCTTTTAGAATTCTCAGTGAGTTTAACCAAGTCACAATTAATTTGGGGATTTCTTGTGAATCAGAGGCACGTGGTAGCAAGAGGGGATGCACTGGGATTTAGCAGAGTTGGGGGGCTGAGCCTTCTTTCCCCACCAAGAACGCTGGGCCTCCACCTCCCATCTACACTGTGCGTGGGTTGAGAGAAGTCATCTCTCATATTACTTCTGACCCTGTAACTAGAGGTCCATTGCAAATATTATTGTCATGGCATTTCAGGTGGAAGAAACTGAGGAGCCCGTTAAATATTCAAATAAGAAGGAAAACATCTGTTGGCGTGGAAAAATGATTATTTCCTAAGCTACTGGGTAAAACACAGCTGCACTGGCAGTTTTAACACTGTTTTCTTGTCAATTTTTGTTCTTTCAGGAAACCTGACAGAAACCTCAACCATCTGGAACTTAGAAACTCATTTGGGGCTGACTGCGGCTTCTAGAACATTCAGGTGTTCAGATGGGAGAATGTATCCGACAGGCACCAGATGGAGTCTCACGCAGATGCAGGGCTTGGGCTGTGACTCTTAACATCCTCCAGCGGTGATTTGCTGCCTGGTCAAAGAGCAGTTGCTAACTGTGGCATCTAATAGTTGCACGTGTTGGTGGTCATCGTGTGAAGCTGCAGTTGTGAAGTAGCTCCTATGGAGAGGAACTTCCAGTGATTTACAAGTCTCCTGACTCTCTGGGATTAGGGTTTCAGATGGAGTCCTCATTTCTGTAGCCCCAACCATCTCTTAACACCTTCATCATTAACACTGCCATTACCAGTCACACATACTGCACCTGCTCCCCAGGGACTTCCTGCAGACAGAGCACTGGGGGGAAATCCCTAGCAGTGGTTCACCTTTGCAGCCGACAGAGGGAAGCTGCTTACCAGCATGGGCTGGCTTTCTCTGAAAGTTTTGTTGGTGGGAGTGAGTTTCTCTGGATTTTTTTACCCTCTTGTGGACTTTGGGATCCATGGGAAAAAGATGGGCCAGAAACCAAATATCGTGATCATCTTGGCTGATGATATGGGATGGGGTGACCTGGGAGCAAATTGGGCAGAGACAAAGGACACCCCCAACCTGGATAAGATAGCTTCGGAAGGAATGAGGTGAGTGTTGAAGATGCCAAGTTCACATATCTGTGGATGTCTCCACCCAGTTCTTAAATCATGTGGCTGCATGTTGATTTTATTACTTATTCAGCTGGTATAAAGCTAGCTTGCCAGCATGAAGAAAATCATCCATTATCTACCCATCTACCCATCCATCCATCCATCCACTCATCCATCCACCCACTCACCCATCTATTTCTCCATTCATTTATTCATTCACCCACCCATTCATTTACCCATCCATCCATCTATCCATCTATCCCCCCTACTATCTTATCTACTCTACATATCCATCCATCTGCCTACCCACCTACCTAATCCATCCATCCAACCTATGTGGAGTATACAGATATATTAGAAGCTGGGAGTACAGAGGTGGACAAGACAGAAATCATTGCTTTCAAGTTACTCACTTGGCAGAGGAGACAGGTTAAACGGCATGTAAGAATTGCAATTGAGCCGGGCACTGGTGACTCACGCCTGTAATCCTAGCTACTCAGGAGGCTGAGATCTGAGGATCGTGGTTCAAAGCCAGCCTGGGCAGGAAAGTCCGTGAAACTCTAATCTCCAAGAAACTACCAGAAAACTGGAAGTGACGCTGTAGCTCAAGTGGTAGGGCACTAGCCTTGAGCTGAAGAGCTGAGGGACAGTGTTCAGGCCCAGAGTTCAAGTCCCACGACTGACAAAAAAAAAAAAAAAGAATTGCAATTGAGTCATAGATAATTTTTTTCCCTTTTCAAAAGAAAAGTAGGACTTTTACAATGGAGTCATACATGAGTCTGTGTTTAGAGTTCTTAGAGTTTATAAAGGGGAGGATGAAGAACTCAGCCTGATGGCTCGGGGGAGAAAACTTTGAAAAGCAGCTGAGAGCCATGGGTACACATGCTCATTTGTGAGTGGACATGATGAATGAACAGTTAAGATACACATGACCACTATAGAGTTGAGGTCGCACATCTGTGGAGTGGGACTGGAACGTTTCCCTGCTTTTTCCACACAGATGGAGAACAAGTGTCAGAGCTGGCCAACATCTACATTTAAAAAAAAAAATTGTTTTTTTGCCTTGAGACATTTTTGATCCTCCTAACTCAGCCTCCTGAGTGCTGGGATTACAGGCATGTGTCACCAAGCCCAGTTGACTTTTGTGTTGTTTTTCTGGCTGATGTGGATGAGTTGGCCAGTATGGATCCCATCTGTGTTGTATTACTCTATGCCTCCATTTGGGTTGGGAAATCATTCTAGCTGCTCCGAATGGCCCATGGAGAATCTCTATAGAGTTGCAGCCACTTGCAGCCCAAGCTCAGATCTTTTCCTCTGAGGTAGACACACCTGGGTAGAAAGATAGCCACATCTGGTCTCTATCGCGTTCAGCCATTTTTTTCTCACCTCAGTCATCGTGAACTTTCTTGGATCACTTTCTCTGCTTCCCATCCTTTGGAGCCTTTTTGTAGCCCTAAGCTCTGTATGATCTCACAACCTGGATTTCTTCACCCTCTATCTCCCAGCTCTCTTGCATTGTCATTTCCCCGTGGAGGGCCTCACCTAGGTGGTGAACTCATCCTGTGCACTGTTACTTCCTGTTTCACTGATTGCTGCTCATCACATAAGACCCTGCCCCCTTGGGCTCCTCAGAGCCGGTATCCCAAGGTACCTCAGCTGTACCCTGACCTTGCAGCTTCTCAGGGTGATGGCTTTCGACTTTGTCTGCCTGTGTTCGGGTGAAACTCCCTCCCTTCCCCCATCAGATTGATCAGAACATCAAATTCAAAACATCAGAATGTGACCTCATTTGGAAAGTTGGTCTTAATAAATGTCAAGGATTTTCATGATAGAGTGAATTTAGGGCAAACCACCTAAATCCAATGACTGGGGTCATTATCCGCCAAAGGGTGGACACAGAGACACAGGGAGAAAGTAATGTGAAGTAGAGATGGGATTGGATGTGTTTGTACTAAGAACTGTGGCAGCCACCAAAAACGGCTAATGTCTTCATTTCAGACTTCTGGCTTTCTGGCTGCCCAGTTGTAATTTGTTACGAGAGCAGCACAGACACACAGAAAACGCTCCTCTTTCTCTGAGCTTCAAGAAGGAAAGTGCAAGCCAGAACCTGGTGGCTCCCACTTGTCATCCTAGCTATTCAGGAGGCTGAGATCTGAGGATCACAGTTCGAAGCCAGCCCAGGCAGGAAGTCCATGAGACTCTTATCTCCAATTCGCCTCCAGAAAACTGGAAGTGGCACTGTGGCTCACAGTATTAGAGCACTAACCTTGAGCCAGAAAGCTCAGGGACGGTGCCCAGGCTCTGAGTTAAAGTTCCATGACTGACACACACACAAAGAAAGAAAGAAAGAAAGAGAGAGAGAGAGAAAGAAAGAAAAGAAAAGAAAAGAAAAAGGGAAGTGCTGTATCTCCCACCCTCTTATATTCTGACACAGGCACAGGTTCGAACAATGAACAGAACCGTTCATCAAGAGAAATGGACTTTAGAGCTGGGCATGGCAGTGCATGCCTTTAAACTCATCCCTGGGAGATGGAGGCAGGAGGATCTTGAGTCTGAAGCTGGTCTGGCTGCTTTGTGAGACCCCCATCTCATAAAACAGTAGCTCTAGGAACTCATGGTCTTAAATGAGATGTCTCAGATTTTGGACACGGAAGTCTTTCCTGGGGAGAGAATTGATCCTCACTGCATTTACGCCATTGTCAAGAAGGACTGCTTTCAACGTCAGCAGGTTAGGGGAGAGACAGGCCTTATATTTAAGCTGGGTTTAGATCTCTGTCCCAGAGATTCTCCCATTGAGAACATCATCTTGAGCAGAAGGGGTACCTCAGGGTTCAGGAGCAAACCCGGTTTGGTAGGCTCCCCTATGTGAACATACTCTGTCCGTCTGAGCCTGTGGCGGTGGCCAGGTAGACAGCTGTCTGGGCCTAAGGTCGACGGTTTTGCATTCTGGGCCTTGTAGACAGGAAGGCCAGGCTTGCTGTGAGGTCTGGTCTCTCCTCTGCGTACTCCCAGGAACCATGGCTTTCAGACATGAACTCATTGCTAAGTAGGGTTTCGGCATGATTTGAAAAAAATGCCTTTTTTTATAGCATCTTTGAATGGACTCTTTTTTGTTGGTTGGTTTTGTCAATACTAGTGCTTCAACTTAGGTCCTGGGCACTGTTCCTTAGCTTTTTTGCTCAAGCCTGGTGCTCTACCATTTGAGCTTCAAGCTCTACTTTTGGCCTTTGGGTGGTTAATTGGAGATAAGAGTATCACTGACTTCTACCTGGGCTGGCTTTGAGTCCTGATCATAATATCTCAGCCTCCTATGTTGCTAGGATCACAGATGTGAACTTCTGGGGCCTGGGCCGGCCTGGTTCTTCCTGGTTATGTGACACTTGTTACCTACCCTTGCTGAGCCTCAGTCTGCTCATGTGTACAGTGGGATGAGAAGAGCAATCTCCGTGACAGGCTTACTTACCGTGAGGAGGAATTGCGGTACATCACGGTACATCAGTAGAACTGTCTAGCAAATGTCTCATGGGAGAGACGAATAACCAGTGGTGAGAGGTGGTCTCAGCCAGCCAAACCCACTTGCCACTCAGGTGAAATGTGTGCTGGGAAGACTCAGCGTGCAGCTAGCTGCCAGTGTCTGGTGATTACTTGTGTGCATGGATCAGCAGTGTCTCCTCTTTGCACCTTGCTTTCCCTTGCTCTCCCCCAGCTGAGTCATGCCCATGCCGATGCCAACGTAGCTGCCTCTAGGAGCTCTAGGCACCGTGTCAGAGATCAATAATCTTCACCACTCAAAGGTCACTGGTGCCCAGGGATTTGAGGCTGCTTCTGAAGAGGCCTTGGAGAAGAATGAACTGAGCTGTCGATCCAGCCAAACACCTGCCTTGACTTGTGCTTTCAACGTTGGCTTTTTTGGCAGGCATGTGGCAGCCCTCTTGGGACACTTGGTTTTGTTTTTTTTTTTGCAGCCACTCTGCTGCCTGGGGTGAGTTTGCAGTGATCTATAGGATGGCAGGTACTCAGCTGACTCACTCTGCTGGCCACTGGCCAGGTCTTGCTTTCTAGCGCATACTATGGAAGCAAGGACAGAGAATTTTTTTTTTTTTTTTTTGGTGCTGATACTAGGGGTTGAACTCTGCCTGGGCACTGATCCTTAGCTTTTTTTTTGCTTAAAGCTGGTGTTCTACCACTTGAGCCACAGATCCACTTCCAGATTTTTGCTAGTTAATTAGAGATAAGAGTCTCTTGGATTTATCTTGCCTGAGTTAGGCTTTGAACTGTGAGCCTCAGACCTCAGCCTTGCAGAATAGCTCAGATTGTATCAGTGGCTGGGTCTTTTCTTTTTTCTTTTCTTTGGTTGGTCATGGGGCTTGAACTCAGGGCCTGGGTGCTGTCTCTGAGCTTTTTCACTCAAGGCTAGTGCTCTTCCAGTTTGCTAGCGGTCAATTGGAGATAAGAGTTTCATAGACTTTCCTGCCTGGGCTGGCTTTGAGTCACGATCCTCAGATCTCAGCCTTCTGAGTAGCTAGCATTATAGGCGTGAACGTGTATCAGCTGGTACAAGTTCATGAGTCTATTATTTAGCCCAAATTGGCCTCAAACAGGATCCTCCTGCCTTGGCTTCCTGAATGCTGGAATTATAGGCATACACCACCATGCTTAGCTAGAAAAATCATTCTAAAGGAGACTGGTACTGGAGAGAGGAAGACCTTCCTCCATCATGTAATCCTTCCACTTCAGTCTCCCCATACTGTGCCCACCCTCACCCCCATAAGGCAGCTTAGGTATAGGACTGAGAGGATTCCCATTGGGAGAAGCCTTCATTTCCTCTGACCTTCAATCTTAACACTGAGTTGTTGGCTTTGGGAGTTTCCATTCTATCTGCTCTGTGTACCATCTGCATTGTGGGACAGGCGGCTTGGCATCTTTGTGCCTTGGGTAAATAGGTCAGAAGAGCATGAAAGTTGTGTATCGCCTACCTGCCAACTTGGGCAGTGAACACTCAGCAAATAGGAGGGCTTAAGAGATGGGAAAACACAGTGACCGGATGGTAGCTGACCTTGGAGAAGAGAAAAGGAACTGAATTACTAACTGGCAAAACCTTGGCGTCCCTACCAAGTTCCTGTTCCAAGTAGCCTATCCACTTGGCTGTTGTCCATTCCTCTATAGGTCTTCCAGAGGAGTCATTCTTCAACAGTGAAGCTCTCCTGAGGTGGCCATGAGGCAAATGCTGGCAGGCAAATGAAGACAAGAATGTAGGAGGCAGCTGGGCATGGTGATACACTGTAATCCTAGCTGTAGAGGTAGGAGGATTGGGGTCCAAATACAGCCTGGGTGAAAGTATAAAACCCTACCTGAGCCGGGTACTAGTGGCTCACACCTGTAATCCTAGCTATTCATGAGACTGAGATCTGAGGATCATGGTTCAAAGCCAGCCCAGACAGGAAAATCCATGAGACTTTTATCTCCAGTTAACCACCAGAAAACCAGAAGTGGCACTGTGGCTCAAGTGGTAGAGCATTTGCCTTGAGCTGAAGAGCTGAGGGACAGCGCTCAGGCCCAGAGTTCAAACCCAATGACCAACCAAAAATAACCCCAAACCCTACCTGGTGATGGGGTGGGGGATGGGAAGGGGCTTAAGTATGAATAGCTGGGTGCCTGGCTCAGCAGTAGGGCCCCTAGCAAGGGCAAGGTTGTGAGTTCAAATCCCTGGTACCTCCCCCAAAATGCAGAAGGGCAGATTCTCTTACACATCTTAGAACCTAGGCACCTTTATAACAACTAGCCAGAGTACCTGGCTTTGGGGGCAGATTTAACCCATCGTCTATGCATTGGTCACTGGTAGGAAAGGGAAAGTCTTGGTGTTGGATTTTTCACCTTCTGATTGGTAAAGCTCAGACAGAGAATCCATGTTAAAGACACTGTGGTGTGGAGCAGGAGGAGAAAGACAAGCCTAGAGGAATGCATAATGGTTACCTATATGGTCCTAAGCTGGAATCTAAGGGTAACCTAGGAATTAGCCAGATAAAGGAGAGAAGAGTATGCAGACAGGGGAAGGCAGGAGTGAAGGATCTGGAAGGTCCTTGCATTTAGCCTCCCCCTGGACATTGTCATAGATCCTGGCAACACATCCACAATCCAAACAATCACTTTGCTTTCCTGGGGGCTTGCAGGAGAGCGCAAGGCTGGGCCAATGGCTGGGCAACTGGGTGGAGCGCGTCATGTGCATGCTTATAGTTTGGGCTTGGTCCTAAAGGTAGGTAGGGGGCCCAGAGAGACTGAAGACCTTGGGCTACAGCTGATGGAATGTTCCAGTGTACTAGGGAAGACAGAGGGCACATTATAGCATCCTTTTGAACTTTCACTTAGAGTCCTCATGATGGAGAGAGATGCCTGTGCAGGTGGCACCCAGGTGCCTGTGTCTTACTGGAATTCACATTGTTCCTGCTTGGCTTTTTTGCTCAAGGCTGACACTCTACCACTTGAGCTACATCTTTACTTCTGCTGCCTTTTTGTTGGTTAATTGGAGATAAGAATCTCTTGGACTTAAAAAAAAACCAACAAAACCTGGGATGGCCTTTAACCATGATCCTTAGATCTCAGCCTCCTGAGTAGCTGTGATTCCAGGGGTCAGTCACCAGTGCCTGGTTTAAAAGCCAATGAATTTTAAACTCTGTCTCACTCTCCCTAGCCTTTAAATTATGAATAGAGCCAGAATCATTTTTATTCTGGTCACATAGTAATTAAGAGAGTTACCACATGAAGCATCCTCCTCTATTTTTTTTTTAATTCTCTGTATATGAAAGCCGGCCATACTTAATTTTGCAATGTTCTGTCGCTCCCGGGCTCTTTAGTGGCAGTCTTTCCAACCAGCCTCTTCCCTGGCTCTTAGTATGTGTAATTTATGCAATGGCAAGTTGCTTTGGTTTCTGTCTGGCCGTGTCTTAATTTGTGCTGATTTTCTTGTTACTGTCTGGCCTTGCATTTCTAGCTTTGGTCCTTCAGATTTTAATGAGGACCCCTGTTGGTGAACCGGCCTGAGCCTGCCCAGATAGATTTGGGGGAAAAAAAACAACAACAACACAAAAAGCCCTTTCCAAATAACAAGGCCTTGTTAGCTTATTAATTAGTCCCTGTGGAATAGAGACAGTGCCAAGAAGGGGGAGTAGAGGTGTGTGTGTGTGTGTATGTGTGTGTGTGTGAGTGTGTGTATATGCATGTGTGTGTATAATACACAGGTTAGTTCTAAAGGCTGCACATTTGAGGGAGTTTGATAGAGGCTTTCCAAAGATCTGAAAATAAAGGGAATACATTGCTTGTGAGAGTTTAGCTATGAACTTTAACATACCATGGGGAAGCAACTCAGGCCCCAGAGCATCAGCTTAAGTGATTAGGTGAAAAAAACGGGCCAACAAGTTTTTTTCCAATCAAATAACCTGAGTTTTTCTCCAACAGAAATTGCTAGAGTAGTCCTGGCCCACCAAAGCACTGTGCTTCCGACTAGGAGTTTGAACCTCTAAAGCCCATCCTTATGGAATGGGCAATCTGCAAGGGAGCTGTGTCTTGCTGGAGAGATGGGATATAGTCTCCCCAAAGAGCTGAGAGGCATTAATCCTTCCCAGGGAGAGCCCACACACGGGGAGCAGAAGGAAGGACATTCAAGCAAGGTATTCTTGGCACTGCTGAAGGTATCAGGCAGCTGTAACAACAAACCCACAGACTGGATGTCTTAAGTGACAAACATTTCTCACCTTTTGAGAGGTAGAAGTCCGTGATCAGAGTGCCAGCATGGGTGGGTTCTAGTGAGGCCCCGCTTCCTGGTTTACGGATGACCACCTCTCACTGTCCCCCTCCATTGGCCTCCCCTAAAATGTAATCTTCATAACTTATCCTGCATTTTACCCACCCCCGCCCCTAGCATGGCCTACCCTCTTCTGGCACTGCCTCTATTTGGCAGGGATTAATTAATAAACTAAAATGGCCTGGTTATTTAGAAAGCTTTTCTTTCCCCTCGATGCTGTTTTCATAAGGCAAAGAGAAAGAGCTGTGGTCCTTTTTTTCCCCTTCATGAAGACTCAGTTTTCAGGACCCATTCTAAATCTAATTAACCTTCCAAGAACCCCACCTCCAGATACCAGCACATTGGTGGCTAAAGCTTCCATACTGAATTTTTAGGGAATACAAATATATAATCCACAGTAGTCAGAAATAAAAAAATAATGGTGTTTTTGAGTATTACAGACCCTTTGTCAAAAATCGGTCCAGCCAGGTACTAGTGGATTGATTGATCATGACTATAATCCTAGCTTCTCAGGAGGCTGAGTCTGAGGATCGTGGTTTGAAGCAAGCCTAGGCAAAAAGTCTGTGAGACTCTTTATCTTTAAGCTCTAAAAAGCTGGAAGTGGAGGTGTGACTAAAATGGTAAAGCATCAGCCTTGAGTGAAAAAGCTAAGAGACAGCACCCTGGCCCTGAGTTCTAGGCTAGCCCCAGTATGGGTTTGAAAAAGAAAAAGAAAGAAAGAAAGAAATTAATCTACAGTGGACAAAAGCCCTGCTGCCTGGTCAGTGGACAAAAGCCCTGTTACCTGGTCCTGTAGCATGAATGAACTTCACCCTTACAGAGGCAAACTTTGGGCTCTGATTTCCCATGTAACTTGTGCTCAGGAAGAAAGCTTGTTGACTATGCTGACACTCCAGTTCCAGTGTCGTCCTTGGAAGTGAGTTGGGACATGGCCTTGCTGTGTCTTGCTCAGTGTCATGTGGGTTATGTGCTCTCTTGTGTGCTTGAGTTAGGCTCTCACGATTCACATCACCACGAGTGAATCAGAACCTTCCATGCTAATGTCAGCTCCCACGATGTGATGATGGCCTCGTTGCCACCTGGGTAATGGCCATCTTGTAATAGACTGCTAGTTCAGCTTTCCCTCAGATGGCTCTGTAGTGGGGAAGACCAGGGTTGAGTCGGCCTAGGTTCAGATTCTAGCTCTGTCATCTCCTACTGTCTACAATCGTGGTAGTACAATGATTAGAAACAGGCCCGTGGTGTAAGATCGCTCTGTGTCACACCAGCCATGTGAACTTAGGCTAGTATTTCAGCTCTCTGTTTCTGCGTTCTCATCTCTAAAATGCTCTGATATTGCCAGAGAAGTGTCTCCCCTCACCATGAGAGGGCCGTGGGATTGTTTCACTGGCTCCACAAGTCAATGGTAAGGCTCATCTCTAGAGAGACAAGGAAAGACTTTGTGACAAGGGTGGGGTATGGGGGATGGGTAGGAATTTGGAAGGGATGCTGAGGGACCAGCAAAATTGAGCTATTGAGCTACTATATTGTGTGGGGTGTGGGGAAAGTTGGGGATCAAGATGTTCCAGGAATAAGAATTCTACTGGGTAGAGACTTCGGCCTTGTATAAGGTGGTTATTAGTTACTTAATGCTGCTATGATGACTCCATGTAGTTCACTGGTGATAAGAGTCTCACGGACTTTCCTACCCAGGCTGGCTTTGAACCACAATCCTCAGATCTCAGCTCCCTGAGTAGCTGGGACTACAGATGTGAGCTACTAATAACCAGCTCATTGCTTTTTTTCTTTTAGCTTCTGCTGGCCCCGGGAATTCCTTGGCTTTTGACAGCTTGCCATCTTCCCTCTGTGTGTCTCTGGTTCTTACCATGACACTATTCTTGGGCATCTCACCTCTCCTAACAAGGACACTGGTTATATTAGATAAAGACTCCACTCTACTCTGGTGTGACTTCATCGGAACTCACTCATCTGAGGTACTGGGAGTTTGAACTTCAACGTGTCTTCTTCTCCCTCCTTCCCCCCTCTCTCTGTCTTTCTCTCTATCTTGGGCTGGTTACTGGGGTTTGAACTCGGAACCTTGTGTTTGCTTGTCTTCTGTGATACTGTTGAACTATGGCTGGTTTTCCCTGGTTGTTTTTAGGCTAGGGTTTTGCTTCCCACTCCAGCATCTACCTGCACTGCCTACTTTGAGACTTCTTGCTGTCGCTGGGATCTCAGGCTTGCGCCACCACACCCAGCTTTCCTCAGCAGAGGTGGAGTCTTGCGGATTTCTTGGCCACAATCCTTCCAATCTCAGCCTTCCTTGTAGCCACCATAGCAGGCGCATGGACTATGTTCAGCTATAGGTTGAGAAGGGGATCACATTAACTTTTCTGCTTAAGCTTGCCTCAAACTGCTATCCTTCTTGTGCTCAGCCTCCCAAATAGCTAGGGTTACAGGTATGAGCTACCAGTACCTGGCTTGAATTCCAGCATATCTTTCTTGTGAACTGCATACATCTTCACCCTTCTGTTAGATTGGAGCCTGGTTAATGGAAAGGCTTCTGTTGCTTTGTATGCTGCCTTCTCCCCCGCCCCCCCCGCCCCCCCCCCACCCCCAGATAGCTGGGTTGTAGTTGGTTGAACACCACCAACAGATCTAAGTAGAGGCGATGCCCATGTATCTGCAGGGTGGCACTGTGATCAGCAAAGGGAGGAATGCCCTGTGGCATCTTCATAGCTGTGTGTCCCTCCCCCCCCAGACAAGTCTGCAGAGAGCCCAGGGAAGCAAGCCAGCCAGTGGCAGTGGCACGTCTGTCCAGCCCAACCAGAAGAACCAGGCCTCACCAAGTAGAGGAACCACTCCTGGGGCTGCAGGGGAGGTGACAGACATGCTGTGACCATTCAGGACCAGAGGGCGGGCATCACACAAGCAGACAGATCTGTGGATCTCAAGATAAGGGGAGATAAGCCAAGGGCAAAGAATGACATGGCCTCCTCCAAGAGGTGAAATTTGAACTGGGGCCCAGTGGTCAGTCACATGGAGACCAGAGCAACGTGTCCACACACACACACACACACACACACACACACACACACACACACACACACACACACACACACACACACACAGGCCTGAGGCAGGAATAAACTTGGGGACATTCTAGGAAGAAGAGAAGGGAGTAGCTGGAGGGGAGCAAAAGCTTTGGGAAGCATGAGGTTGACCTTGGATGATGGGATCCAGATTGGTATTAAACAAGGACGTTAGTGCTATTTGTACCTCTACCAAGGCTCCTGGCTGGGGATGTATCAGGCTTGGGGCTCCAGTTGGGTCCAGGCCCCAAAGGTTTTCGTTGTTGTATGCTGAGGAGATCACTGCCCCTAGAGTTGTGCAGAGCCAGCTCCCGACAGCCTTGGAACTCCCAGTGGCCCGGGCCTCCCCTGCCTCACATGGGCTAGCAGGAATATTATTATCTCAAGTTGGTAGAGGAGACACAGCCAACTTAGCTCTAATACATCTGAGTGGATAGCGATGGAACCCGGGTTGTCTCAGATTCCCCCTAGAGGGGACTTTTTCCCCCTTCCCTATTAGTGGACTCCAAGGAACAGGGTAAGCTTTGATAGGACCTTCACTACTCTTGACTTTTCTCAACTCCAGGAAAACTTAAAGACTTACTATGAGTGACAAAATAGGACCCAAACTTCCAACAGACTAAGGGAGGCATCTGCAGTTCTTTTGGCAGCCAGCCCATCATGTGTCAAGTTTGTCTTAAAGCATACGTTTTCTAAGTTGAGCCCCAGTGGCTCATGCCTGTAATCCTTGCTACTCAGGAGGCTGAGATCTGAGAATTGAGGTTCAAAGCCAGCCCCAGCAGGAAAGTCTGTAAGACTCTTAACTAAGCAGCAAAAAACCCAAAGCAGAGATATGGCTCAAGTGCTAGAATGCAGCCTTGAGTGAAAAACCTAAGGGACAGTGCCCAAACCCTGGGTTCAAGTTCCAGTATCAGTGTACACACAAAAAAGACCAACAGTGATTTCTTCCCCAACTCTGGAGAAGTCCAGTGGGCTACAGCATGAACTATGATTTAAGTCCTGGTTGACGCTATTATGCTTGCTTTATGGGCATGTAGTTGAGGGAGGGGCACAGAGACTGAACTTAGAAGAAACTTGCTTTGAATTGGATGCTTTACTGTTGCCATGTTGTGTGTGTGTGTGTGTGTGTGTGTGTGTGTACTGGAATTTGAACTCAGGGCATTGCTTTCTTGCCTGGCTCTTTTGCTCAAGGCTAGTGCTCTGATAAGATTCTCATAGCCTTTTTTTCCTAGGCTGGCTTTGAACCTTGATCCTCTCAGATCTCAGCCTCCTGAGACCATGTTTGTTAGCGTTTGAACATGGGGTCCTGCCTTTTCATTTTTCCCTGGGCCCTATAGATTGTGGAGTTGATTCTGCTGGCTTGTATAAAGAGATGTCACTAGTAAACTTGAGCCATCCATTTGGAACAAAAACTTTAAACCAGAGTCAGCCCAGGGAGCAACAGTTGCTCATGCCTTAATGCAGGTAACGTGCCTGGATTACAGCCAGTATTTCATAAGCATTAGCTCTGAGAGTAATGAGACCAGTTGGGAATGGGAGTGAAGAGGGTCAGTGTGTTTCTATCTCAGGGAATAGGCCAGTCTTGGAAATGATTTTTGTTTAGGGAACTAAGGTATGAGCCAGGGCTGGGATATTTTGGCAATTATTTTTCTTGTTGTGGGGCTTGACTTCTGGGCCTGGGTGCTGTCCCTGAGCTCTTTAGCTCAAGGCTTGTGCTCTACCACTTGAGCTATAGCATCACTTCCAGTTTTCAGGTGGTTTATTAGGGATAAGAGTTTCACAGAAGCTGGGCACTGGTAGCTCAGGCCTGTAATCCTAGCTACTCAGGAGGATGAGATCTGAGGATCATGGTTCAAAGCCAGCCCTATCAGGAAAGTCTGTGAGAGTCTTATCTCCAATAAACCACTCAGAATATGGGAAGTGGTGCATGGCTCAAGTGGTAGCCTTGAGCTGAAGAGCTGAGGGACAGCCCAGAGTTCAAGCCCCACAACCAAAAAAAAAAAAAGAGTCTCACAGACTTTCCTGTCCTGGCTGGCTTTGAACTACAATCCTCAGATCTCAGCCTCCTGAGTAGCTAGAATTGCAGGCATGAGCACTGGTGCCTGGCTATGTGTTGGCATGCTAAGGACAACAGTTGCTACTGGTCCTCAGAAGGTGCTTAGGTGTTGATCTTGCAACATCAACATCAGGGATGTTGGCCTTTGCACCCATAGTTTGGTCTGGGTAATCCCTGCATGCCGTAATAACTCCTAGGGCTGCACTGGAAGGCCTGCAGGCCTGGGAATGCAGATTGGAGGAAGGAGTGTTTTTTCCAAGTCTGCAAGAGCCTGAGGGTCAGGAGGGAAGTGCTGGCTGAGCCCAGGAGCTCCCTGTGGCTCTAGAGGGAGGGCCTCGCCCAGCTCAGTGCCTGTTGGCATAGATGCCTTCCCTGCCCTCATTCTGTCAGATGGAGATATCCTCAGACCTGCTTCCCAGAATGTGGCTGGAGGGCTGAGCCCACTTCCAGACAGGCGGGGCTGGGCTCTCACACTGTGATTTTTCTGCTCTCTGAGAATGTCTTTGCTTTGTCACCTTAAATGTTGTCAAGAAGCCAGGCTCCAGTGGTGCACACCAACCTGGAGGATAGTGGTTTGAAGTCAGCAGGGGCAGAAAAAGCCACAAAGCTCCATCTCCAAGTAACTAGTTAAATGCTGGACTGGAGGTGTGGCTCAAGTGGATCACTAGCTGTGAACAAGCAAATCCAGTGGGAGTTTGAGGTGCTGAGTTCAAACCTTGGTATTATCACACACACACACAGTGTCAGAGGTGAGTGTGATGGCATATACTATTATCTGAGCAATAAGGAAGCAGAGGCAGGAAGATCTTGAGTTGGAAGCCAGCAGGGGCTGAAGAGAGGAATAAAGAGGAAAGTAGAAAAGGAGGGGAGAGGAGGAAGGGAGGAAAGGGTTCAGATCGGCCCGTCTCCTGCCACCAAGACCCAGGTCTCTCTCTTTTTTTTTTAAATTGTGAAAATACTGTACAGAGGGGTTACAATTACATGGGCAAGATAATGAGTACATTTCTTATCAAGCATTGTAGCCTCCTCCTTTGTTTACCCTTCCCATCCCTTCCCATCTCCCCCCCCCCGCCCCCCATCTTACCCCCCCTACCCAATCCTCCCCCCCACCAAAGTTGTAAAATTCATTTTCAACATAACGACTTGTACATCTCATTGTTGCAATAGGTCCACCTGTATCCCTATTTAAACGATTTGTTTTTCCCCTTCCCCTCCACAAATTATACCGACATCAAATACAGTGAAAGCAGGGGTTATACTGTGGGGGAGGGACATACAAAGCAACAAAGAAATAATCTTATAAATGTGTTAGAAACAATCACATGAAAGAAAAAAAAACATTTGAATACATATCTTAGGGTTCATTTCTCTAACATCACCTTATCTGACCTTTTCTGCTTGACTCAGACATATAGTAGATATTGCAACTAAGGGAAACCATGGGACCTAGGCTTCTTTGGGCGTGGCTTACTTCACGTAATACAATTTTTTCCAAGTCTTTCCATTTCCTAACAAATGGGGCAATGTCATTCTTTCTGATGGAAGCATAGAATTCCATTGTGTATATATACCACATTTTCTTGATCCATTCATCTACTGAGGGGCATCTGGGTTGGTTCCATATCTTAGCTATAGTAAATAATGCTGCAATAAACATAGTTGTGCTGGTAGCTTTAGTGTGGTCTTGTTTGTGAACATTTGGATAAATGCCCAAAAGTGGGATTGCTGAAGACCCAGGTCTCTTTAGCAAGACTTGATAGGTTGCCAAGAAACAAAAAGAGCACTGGTATTGTCTGATGAGCCCACATTTTGTAAATACCCATTTTGTGTCCAGTAAAGAGACAGACATTGTTCTTTTTGGCTGGTTTGGCTTATATTTGTTCTATCTGTACATTATGATGGTTTTTTTCTCTGAATCATTTTTTCTCATCATATTCCTTCGCTACAAATACTGTAGAATGCACTCTGAATATGCGAACATAGCCATCTCTGCATAATCTTGTTATTGTACTCGAAGACCAACAAGGACTCTTTACTGTCTTACACTCAGTCCACATTAAAGCTTCCTTAATTACCTCCCCAGATATACTGTTAGTTTATTTGAAGTGAGACCCAGTCAAGCATGGTGGATGATTGTTTCTTTTGTCTCTTTGGTTTCCTTTCATGTAGAACATCACCCATCGTCAGCCACATTTTTCCATTTTTTTCCCCCACAACATTGACTTCTCTCTCTACCTCTCTCTTCTCTTCTCTTCTCTCTCTCTCTCTCTCTCTCTCCATCTCTCTCTCTCTCTCTCCCCCCCCCCCCATACTTGAATTCAAAGCCTTACATTCTCGCTTGGCTTTTTTGCTCAAGACTGGCACTTGAGCCGCATCTCCACTTCCAGCTTTTTGTTGGTTAATCGGACATAAGAATTTAACAGATTTGTCTGCCTGGGTTGGTTTTTGAACCTTGATCCTCAGATCTCAGCCTCCTCTGTAGGTAAGGATTACAGGTTGAGCCACTGGCACCTGACTTGGCATTGACTTTTTGTCTTGGAGAAGCACCCTGGGTATGTACTTGCTCATTCGTTTCCTCGTGGCGGCATTTAATTTGTTCTCCCAGTAGCTGTATTTCCTTTAACCTGGAAGTTACCTCCTGAAGTTTGATTAGGTTCGGTTAAATGATTTTTGGTGAGACTCTTTGATTTTATAAACTTCATATTGTATCCTGCCAGGAGACACGAGAGGTCAGGGGCCTATTACTAGCAACACTAGATTGAATCACTTTATAAGGAGCTAATTGTCAGTTCTGTCCAATTTGTAAGTGGCCTGAGGATGACCCTAAATGAATACTTGTCTCCACTGATCATTAGTTGTACAGGAGGCTGAAGAACTGGTGGCTTTCTAAACCTGCCTGCCCTTCTGTGGGCGCAAGCTGCTATCCCCCATTTCCTAGTAATGACATGTTTATTCCAGTGGGTCCAGGTAAACCTTTAACTCATTTCCTTTTAATTATGGTGTGTGTGTGTATATATGTGTGTGTGTGTGTGTGTGTGTGTGTGTGTGTGTGTGTGTGTGTGTGTGTGTGTGTGTGTGTGTGTGTGTATGTGTGTGTGTGTGTGTGTGTGTATGTACTAGGGCTCAGGGCTGTCTCATAGCTTGTTTACTCAAAGCTGGTTCTCTACCACTTAAGCAGCAGCTCCAGTTCTAGCTTTTTGCTGTTTAACTGGAGATAAGAATCTCACAGACTTTGCTACTTGGGCTGGCTTTGAACCTTGGTCCTCAGATCTCAGTCTTCTGAATAGCAAGGAGTACAGGTATGAATGAACCACTGGCCCCTATCTAATTATGAATTCCTGGAGCAGAAGTTGGTATTCTGTTCTACAGTGGTAAGCAATGACTTTAATGTCAGTATAGGTTCATGGATTTTTATTTATTCATGGTTTATAATAAGTTATAGGAGTTATTCTTTTGATGTCCAAATTGCCCCAGATTTGGCTGGCCAGCAGCAGCCTCTCTCAGATCTTTCTGGAAGCTGTTTTGGATTTTTGCTAGACTCACTCCCTTTCCTCAAACTTTTGATTCCTTTTGCGGACTGGGCAGGAATATATTCATTGACAAAGGAGTCACCGTTTCTAGGTCTTTCACTTAATAGCGGCCAGGAAATATATATGTTCGTGCATTTAAAATAACATTTCCTCTCTTTTAACTAATTAAGTAATTAATTAACCAGTACTGGGACTTGAACTAAGTGTCTCAAACTGTTGCTTGGCTTTCTTGCTCAAGACCAGTGCTCTACCACTTGAGACATGCTTCCAGTTCAACATTTTGCTTATTCATTGAAGACAAAGTTTCGAGGCATTTTCTGCCTGGACTGGTGACTTTGAACCACAGTCCTCCTGGTCTCAGTCTCCTGAGTAGCTAAGGGTATAGGTGTGAGTCACTGGTGCCCACCTATTTGTTTTTGTGGTCCTAGAGACCAAAGCTAGGGCCTTGTAAGCATGCTAGGAAGGTCTCTATTGCTGTACTGTGTCCTGAGCTCCACAAGGACCTTGTGAGTTGTTTTCATGTTGTAGGACTCATCTTCTTTTACTTTTATCTCTTTGTATCTATTTTGCATACTGAAACCTTGGCTCCCTATGGGAACATTAATATAATTACTTATTTACTTTATTCTGATATATATGTATATAGATTATTTTCAAAATCTGAGTAACAAGGGGCTGGGAAGATGGTTAGGTGGTAGAGCACTTGCCTTGCATGCCTGAGGCCCTGGGTTCGATTCCTCAGCACCACATAAGCAAAAAGAAAAAAGCTGGAAGTGGCACTGTGGCTCAAGTGGTAGAGCGCTAGCCTTGAGCTGAAGAGCTGAGGGACAGCACCCAGGCCCAGAGTTCAGGCCCCATGACCGGATCCCCCCCCCCCAAAAAAAAAAATCTGAGTAACAATGTTTCAACCAAGGGTACAGCTTCTGGGGTTCTTACAGTTCTGAAAATCTTGGTCCTTTAATTAGATTCCACTTGGACATCCAGCTGGATGTGCAGCTAATATCACTTGAAAGGATGCTTTCCTGGTGGTCTTATTAGCAAGTTTTTATATAGTAGGGCTTACTTGCTGCACTTTTATTTTTTTAATAGGTTCTGCTTAGTTTTCCTTTGCAATTAAATTGGTTTATTTTCAAATCAGACACTTCCATGATACGAAAGTTAAACCATAGGTGCTGGTAGCTCATATCTGTAATCCTAGCTACTCTGGAGGCTGAGATCTGAGGATCACAGTTCAGTCATCTTAGGCAGACAAATCCATGAGACTCTTACCTCCAATTAACCAGCAAAAGGCTGAGCTGGAGGAATGGTTTGAATAGTACAGAACTAGTTTTGAGTGAAAAAGCCAAGTGAGAGAGTGGTCCTGAGTTAAGCCCCAGTACCCTCCCCCCAAAAAGATACACAGTCATGTTTAGTGTGTTGTTTAAAGACATTTTACTTCTGTTGTTGTTGATTGTGGGGCTTGAACTGGGCCTGGGCACTGTCCCTGAGCTCTTTAGCACAAGGCTAGCATTCTACCACTTGAGCCACAGCACCACTTCCAGTTTTCTGGTGGTTAATTGGAGATGAGTTTTACGACTTTCCTGCCCGGGCTGGCTTTGAACCACAATCCTCAGATCTCAGCCTCCCGAATAGGTAGGAAGGATTACAGGCACGAGCCATGGGCACCGGCTGACATTTTACTTCTTTAATGCCCATTTCTGATTCTTTAGGATTGAACTCCACAATAGCACTGAGCACATCTCACACATCATTTTCTCCGTGAAGCGCACACCACAGCCTGCTTGAGCTTCAGAACAGTAGTCTTCAACACTTCACTTGAAGCATTTTGGGGGTAAAATTACCAACAAAAAGCCCAAGTCTAGTCCCGCATTCATTGGTGGCTCATGCCTGTAATTCTAGCTACTATGGAGGTTGAGATCTGAGGATTACAGTTAGGAGCCAGCCAATGCAGAAAAGTCCATGAGACTCATCTCCAATTAACCACTAAAAGCAGAGCTGAAGGTGTGGCTCACGTGGTAGAACACCAGCCTTGAGCGAAAAAGCCACTTGAGAGTGAGAGGAGGTCCTGAGTTTAAGCTGTGCACACATGCACACACACACACATGCACACACACACACACACACACACACACACACACATGTCACAGCAAAAGGGACATTGTGGTATGCAACCTGAAATAGGAAGTCATACCATTGCACCTCAGCTGGCAATTTGTCCTTTGGGAAAAGCCATTTGTTGATTTATTTATTTTGCAGTTCTGTGTCTATCCAGGAATAACACTAAGAGGCTCACGTAGTCATTTGAGGGTTAGCCCCCTACATTTGTAAGTAAGCCACTTTGAAATATGGAATCTGCAAATGAAGAGGTTTGATTGAATATATCAGAGCCAATGGATATGAATTTGCTATATGGCCATGAAGTAGTTTCATTGCTTCTCTGGACTGCCTTTTCCTGGTACTGGGATCCCAGGGACTGAGTGGGAGTTGCCATGTCTCTTGATTTCCCTTCATGTGGCTGTCAAGGTCTTGATCTCATTCCTTTGCACACAGGTTTGTGGATTTCCACGCAGCAGCCTCTACCTGCTCGCCCTCCCGAGCCTCCCTGCTCACCGGCCGGCTTGGCCTTCGCAATGGAGTCACACATAACTTTGCGGTCACATCTGTAGGGGGCCTTCCACTCAACGAGACCACGTTAGCTGAGGTGCTGCGGCAGGCTGGCTATGTCACCGGCATGATAGGTAACGCTGGGTGCTGTGCCCTCTGTGTTTATCTGGCTGCTTCCTGCTTGCAGAAGAGCCTTTATCTTCTCTGCCCATGTCTGCTTTTTTCTTTTTCGTGTGTGTGTGTGTGTGTGTGTGTGTGTGTGTGTGTGTGTGTGTGTGTGTGTGTGTGTTAGTACTGGGGCTTGAACTCAGGGCCTGGTTGTTGTCCCTGAGCTTTTTTGCTCAGTGCTAATGCTTGAGCCACAGCTCCACTTCTGGCTTTTTGGTGGTTAATTGGAGATAAGAGTCTCATGGACTTTCCTACGTGGGGGTGGGAGAGGGGACTGTGTGGCCTCCAACTGTGATCCTCAGATCTCAGCCCCCTTAGGAGCTAGGATTATAGGTCTAAGCCACCCTCCCTAAAATGGATGGGCTTTTGTCCTAGTTCTTGCTGCCTCAATGCCGTTGGCTGTTCTTTGGCTCAAGGAAGCAAGAAGTAAGAGGAAAGGGTTCTAGCCTCAGGTGTCTTACTTTGATCAAGAAAGCAAATAGTCCAGGGCAGTCGCCCATGCCTGAGAGGTTGAGAAGCTGATCAGCAAGATCACTGATTGAAGGCAGCCCAGGAAGAAAAGTTCCTGAGACCCATTCTCAAACCAGAGCTGGGTGCAGTGGTATGTCTGTCTGTGGAACTGCATGGTTAGTTGAGATGGGTAGGTTCGCAGTTCCAGGCCAGCCCAGGGAAGAAAGAAGATGGGACAAGGCTTGAGCTTGTGATCCCAATGACAATGGGAAGCCCGAAAGTAGGTGGATCGAGGGTCAGGCAGGCACTCTATGTAGAAAGGGAAACCCTGTCTCAAAAATAACCAGCACAAACTGGGCTAGAAGCACACAGCAGTATTTAGGGAGTCTGGCAAGCATGAGGCCCTGAGTTCAAGCTCTCAGTATTGCCATAGAAAGGAATGGAGGGAAGAAGGGAGGATGGAAGTGAAGGAGGGAAAGGAAAAGAAAGATGGGAAGAAGGGAGGGTGGAAGGCAGGCAGGCAGGAAGGAAGGAAGGAGGGGAAAAAGGAAGGAAAGAAGAAAAAGAAGGAATGAAGGATGGAAGAAAAAGGAAGGAAGGAAGAGAAAATACATTCCCAGGTCTTGGCATACGTATATACATGTGTATGTAAGTAGTACATATGTACATACATGCATGCATGCATGCATGCATGCATGTTGTGAAGTCACGTCTTTTAAGTGCTGACATTTACTGTGTTCCATGCATGTGATGTTTCTTAATTGTGCAGTGACAGGACTGTTTCTGGCTGGTGAGAGGCCTTGCTTCCTGTCCTGTACCAGGATCGAGGCTGGGTCTGGAGGGCCCAATGCCTTCTTTTTCCATGGGCCTCCTGCAGACGCTGAGACAACCCAGCCGTCCCTCCAGCCTCCCCAGGGGCAGCCTCTGATTGTTAGTCACTCAAAGAGCTCACTCCAGCGGGATTCCTGTCTCTCTCCACCACAGTGAAGTGGCATGGGAGGGTGTGCCAATCGGCAGGTGACAGCCAAGGCCCTTGTGAATGAGCCACCAGTGCCTGCAGCCTCCCCTGTTCACCTGTTGGAGGCTGCTTTACCAGAATCAAGGCCTGGCACCTCTAGTGTTGTCTGTACCCCCTCCTCTAGCCTAAAGAATTTGTCATTGTGCTCCAACTGAAGGGGTGGTATTGTCCCAGAAGGGCCAGCCTCCATCAGTTGGAGGAGGGGCCAATTAAGATCCAGCCTCCTCTCTTTCCAGTCCCTTTCTCTCCCTTCTCAATCCCCCAAGGTAAAATTACTCCAACAACATTGACACAACAACCACACTCAGTTCCCACTGGGGGGGGAGGGGCAACTCACAGGCACTGCCAGGATGGGCGTGGCCAAGAAGCCTATGCTAAATAGGGGTGGGGCTCCATCCCACAAACCCCGCCCCTTGTGCCTGTCTAGTAAAACAGCCTCTTCCAGGACCCCTGGTCAGTTTCCACCCTGCCCTCTCTCCTCTCTCCTTTGGTTGTCCTGGAAAGGAGATTTTTGAAATCATGAACTAAAGCACACTTAGAGGAAAGGGTAAAATCTGCTAAAGGAATAGTCCCTTTCACAACACTCATACTGTCGGGCTGGGAAGGTGGCTCGGTGGTAGAGCGCTTGCCTTGCATGCCTGAGGCCCTGGGTTCCATTCCTCAGCACCATATAAGCAAAAAAGAAAAAAGCCGGAAGTGGCGCTGTGGCTCAAGTGGTAGAGCGCTAGCCTTGAGCTGAAGAGCTGAGGGACAGCCCTGAAGCCCAGAGTTCAGGCCCCACGACCGGAAAACAAACAAACAAACAAACAACACGCACACTGTGCTACTAATCTGTGTCTAGGATACCACTCAACTCCTCACCTTACCTTGTTTATCCTTACAGTTTTGTTTTTTTTTTATGGAACTGGGATTGTGGCTTAGCGGTAGAGTGCTTGCCTCGCATGCATGAGGCCCTGGGTTCAATTCCTTGGTACCACATAACAACAACAAAAATGTCACTGAATAAATCATAAAAAATAAAGTATTGAAGCAACTTTTCATCCTTATTATAATTTTGGAATTAAAATAATAATTTTGATATCATTTTGTATTTCCATGTCATGCCTAAATCCATGTCTTCTAAATTTTTAAGATTTTTCTTTTTTTCCCTCTCAAACCTGTGGAGCAGTTGCAGGAAGAGAGTAAGGGACTCTCACAAAGCCCCATCCAGATTCTCTGACTGTTGTTTTTTTTTTTGGCAGTACTGGAGTTTTGAACTCAGGGCCTGGGGCTTGCTAGGTGAGAATTTGCTGCTTGAGCCACCCCCATCCCTTTTTGCTTTCAGAGTATTATTATTATTATTTGCTTTCAGATTATTTTCTTTTTTAGGGGGGGGGGTCCAGTCGTGGGGCCTGAACTCTGGGCCTGGGCGCTGTCCCTCAGCTCTTCAGCTCAAGACTAGCGCTCTACCACTTGAGCCACAGTGCCACTTCTGGCTTTTTTCTTTTTGATTATGTGGTGCTGAGGAATGGAACCCAGGGCCTCATGCATGCAAGGCAAGCGCTCTACCAGTGAGCCACCTTCCCAGCCCCAAGATTATTTTCTAGGTAGAGTCTCACTTTTTGGCCAGGGCCAACCCCAGATTGAGATCCTCCTACCAATGGCCTCCCACATCGCTGGGGTCACAGATACGTACCATCATGTCTAACTTACTGATTGAGATGGAGTCTCACTAACTTTTTTTCTTGGGCTGACCTTGAACCATGATCCTCCTGATCTCTGCCTCTCATGTAGCTAGGATTACAGGAGTGAGGCATCCTACCAGGCTCCTTCTTCTCCTTCTCCTTCTCTGTCTCCTTCTTCCTTTTCGAGACAGGGTCTCTATTTAGCCCAGGTGGGCCTTAAACTCTCAGCCCTCCTTCCTCAGCTTCTTGAGTGTTGGGATTATAGGTGTGCACCACTAACCACACCTGATTTGATTGTTAATATTGAATTTGTCTAAGTTGGTAGACTTTTTTATAGAGGCCCTATCTGATCATTTACTTAGCCATCCTCCTTTGGTTACCCGTTAGTTTCTTTCCTTTGTGTTTCTGAGTTGTGCCCCTGTTTAGATCTTTATATCCCATTTTCTCTAACTGCTCACCTTGGGAGTCATTTTCCTGGAGTCTTACCCTGAGAGGGAATGAACAGATCAGAGGTTCTGACCTGGTCAGTCTGCCATGCGGCCCCAATTACTTCCCCAGACCTGATGCGTTTACCAAGCCGAGCAGCAGGTGGCTGAGCTTTCTCATTTGCTACACTGTAGGTGTCTCAGCCCTTGAGCGGAAGATGATGATGAAGCAAGGAGGGAAAGGGCCTTTGAGACTGCAGCATGGGCACCTGCACCCTGGGCCTGCTGCTCTGGTCTATATGTGGCTTTCCTACATCGTTCGGAGTCTTTCTTGCTCAGTCCCCGTGGGTCCTAGACAGTCCTAGACAAAGCCAGCTTGTCTGCCTTCTAGGCTGGTGGTGAAGCTGATGGAGAACTGAGTGTGGGACAAGCTGCTCAGAGTGTGGGCGTCCCTCTGGGGATTCCTCTGAACGTCTCTTTATTTTTGCACAGGTAAATGGCATCTTGGGCACCATGGCTCTTATCATCCCAACTTCCGAGGTAAGAATAGCTTCATTACTTAGGAGACAGAAAAGAAGATTGAGTCTCTGTGTAAAAGGACTTATTAACGTTTGAATCAGGGGCAGGTGGCTCACATCTTTTTTTGTTTTTGGTCAGTCCTGGGTGCTGAACTCTGGGCCAGGGTGCTATCCCTCAGCTCTTCAGTTCAAGACTAGCACTCTACTTCTTGAGCCACGATGCCATTTCCAGCTTTTTTCTGCTTATGTGGTGCTGAGGATTGAACTCATGGCCTCATGCATGCGAGGCAAGCACTCTACCACTGAGCCAACTTCCTAGCCCACACTTCTTTAATCCTAGCTGAGATCTGAAGATCATAGTTCAAAGCCAACCCAGGCAGGAAAGTCTGTAAGACTCTTATCTCCATTTAGCCACTAAAAAGGTAGAACTGGGGCTGGATATGTGGCTTAGTGGTAGAGTGCTTTCCTAGCATGCATGAAGCCCTGGGTTCGATTCCTCAGTACCACATAAACAGAAAAAGCCAGACATGGCACTATAGCTCAAGTAGTAGTAGAGTGCTAGCCTTGAGCAAAAGAAGCTCAGGCTACTGAGTGTCCAGGCTCTGAGTTCAGAGCCCCAGGACTGGCAAAACAAAACAAAACAAAGTGGAGCTGTGGTTTAAGTGGTAGACTACTAGCCTTGGGCAAAAAAGCTAAGAGACAATGCAGTGTCCCAGGCCCCACGTTCAAGCTGTAAGACCAGCAGAAACAAAACAAAACAACAACAACAACAAAAATAACCTTAAGGTTATGAACTCAAGGCCTCAAGCTTGCTAGACAGGTGCTCTCCCACTTTAGCCATGCCCCACACCCTGGATTTTCTCTTAGAAGCATGATACTGTAAGATCAGTCTATGTGGCTGTTCACTTATCCAGGGCCCTACCTATCCATTCCCCTTTCCTCTGGCCATTTTATAAGCATGCAGCTGGCCTTTTCCTTGAATGTGCTTCTCTGGCTGTTTTGCAGACCCCTCACCTCCTCCGCCCCTAGTCCCAATGGCTCTCCCTATTTTCTCTGAAGCAGGGCCGCCTGCCTGCCCTTGTTCTAGAACTGGCAGATTGTTCTTCCACATGTGCTTTTGAAAAATGGCCAAAAGAAAAAGTGAAGACCTGATTTCTCCATGCTCTGTGAAGGAGTCTTGCTTTTCCCCCTTGGTCTTTCATTCATATTTGGCTTGTGATGGGTTGGACTGGATCACACTTTTGACACCGTGAGTCCTTATTCCCAGAGTCCTGATGCTGAGGAGGGAGTGATACTGAGACTGAGTCCTGCCCCAAGGAAGTGGTGCCATGTTAGATTTTTTTTTTTTTGAGTATGCCAGAAGAATGGGAAGTAGAAACAGGGAGAGAGAGAGAGGGAGAGAGAGAAAGGGAGAGAGAGAGGGAGAGAGAGAGAGAGAAACACCTCCTACATACTTGCTATCCCTGGATCAGACAGTCTCAAAAAGCCTTCTGATGTAGACACTTGAATTATCTTGGTTCGTATCTCCCATTCCCTCCTGCCTCGTTTTACCCTGCCCAGGAGTACTGTCTAGTTCCCACAAACCTCTGGCTGCTTCTCTACACCTGCCATAGATCATCCACACAGTCCCCTGTTCCTCACATGTCTCCAAGGCTCTTCTTTCCCTGGGTCATTTCTCAGAAGGAGAATCCAGAAAACAATATCTGTTATCTAGACCAGGAGTTGATATAGACCTATGGCCCAAATCTAGTATGCAAGTCTGTTTCTGTTTGGATCTTTTAAAAAAACTGTATAGATATATACATACACACATATATACGTATATATGTATATATATATATATATATATATGCATATATATATATTTTTTGTCTTTTCTTTTTTGGTACTGGGGATCAAACCCAGCACTTACTAGGCAAGCCCTTTGCCACTGAGCTACATCCCAGCCCCAAGTCTGTTTTTGTAAATAAAGTTTTATTGGAAAACAGCCATGCATTTGTGGACATATTGACTGTGGGTGCTCTTTTACTTCCACAGCAAAGTGGAGAAGCTTCAACAGCTTGTTTGGGCCCAGCCCATAAAAACCCAAGATATTAACTCTGGCTCTGGTCTCGTCTTCATACCAAGTGCAGCCAGGGCTGGGCCACTAATCTATGGGGTTTCCAGCTCTATTGATACACACCAGGGCAGCATGGAACTCGCATTTTTAACCCCACTACTGCTCACATTTACCAGCTATTCCATATATACCACCACTTACGGGGTGGCTGAAGATGTAATGTCCCAGCTCCAGGAGCATGGCACTGATGGGGAAGACTCAGGTCACCATGCTGACGGCAAGTCTGTAGGCTGTGCTGGGACTATGAAGGGAGCAAGAGTGGAGCAGACATTCTGTAGGAGACTTTACACCAGAACCCACTGGACATCCCTGGTACAGCTTCACAGAGCCATAGAGGCTTCATGTGCAAGGCACTCTGGGAACTGAAGATAGCTGGGTTAGTAGGAAATGTGTTTCTGAGCGGCTGTGGTACATACAAGGACAGAAGACCAAGCTGAGGAGGCAGTACTCCCTGTTTACCTGGCCTGGAGCTCCAGGCTGCGGGCAAATAAAACTCCCGGAGATCTGATTTCTGTTGACTACTAGGGAAATCAAGAGAGCTGACACAGTTTCCCCAGGTGCTTAGGGAAGGCTGCTGGCAACAACGTCCAATCTTCAAGAGACATTTTGAGAGTCCTGCCCCAGCCCATCGCATCCCTACATCTGGGAATAACTTCATTCTCTAATCTGCCTTGTTAGTTTGCCTCCTCTTCCTGCCCCTGCCGCCCCCCCCCCCCCCGCCCCACCTGTCTCTCTTTCTCTCTCTTTCTTTCTTTCCTTCCTCCCTCCCTCTCTCCCTCCCTTCTTTCTTTCTCTTTCTTTCTTTCTTTCTTTCTTTCTTTCTTTCTTTCTTTCTTTCTTTCTTTCTTTCTTTCTTTCTTTCTTTCCTCCCTCCCTCCCTCCCTCCCTCCCTCCTTTCTTTCTCTTTCTTTCTTTCTTTCTTACCAGGCTGGCCTTGAACTCTCAATCCTCTTTCCTCAGCCTCCTGAATGCTGGAATTATAGGCATACACTTCCACCCCTAGCTCACCTGCTCATCTCTTAGGACTTCACCTATATACTTTATTTTCCCATAAGATGTGAAATTTTTTTTTCACGCCTTAAAGTGTCATATGTGTAGCTGATTGTCACCAAGTGTGCCTGTTTAACCAATGATGGCAGACACTCAATAATCCATCTACTCCCCGCCCCCCACCCCATGCTAGGTTAACTCTAATCACAAGATGTTTTGCAAATCTAGTCTTACAGCCAGAACCCAGCAAAGTGATTTTTCTCTGCTTAGTTCAAAAAAGGATATTAATCAAATCCTCTTTTAATTACATACTCCAGAGCTCCACAATATTAAATCATAGGAAATTAATTTTTTTCACTGGTGTGAAGAAGGCGGGCACATTGAGAAGCAGCTGAGTGTGGGGGAGGGGTACTAACCAGATGTTTCTCTTCCAGGTTTTGATTACTACTTTGGAATTCCATACAGCCATGATATGGGGTGTACTGATACCCCGGGCTATAACCACCCTCCTTGTCCGCCATGTCCACTGGACGCTGGCTCATCCAGGTAATGCCATTCAACATTTCATGTCCAAGAACAAGGGGATATCCAAAGGAGAAGATGCAGATGGCAGAGAGTCTAGACAGCAAATACATCCAGGGCACTGTAAATGCATTATTTGCATTATTTGGATACAAAGAGGAGAGAGATGACTTTTTTTTTTCCCTGTAAGAATTTTCCCCAGGTGTCTTGGATTGTTTAGCTCAGCTGGAGAGAGCTTTGAACTATGCAGGCCTCTGGCAGAGGGGACTTCTACCCTCTTCCTGCTGGCTTTGTTCCTGTACCACTCATCTGACCTCAGGAGGGGGGAGAGGGAGGGAAAGGGAGAGAGGAACAAGACAAAAGAGAATAAAGGTGAGGGGAGGGAAGGAGAGAAAGATTGAGAAAGAGAGGAGGGGAGGAGGAGAAAGAGATTGAGAGAGAGCTTCTACTCATCAGACAAGTCTTGACATTGGAATGCTGTCCAGCCACCGAACAGGATGTTTTCAGGAATAAGTTTAACGAAATGAGAAAATGCACAAAATGTAACCGTACGTAAAAAGCCGGAAGCAGGTCACCAGTGTGATGCTCACGACCTTTATCTTTGTTTCATATCTTTGTTTTTGTTTTTGTTTTCCTTTCCTGTGCTGGTACTTCCCTGGGATTGAACTCAGGACCTTGCTTAGCTTTTTTGCTCCAGGCTGGCATTATACCACTTGAGCCACACTTCCACTTCCAATTTTTTGGTGGTTAATTGGAGAGAAGAGTCTCTTGGATTTGGCTGTTCAAGATCCTCAGAATTCAGCCTCCCAAGTAGCTAGGACCGTAATCCTTACAGTCATGAGCCACCGGACCCTGGCTTTGCATCCATACCTTTGTGGCACTACGGAGAGAGAGAGTCCGGAGAGATGAAACAGAATGTTGCTAAGGGCTCCCTCAGCTTGTGAAATGGAAAGGGTATCCGTTTTTCTCTTTGTATTTCCTGCATGTTCTGCACGATTGAGCAATGGCATCATGAGGAGAAAGGATGCTAAGCCTTGGGTAGGTAGTAAGTCAACGCTGGCGCTGAGCGCCACTGCTCAGTCTGTGCTCAGGTTCTTTCTAGGGCCACAGGTGTCTAAGTTGCTTATTGAAGCTCAGCTGGCTCATTAATCCACAATAGTTACTGTAGTTATGGCTATTTATTTGGAAATGGTTGCATTCTGGGAACTACCTGCATTTCCCTGTAATCCCATGACTCCTGTGTGAGGCAGTCATTTACCTACTTTACAGGTAAGGAGCTTGAACTTGGTTCGGTTCACACCGGAGTTAGTAAGAGATGAATGGAAATTCCCATGTGGGCCCCTCGGAGTCCAGAGCCCATGTCCTCTCTGCTGGTTGTTGGATCAGCATTGTAGATACCAGCTGGTTGCTCATTGGAAATGTAAGAATTCAGACTTGAATTCTTTTTTTTTTTTTTTTTTTTTGGTCAGTCAGTCATGAGATTTGAACTCGGGGCCCGGGCACTGTCCTTGAGCTCTTTTGCTCAAGGCTAGTGCTTTACCATTTTGAGCCACAGTTCCACTTCTGGTTTTCTGGTGTTTAAACAGATAAGAATTTCAGGGCTGGGAAGATGGCTTAGTGGTAGAGCTCTTGCCTTGCATGCCTGAGGCCCTGGGTTCGATTCCTCAGCACCACATAAGCAAAAAGAAAAAAGCCGGAAGTGGTGCTGTGGCTCAAGTGGTAGAGCGCTAGCCTTGAGCTCAAGAGCTGAGGGACAGCGCCCAGGCCCAGAGTTCAGGCCCCACAACTGGACCCCCCCCCCCCCCCAAATAAAAAGAATTTCACTGGACTTTCCTGCCAAAGCTAGCTTGGAATTATAATCGTCAAATTGCAGCCTCCTGAGTAACTAGGATTACAGGTGTGAGCCACCAGTGCCCAGCCCCAGAACTGCATTTTAATGAGATTCTCAGGCCCTTCAGGTACATATTACAAGTGGACAGCATCTATTTCTGCCTCCCTAACTGAGGTATGAGTGTTATATCTGTAAGTGCACCTGGTAATACATCAAAGTATGAGTTGTATCGGCCAGTCTCTCATTGTCTCTCTCTCTGGTGCTAACAAGTCTTTTAATCCA
Organism: Dipodomys spectabilis; assembly: GCF_019054845.1. Taxonomy (NCBI): domain Eukaryota; kingdom Metazoa; phylum Chordata; class Mammalia; order Rodentia; family Heteromyidae; genus Dipodomys; species Dipodomys spectabilis. The sequence continues at coordinate 1,068,098 of NW_024871006.1, read as the reverse complement.
TATTAAAATTAGACGGCCAGGTGTTGGTGGTTCATGCCTGCAATCCTAGCTACTTGGGAGGTTGGGATCTGAAAATCCTGGTTCTGAAGCCAGCTTGCACAGGAAAGCCCATGAGACTCTTTATCTTCAGTGAGCCAGCAAAAAGCCAGAAGTGGAGCTGTAGCTCAAGTGGTAGAATAACAGCCTTGAGCAAAATAGGTAAGGGGCAGTGCCCATGTGCCCTGAATTCAAGCCTCAGTATTGGCACAAAAAAGACTTAACATTGTTCTAGGCCATCTTATATATTGATGGTCAAACACCGTGTGATCTCAAGGCCTGATCATGGACGTAGGACAAAACTAGGTATTGCCTGCTGGTCACAGAGGCTGTCACTTGGGTTGGACATAGAGAAAGCCAACAATGGGGCTGCCAGTGGACTGGAGGATCGGCCTTGAAATCCCCTAGACTGCTAGACCCCTGCTGCATCTCCCTGCAAAGCCAGCATTTGTAGGCATCCTAGTGAACTTTACAGAATAGCTGGCTTGTCCGGGAGCACCCACATCTGTTCAGAGGGAATGGAGGAAGGTGTGTGATGCTGTTGCTGGTTTTATGTTTGGAGGAAGTGATGGACTGGCTAAGCCATTAAGAGCCAGCCCACTAAGTGCCTCAGATTTCTCCCTGTCACCTTCTGTTCTGCTCTGTGCCTACTCAGCATTGTGCTTTCCACCCAGGAGCCTGGAGAGAGACTGTTACACGGAGGTGGCCCTTCCTCTTTATGAAAACCTCAACATCGTGGAGCAGCCTGTGAACCTGAGCAGCCTTGCAGAGAAGTACGCAGAGAAAGCAGCCCAGTTCATCCAGCAGGCTAGGTGAGGAGCCCCCGCCTCCTGTACTAACCCAGCTCCAGCCCACTCTTCCGCAAACACCACGACCCCAGGTCCCAGCACGTTCCAGGCTATCATGCAGTAAAGAAGGACACACACATGTCTTCTACATAAAACTGGCAAAAAGTCCCTCTGGGATGTCTAGTCCTAGAGTAGAAGTTCCTCAGGATTCCTGGGGGCTTACCTGTCCTGCTTTGATGCCATGGGCATTCTGTCTTCTCCTACTAGAGGACGTCCTTGAAGGTAGGACCTGCCCACTGTGTGTGGGGACACTGAAGGCATTTCTTGGATTCCTTAGTCAGCAGAGGGTATTAGGATCCTATTGTTGCTGTAAGAAAATGGCCGCCAACTCAGGCATGTGCTCATTCACACGGTGCATTGTGGTATCGCTAGCTATCTGTGGGTACCGAGCACTTGAGTTGAGGTAAGGGCCCCAAAAATGCAGGGCGAGAGTATTTTACTGTATTACATAGTTGCCCCCCAATGTCTGCGGAGGATTGGTTCCAGGACCTCTAGACCCCTCGTCCCCCAATCCAGGGGGACCATAATATGGTACACTTTACATCATCTCTAGATGATTGGTGACATCTAATACAATCTAAATGCTACATAAATAGTTGTTATATAGTATTGTCTAGGCAATACTAACAAGAGAAAAGTCAGTCCATGTTCAATACAGACATGATATTTTTTTCTATCTAAATTTTTTTTCCCATCCGTGGTTGCTTGGAACCATGCGTGCAGAATCCGAAGTTATAGAAGGCTGTGTATGCATACCCTATACACATACATATGCATATGCATATAATACACACACTATACCTATATATATGCATATGCATATAATACACACACTATACCTATACATACAATATGAGATACATGTGCAATATAGATACATACACTGCAAGTGTATATATGCACATATGTGTGACATAATATTTATTCTCTTCACCATTTTATTTTTATTTTTTATTGCCATTGTAGAGTTGATACACCTAGGGGTTACAGTTACATGAATCAGGTCATGAGTGCAATTGTTTTTGCACCGTGTCTCCCCTTCCCTTGCTCTTTCCCAGTTTTTCCCTCCCATCCCCACTCACAAGATACACAGTTCGTTTTCCACATAGTGTCTAATGACTACCACGGTTGTATTTGTTCACCCTTTGTTCCACCTTTTCTGTGCCTTCCCTTTACCCTTCCAAATACAAGTAAACTAAGGAGACAAAAGGAAAAGAAAACAAAAACAGTGTCAACTGAAAAAACAGCTCTTGTTTCCTTTCTGTGGAGTTCATTTCATAACGTATTATTTTATATGTCATACGCACATAGCTATTGAACTTTGTCATCCACTCCTATTCGTACCCTCCTTTGGCTTCAGTGAATGTCCAGAGTCCTGTATAATTTATCATGTTCGTGTCCATGTCTGTGTCTGTGTATTTAATGTGGTATTTGGCAGCACTAAGTATACCGTATCTCTAATCTTTGTTTTAAGAACATTTCACCTTTCCTAAAGGAAACTGTGTACCCGTTAAACATGAACTGCCTTTTCTCTCCCCGGCAACTCCCAGGTCACTCTGCCACTCTACTTCTGTCTCTGAATTTAAGTGCTCTAAGGAGCCCGTGCAAGTGGAACACTTCAGTATCTATTCTTTCATGACTAGCTTATTTCATTTAGTGCAACGTCCTTATGGCTGATCTATGTGACATAGGAGGCGCTGAATTTTTAATTTTACTTAATTTTCATGAATTTAACCTAAATGAGTCAAATTTCTGGCTGTGCCAGTATCAAAAGTACTCTGTTTCTGTTACCTCTCTCTTAATATCTCTCACTCTCTGCCCCCCCCCCAACCCCCCAAAAATCAGGGTCTCCTGCGTGCTTGGATTGCTGGCGTTCTACCACTTGCTTGGCCTTTTCACTCAAGGCTGGTACTTTACCACTTGAGCCATGCCTTCAATCTGGCATTTTGCCGGTTCATTGAAGATGGAGTCTCTTGGACTTTACTACGGGTTCATTGGAGATACAGTCTCTTGGACTTTATTGGAATCATGATCCTCCAGATCTCAGCCTCCTGAGTAGCTAGAATGACAGGTGTGAGCCATCACTGCCAGCTTCCGTGAATGCACGTGACTGAGTGCACTCATTATCCTTCTGTGTCCTCTTTATTGCCCCGCCCTGGGTGTGGCCTGTGGGAAGGGGCTCCTTGAAGGTGGAAGAGGAAAAGACAGTTCCATGTGTGGCATAGAATGGGGACAGACAGCTTTCAGAGTGGTACCAGTGGAGACCATCCCAGCTCCTCCAAGCCTCACATTCTGCAGGGAATCAGGGTTAGTATAAAACAGATACCTGATTTAAATATCCCTTGGCATCTTGTAAACCTTTGAGATTCTCCATGGTCATCTGAGCCTTCCCTTCATTGCGTGTGCGTGCGTGCGTGCGTGTGTGTGTGTGTGTGTGTGTGTGTGTGTGTGTGTTGGGGCCTGGGCACCATCCCTTAGCTTTTTTACATAAGTCTGGTACTCTACCACATGAGCCACCGTTCCACTTCTGGTTTTTGGTGATTAATTGGAAGTAAGAGTCTCCTGGAGTTGCCTGTCTAAGTTGCCTTCAAATTGGGATCCTCAGATCTCAGCCTGTGCATAGCTGGGATAAATGGCATGAGCTACTCATGCCCAGCTTCCACTCATTCTTTGAAGGGACATGATAAGTTAGATTCAAAGTACAGCTGTTTAGAGTATAGGACTTTGTTCTTGGCCAGTCCCAAGTTCAAATCCAGACTGTCCTTTACTAGTTAGAGACAGACGCAGGACAAGTCTTTTTGTCTCATTTAGCTTCTGACTCCACTGTCTGAAATGGGGAGTTTGAGAGTATGAGCATGAACATAGACAACAAGAGTCCCCTGTAATACTTTCTCAGTAATTGTGAAAGGACATTAACTAGTACTTCAGTGAGCCTCATTTTTATTGGCTGGATGAATGACTTCCACATTGCTTATAGGGTTAGAGACAAATATGTCCTTCCTAAGCCTAAAATGCTCACCCTGTGAAGGATTTTCCCAGAGGTCAGCAAGACTCATTGAGCCCATGGAGCAGACAGGCCGGCTTCCTGCAGTTACCTCTTGGTTCTCCTGTTTGCTTCAGCACCAGTGGAAGACCCTTCCTGCTCTACTTGGGCTTGGCCCACATGCATGTGCCCTTACCTGAGATCCAGCCATCGGCAAACCCAGGGAGCCAAACACCATACCGTGCTGCACTCCGGGAGATGGACCATCTAGTAGGGCAGATTAAGGACAAAGTTGACCACACAGCGAAAGAAAACACCTTCCTCTGGTTTACAGGTAAAGTGATAATCCAGCCAGCCCAGCACAATCTAGGAGATACCCTGGGAAGAGCTGAGCTTGATCAGAACAAGCTTTGCAAACAGAGCAGGGGTTCCCTTTGAACTTGGGGCCCTGAATGTTTGTTGGCTTGAATGCCGAGTATGTGTCTGTTGGCTCCTCCAAGGCCAAGTCCTGGAAAGCTTTGTGACTGACAGAGCTTGCACCTGGCTGGCCCCAGAGGTGCTGATTGGCTGTGTTGAGATCTGGATCTGAATCTGCGTTTCACTATGGTGGAGAGTTGGCTTAATCCTCTAAATGTGGGGAAATGAGCTCATAAATAATGGTGCGTACTCCACAGCACAGTGGGAGGTTCTAAGATGCTGTATGTGAAGAACAGAGTGTGTGTCAGATGCTCAGTAAACAGTTGCTGGACTGCGACGGACACTGATGACATAGCAAATGGGGTTGCTAAAACTGTGTGAACAGGCACAGGGATGCTAGACCAGAGGCTCAAGGTGGGGAACCCTAGGCAGAAAAAGCTAGCCTCTAGTGCAGAGCCAGAACAGACAGGCTTCTATCAAGGACACTGCGTTGTTGTTGTTATTGTTTTGTCTTTTTCTGAGAAATGATTTTACTTGGGCATGGTGGCACATCCCTATAACCCAAGACTTGGGAAGCTGAGGCAGTAACAGCTAGACTTACTTAGGGAGACTGTCTCAGAGAGATACACAGAGAGACAGAGTAACTCTTTCTGTTTATCTCAGGCTGGCCTCAAACGGAAGATCCTTCTGCCTCAGCCTCCCAAATGTTGAGATTCCTGGCATATACCACTACCCCAGGCAGGAGCATGTCTTTATAAAGTTAGGGTTCCTATTTGCTTTTCCAAGTCCTTTGGTCCAGTTGTGCTGTGTGCCGGGGATATGGGGCCAGGGAGCGAGAAAATGTGGAAGCTTCCCTGCCCACTCACCATCCCCTTTTGCTTTTTCCTTGGTTTTCTAGGTGACAATGGACCATGGGCTCAGAAGTGTGAGCTGGCAGGCAGCATGGGTCCCTTCACCGGTCTGTGGCAAACCCATCAAGGTTAGAGGCTCAGCTGGGGTTAGTCAGTGTGGGAGGAGGGGTTTCTGCCTCTGGGAAGGCTGACTGGACCTTAGGGGCCTCTCTGTGAAAGAGCAACATGGGCCTGGCCTCCCCAGACATCGAGAAGAAGCCAGTGGGGCTGGAGGGAGCATCTGATGAGCCTGGACCACCCTGCTATCTTTGCTCCCTGTGTTCCCTGCTGAGCCCCCCACCACTCCCCCCCCCCCCAAAAAAAACCCCAAACCCCTAAGAGACTCACTTTGCCTTTGCTTTCCTCCTGCCTCCTCCTCTCCTCTTCTCTCTCCATCCAACTATTCATTCACTTTATTCATTCCAGGGCATATTTAGTGCACAACTATGCAAGGTGTCTCTAAACCCCTACACCAGGGAAAGGTACGTAGAGAGAGCTTTGATTATAGATGAAGAGAGAGGCTTGGAAAGGTGAAGTCACTTTTCCAGGGCCACACAGCTTGTGAGATGGAGCCGGGCTTATCCCTGTGGTGAAACAGTGCTGGCCCCACTACACCAGGCTGCCTTCCAGGCTGTCCAGCCTCCAGCCTCCAGCCTCCAGCTCAGCTCCCATCTGCTCTAGGAAAGCTCCTCACAGGGTCTGTGACTGTTGGAGCTGTGCTGGGGAGAGCGAGGCACACAGAACAAAGCTCTTGAAAAATGCTCATGTGCTTTTCAATGCCTAGCTTCCTCGGGAGAGCATTTGTCTTAAGGAAAGAAAAAAAAAAAACTAGGCACATTATTTATCTACAAGATGCTCATAGCAGAAGATGATCAGAAATAGCTGAGCTAGGTGTGGTGGCTTACATTTATCATCTCAGCTGCATGCAAGGCTCATTCAGAAAGCTTAGAAGGGTCTTGATTCAGAACCTTCCTGTGCACCCTAAGAAGGTGACCTGCTTGGCTTCTGTCTGGAAAATACCTTATTGGACTCTTTCTTCTTCTTTTTTTAATTTTTTTATTAAAGGTACTAAATCCTTATATAATACTGGAATGATTAATCACACAACTACTTCTCAAAGGCCCCACCTCCTACTGTCACATGGGGGATAGGTTGCAACATAGGAATTAGGCAGGAGGACATGACAGTACCGAATATAAGAAGGAAGATAACCCAACAGGAAGAGGCCAAAGTTTCTTTGTAGTTTCTAGGGATTTCTTTTTTTTGGGTCCAGTCGCGGGCCTGAACTCTGGGCCTGGGCGCTGTCCCTCAGCTCTTCAGCTCAAGGCTAGCGCTCTACCACTTGAGACACAGCGCCACTTCCGGCTTTTTTCTGTTTGCTTATGTGGTGCTGAGGAATCGAACCCAGGGCCTCAGACATGCAAGGCAAGCGCTCTACCACTGAGCCACCTTCCCAGCCCCTCTTTCTTCTTTAAGAATTGGTTTTGAGATAGTGAGTCTGGTTTCAGGATGTAGAGTGGGGTCCTGGTCACTTGGAACCTCTTTGCCAGATAAGAAATAAGTTGGCTAGCTGGGCAACTTTCCATTCTGTCCCCTTCCTCCTTCCCTTTCTCCTCTTCCTCCTTTTTTGACTCTTACAAGCATATGTCAAGTACCTACTTTTCCCCATCCATCCTTTTATTGAGTGCCTACTAGGTTTGAAGAGCTGTGCACAATCCTGGAGATCCAAGGTCAACAAAGGCCCTGGCCTGCAGGAGTGATAGATGGTGTAAAGCAACTTTTTTTCAGGCTGAGATGTGCAGACAGTCCTGGGGATTCTGCTAAAAGGCAGGACCTGGGTTCTGTCCCAGGAGGTCTGGGGTGGGGACGGCGGGTCTGCATTTGCAGTGCTGCTCAGGTGATGCCGATGTGGCTGGTAATCACGACCACATCCATCAGAGAACAGCTAGCCAAGAGCACCCATGTCTCCCAGGCAGGCCTGAGGTCACTGGGAGGCAGGCCACAACTTCCATTCCCACTACTGCTCATCAGATGTGTCCCCAACTAGCAAGCATCCTCAGCACAAACCAAGGGCTTGATAGCAATGTAAATTCTTCTGTGGGATGGACCCGGCAAGCTGTGGCATTATCATTGTTAATTAATTAATTAATTATTATTATTGTTAACTTGAGACAAAGTCTGGAACTCACCATCTAGCCCAGCTTACTCTTGAATTCTCATTCCTCCTGCTTCAGCCTCTCTGGTGCTGGGATTATAGGCATGCACCACCGCACTCGGCACATCTTGTATTTAGTAAGTCCTTTGGATGATGTACAGCTTGGCAGACACTAGTAAATGAAACTTAAGTTCAAATCAATCCCTCAGTCTCACTATCCACACTTCAAGGTTGGAGTCATGGCTGCCATATTGGCTTGTACACATGGAAGAGAAGTCCATGTGCACTTATTTCCCTTGGTGGTTTGAGTTCTAGAGTACAATAGGAGACAGCCAGGGATTTGCAGGGAGGAGGGAGGGGAGTCTGGGCAGGGGTGTGAAGACCAGAGGTCAGAACTGCCCAGGAACCTGCACATTTGAAGTTTGCACTTACCAGGTCAAATAGAGAGTATGGTCAATACGTGAAAGCCGTTTCCCGGTGAATGGCTTTAATTCTGAAGCAATGTGAAATCATAAAAGTATTCGAAGAGTAAGAGAGAACGTGACAGTTACTTTTAAAATTGAATGTAATACACACTAATCAATTTAAATTGTATGATTCAGTGCCACTTAGCAAACTCACAGCGTGCTACAGTTGCCACCTCTGTCTGGTTCTAAAACATTTCCATTATCTCCAAAAGAAAAGTCTATCCAGGCTGGTGGCATGGATCAAGTGCTAGAGCACCTGCCTAGCAAGTCACAGGTAGGCCCTGAGTTCAGATCCTAGTTCCATATAAATAGAAGAAAGAAAAATCTGTGCCCTTTAAGCACTTGCTCTCCACTCTAACCCCTCTCACTCATATTATTTATTGCATTAAAAAAAAACTCTAACATGCTAGGCATGGTGGCTTGCGCCTATAATCCTAGCTACTCAGGAGGCTGAGATCTGAGGATTGCGGTTCAAAGCCAGCCTGGGCAGGAAAGGCTGTGAGACTCTTATCTCCAATTAACCACTCAGAAAACCGGAAGTGACACTGTGGCTCAAGTATAGAACGCTCACCTTGAGCTGAAGAGCTGAGGGACAGTGCCCAGGCCCAGAGTTCAAGCCCCATGACTGACAAAATAAAAATAAAAAGAACAGGTATGTACCACGATGGTCAGAGAGATAAGACAGTAACAACATCCCCAGGAATATCCTCACATTCAAAGAATGCCAGAGTTTGAAGATAATCTCAGTAACCTGTATTCCAACCACCTTCCTAACTGAATGGGGAAACTGAGGCCCAGGAGGATGGAGGGCTTTGAATCTCCATTCAGCCACTTTGTCAGCTCAGGAAGCTCTGTTTCCTCCCCTCTCTTATGGGGGTGGGTGGTGCGCCCCTCTCTCCCCCTCCCTCCCCTGTCCCCCTCCCCCCCCCCCCCCCCCCCCGCCACCATGGACAGTGGAGAGAGTCAGATGGGGTCAGATGGGGTCTTTGCTCGTAACTTCATTCCTAGCCCAGATGACCTAGGTGTCTCCCACCAAGAGAAGAGTTGGAAGAAAGTTGGAAAATACTTATGCAAGTGCTAGACAACCTAAATAACAGATAGCCAATGTGAAGAATGTTCTGGGCATCTGCCTTGAGAAACTTTGTTCTGAATAGATTGCAGGCCATCTTCTGGTCACACCCTGTTTGGGGGCAGGGCTTTCTGACCATCCTTGTGGCTTGATAGGCTATCTTTGGGGCCCAGCACTTGAATATGTGATTGGTATTAGGGATGGGTGCTTCTTTCTTTCTTTCCTTTTTTCTTTTCTTTCTTTCTTTTCCTTCCATCCTTCTTTTCTTTCTTTCTTCCTTCCTTTTCCTTTTCCTTCCTTCCTTCCTTTCTTTCTTTTTCTTCTTTTCCTTTCTATCTTTCTTTTCCTTTCTATCTTTCTTTAGTTCTTTTTTCTTTATTTCTTTTTTTCTTTTTCTTTTTTTTGCCAGTTATGGGGCTTGAACTCTGGCCCTGGGTGCTGTCCCTCAGTTCTTCAGCTCAAGGCTAGCATTCTACCACTTGAGCCACGTTGCCACTTCTGACCTTTTCTGTTTATGTAGTGCTGAGGAATTAAACCCAGGGCCTCCTGTATGCGAGGCAAGCACTCTACCATTGAGCCACTTTCCCAGCCTCTTTCTTTCCTTCCTTCCTTCCTTCCTTCTTTCCTTCCTTCCTTCCTTCTTTCCTCCCTTCCTTCCTTCCTTCCTCCTCCTTTCCTTCCTTCCTCCCTCCCTCCCTTCCTCCTTCCTTCCTTCCTTCCTTTCTTTTTTTCTCTCCTTCCCTCCCTCCCCTCTCTCTCCCCCCCTCTTGTTAGAACTCAGACTTTGCATGAAAGTCAGATGTGTAGGGGTGAAGATCCCCTTCCTGTAAACTCTCATCATGAACTCTCATCAGCTTGCTGTCACCTGCTCCTGCAGGGGGTTCTGGGAAGCCAGGCAGAACCCTGTGTGCAGCAGGAGAATGGGTCCCTCTGGACTACCTGCTCCTCCTCACCCCAGTTCCTCCTCAGTGGGGGTTCCTCCCACACCCCACCGTGAAGGGGGCCAGGCTCTGGAGCAGATGAAAGAGAGAAGACAGTTCATGTTTTCGCAACAGCGCAGGACAAACAGTACTCGCAGCCCTGTTTCTCCCCAAGCCAGCCTGCTACGTCAGGCCACGTGCTCTGTCTTGTCCTGTTCCCAGGGTCCTGCCATCCCCCAGCTACCCCGGCTCATCTTCCTTTCCATTCCTGGCCAGGCCACCTGCTCAGCTGATGGGATGAGACAGCGTCTCCTGGAGCAATCTTCCCACCCCTACTGGAGCAAGGATGCTCCACTTGGCCTGGCTTGTTCCCTGCTGGGATGAGAAGAAACTGGAGCTAGGGAATGCAAGGGTAGAGGGAGTGGGGGTGTGGGGGAAGGCTGAAGGGGAGGATAGAGCAGAGCTGCTCTGCCTCTCTCCAAAGGAAACAGATCCATCTGCAAGGCCCTGCCCGCTCAGGAGACCTGGCTCCCAGAAGCTGTCCCTTCTTCTCCCTTCCAGACCCCGTTCCTACCGGGGACTGACCTGACACGGCTCTTCCTCCCCATTCGACAGATTGCTGCTCTGTCTGGAAAATCGCTCCTCGCTTTATTCGAAGAGCAGAAGTGTTCCTTCCTGTCCCTGGGTGATGAGGAAACATTCCGTTGAATTTGGCCCCTGCACTGCTGGGTGACCTCGGTTGTCTGTAATTTACTGCTATCAGGTGGTTGTGTAACCTTTCCACTGGGAATAGCTCAGATCCCAGGACCTGCTATCCAGTGGGGAGAGGGGGGTGTTGCAGGAGCTCGGACGGGAAAGGTCATTGATGTTGCCTGTGGGACAATCAAGGCAGGAGTAAAGGACGTTGATCCTGGCTGGGGTGAGACCCGAGGGCCCCATGATTCCAGGAAACTCGTATACTATGAACATCCTTGACAAGGCCACGCACTTGTATTTAGAAATGTCTTGATGCTGTAGAAGGTTCTAGAAGAGTCTCAGAACAGACTCCTACAGGAACCACAGGTGTTGATGTCCTTGGGGGACAGACAGAGAATAGAAAGGAATGTGTGTTCGCTTGGGCCAGCAGTGGGAAGGGCTAGGAATCCAAATCATTGCCTACAACTAGAGGACATATCAAATCTTCATGTGCGAGCTGGCAAGTCTACCAGCTGTGTTCCTGTGTATCTACAGGCCAATAAGTTTGTTTATCTAGTCCTGGGGCTTTATCTCAGGACCTAGGCACAGTCCCTTAGCTTTTTTCCCTCAAGGCTACTACTTCCTGCTCTACCACTTGAGTTCCAGCTCCACATCAGGCTTTTTTGGCGCTGTCTTCAAACCATCATCCTTGAGATCTCTGCCTCCGAGTAGCTAGGATTACAGGCATGAGCCACCAGCTCCCTGCTTGGTTGGTTTGAGAGAAGGTTTGCAAATGTTGGATACTTTTGTGATAAGCATTATGCAGAAAATGCTTGCTTCGAACCTTATATGCCCAAGTTTGTTTGACTATTCCCACAAGCCTAAGAGATAAGTATAGTGGTTTCCCCCAATACTATTAAGGCACTGAATTCTGCCCAAACCCAAAGAGCTAGAAGAATAGGAATTAGAGCTCAGATTTGCCTGGTCTAAAAAAGGTATCTTCTTCTTTACCCTGTAGTCCTTAGACTCCTGGTACTGGAATAATCTAGAGTGGAAAGCCTTATTCCAGTCTTATGCAATTAGATTTTTCTAGGCCTAGAACCTAAGAATCTAATTTTTTTTTTCTTTTTTTGCCTGGGGTTTGAACTCAGGGCCTGGGTGCTATCCCTGAGCCTCTTTGTGCTCAAGGCTGGTGCTCTACCACTTGAGCCACAGCACCACTTTTCAGTGGTTAATTGGAGATAAGAATCTCATGGACTCTTCTGCCTGGGGTTGGCTTTGAACTGTGATCCTCATATTTCAGCCTCCTAAGTTGTTAGGATTATAGGCGTGAGCCACCAGCTCCTGGTTCAGAATCTAAAATTAACATGGCAAAATCACACCCAGCAATTCTCTCGTCTGGAGAAGTTTGTGCACGGTCTGCAGTGCCATCCTGCTCTGCGCAGTGAAACATGGAGTTGGTCCTTTCTGAGCAAGGCTGCTGTTCTAGGCATGGGCAGTGGGGCACTTTGGTCACCCTGCTCCGTCAAGATGCCTTACAAAATGTCACTCACGGCCGAAGCCAAGGAAGAACAAGAAAGCAAGTTCATGAATCACAGGTCTGGTTATATTTTTGTTGCTGAGACCAAATAGTTATGGCTTTAAGTAAGAAATGCTGCTTTAATTAGAGGCATAACATAACCACAAATGCATTGAAATGCATTCTCCTGGCCGTAGGAAAGACAAATGCAACCCTCACGTTTAACATACGGATGTTGTGGATCACAGCACGAAGGCTTGTCTAAACTAGCAAATAGCTTTCCAAATCAAAAAGTGAATTAGAGTTCAAGGTATGAACTTATCTGTATATAATGTATTAGGTTCCATTTATGGTGCTTATCGAAGTAGAAAGGTATGGGCAGTTGAAAGTCTGTGATTAAAAGGCACCCAGCTACATTTAGCTTTGGAGTGCACTGTGTCTGTTTCCTGATCTTGAGTTCTGCTCTATACCTTTGGCAGGGCTTTATAGGGTTTTGAGGTCTAGGCCTCTCTCCAAGCCAATTAAATCATAAACCTGTGGGAAAATGACTTTGGCATGGCTCTAGAAAAGAAAAAAATCCTCTCCACTCATGAGTGTACCCTGCATTCAGGGTAGGAAGCATTGCCCTAGATGGTTTTCGAGGGTGAAGGTGTTGGCAGTTACACCTGGACTCAAATCCAGGCCGTAGGACTTGCTAGCTGTGTGACCTTGGGTAAATTACTTTACCTCTCCTCAGCTTTGGTTTCCTCATCTGAAAATTAAAAACAAAAGACAAAACAAAAAAAAAACCTTAGCTGGAAAGATTGCCATACGGATTCACTGAAATAATGCCAGGAAGCACTTAGCAATCTGCTTAGGAGTACTTGACCTGGTACTTAGTCAGGGCTCAAATAATAGATGATTCGGTTCATTATTATGCTGTTGAACTTGCAATAAGTTCCGATGGGTGATGAAGTGCCATTGGAAAGTACTGGGGACCCAGGACAGCTCTTCTGGTGTTCAGCTTTTGCCTGTTTAGCCCAGGCAAATTGTATTGTATACCTCTAGGTGTTCCCAGGGGACTCTGGGTGGACTCTCTGTCCCCATCAGTGCCAGTGGGGAAATGGGTTTGGAAGATAACAGCATCCCTGTTGTGGGTGATTATATCCATATTTTTATGATGGGTTGCCATACTGAGGCCCCTCCCCCTTTTGTGTTTCTAGTAGTGGGGATTGAGATCTGGGACTTGACCCAGCATAGGCAAGTGCTCCAGCTGTGCCCCGCCCTGCTCTTTTGCTTCATTTGAGATAGGATCTCCTTACCTTATGCCCAGGGTTAGCCTTGAACTCAGGATGCTCTGGCCCTGCCTCCCAAGTAGCTGGGATTATGGGCCTGAGCCACCAACACATCTGGCGAAACTCTTAAGCTTTGGTAGCTAAACTGATTGATCCTAAGGTCGGTGGGTCTGTATCATTTGCATGGCTATAATATACAAATGTGTCTTTTTGGTTTTTTGTTTGGGAGGGGGTGGAGGGGGGAGGGAGGCAGATTACCACATTTTAAACTTAGGACCTTGCCCTTGGTAGGCACTGTACCACTTGAGCCATACATCCGGCCCTTTTTTGCTTTAGTTATTTTGTAGATAGAATCTCCCACTTCTTGCCTGGGGCTAGCCTCAGACGGAGATCCTTCTACCAAGGCCTCCACTTAATTGGGATGATAGATGGGCACCATCATACCTCGCTTATCCTGTGTCTGCTGTTAGAACCCAGGGTTCTGACCAGCCCCAGGTGGTCACACCAAGGGCCCCCTCTCGGAGGACCCTCGCTTCTCTTCCTCTTAGTTTCTGCATAGCTGTAGGTGGCTTGCCACCTCGTTGCCACATGCTGGTTTAATAACTGGCCGAGCTCCACCATCCCTTCAGCTTCTGAACCGCCACTGACCAAGACAAACACATGGAAATATTTCCCCCTGAAAATCGTTGGGAAGGTCCGTCACCTGCGAAAGGTCCACACGGAAGGTCATGGCCAACAAGCAGAATCCTCATTAGCAAGTTTATTTAGTTGGAGATAGGTTACCCTTCTGGAAACATCCAGGAGGCAGAGACCTGAATGCTGTGTCACAGAGCAGAGTGAATGGCTTGCTTCTCGGAGCGTAAGCTCTGGCCTTTGCTTACATCTGGACTCAAAGGTTAAACAAATCTGTTTGAATGTCATGTACTGCAGATGGGCAGATAAACACGCCACGTCTTTTTGCCTACCCGTACTCCCAAGCTTCCATGCAGATGTCCTTCCTGGGGCTTGGACTGCATCCCACGGCCCTAGTGCGGGTGGATTCACACTCTTTGCTTTTTTTGGCCTTAAGCAGAGGCAACCATCATGCATGCCAAAGCCACGTGGACATGCATTTATGTGCAATACCATGCTGGGTTCTCTGGTCCACGTGCATGGATAATCAGAGACATGGCTCTTGAGGAGAAGAGTATGTTTGAGAAATGCTGGAGGGAGTCAGAGAACTGCTTCCACTGTCTGCAGAGACATCAATGTGTTTCTCCAAGTCCACACCCTTAAACATAAACAGTCCGTAGGCTTAGCATGGGGGGATTGTTTTGCGTTGTGTTTCTTTCATCCACACTTGGGGGGATTCCAGAGCTGGTCCCAAGAATGCTAAGCATTTCCGGTGTTAGGGACAGTGAAGTTTCTGCACGTGGCTGTGTCTTCCAGAAGGAAGAAGCCTTCGTCTTGAAGCCTTCGTCTTGGTTCCTTTTCTCCCCACCCATCATGGCTTTTATTATTCACACCAGCCAACCATGGGGGGGTCACAGGAGCAAAGCATGTGGGAGCCACACACTGTGCCTTGGAAAGGCTTTTGACATGAGAAACTGTGTGGAATCCTTGGCCTCTGGCTCAACCAGGATGAGGGTGGGGTGTGTGGGGGAGTGATGAAGATGGTCATGGTTAATTCAGCACGACTCAAGATTCAGGACGTTTCCAGAAAACATGACCTCATCTCTTCTAGCCCTCTGGCTATCATTATACTAGAGGTCACTTTTGACTTCATGCTTATAAAAATAATCTCTCTAATTGCTTATGTGGAAATTCATAGATTGCACATAGATTATTCTTACCCTTCCCACCAAGAGGAAAGAGACTGGGGCTACTACTGACACTGTCTTTCTTTCTTTGGTTTGTTTTTGTGCTGGTCCTGGGACTTGAACTTAAGGCCTGGGCACTCAGTCCCTGAGCTTCTTCTGATTTTGGATAGTGTTCTACCACTTGAGACACATCTCCACTTCCAGCTTTTTGGTAGCTTATTGGAAATAAGAGTCTCATGGACTGTCGTTTTAATATCAGAACAACTTATTAATTCAAGGAAAAAGCAAAAGAAAGCCATAAAACCCATGTAAAGTAGGTTGGGCAATTGAAGTAGTTGGAAGAATCCCTCCTCGTCCTTTTCTCAAGTAATTATAGTTTTTCCCTTTAATTAGATAGTCTCATTACGATCAGCAGGAAGACAGATTGATTTATTCAGCCAAGAGTTGTTAGGCACTTACTATGTCTTGGGGTCTTGTGACTGATGAAATCACATGGATGCAGAGACACGGGGCAAAACGTGGTCACAAAGCAACAAGACCATTTCATGGGAACTGTGTTATAGAGAGAATCAAATGACACGATTCAGCCAGGGGCCCGGAGACCTCTGCTTGTCAAGTCCAGGAAAATCAAAGCTTGTATTGAAAGATACTAGCTAGCTGGGGAGAAAGAGCTGATTGGAAAGACAAAGCCATTTCTTTGTGGAATTATTGGAAACTCAAAGAGGGACTGTTCTCCAGCCACTAGCTGTTAGCTGAAGAGAAGCTTCTAGTGATTGCTGTCTATCAACCACTGCCTCCTCTCACAGGGGGAAGTCCAGCTAAGCAGACCACCTGGGAAGGCGGCCACCGGGTCCCAGCGCTGGCTTACTGGCCTGGCAGAGTCCCAGGCAATGTCACCAGCCCTGCTTTGTTAAGGTATGAAACCCAAATGGCCTGAGATGTGAAGCAGGAGCCCTAACGGATGGTGGATATCAGGTCACCAGAAAAACTAGGATGTTCATTTGGCCACCTGCCTTGGCCAAGTGTACCTGATACTTCCAGCTCTCCACTGGCAGCCGCGTGGATTTGCCCGTAGGCAATTCCACGTGCTTATAATCCAAGGGGTGTGTGGTGGGAATCAGACCTTCCCTGGGGACCAGCTCCAGCGGAGTAGGGATGGGGTGGGGTTTACAGCCTTGGGTCTTAGCGACCTGGGAGGTAGAGGTCTTATCTTCCCACTGGGCCTGCATCCAGCCTGTCAGCCAGTGGGGAGCAGAGGTCATGAAACCCTAGTTGTACTCCCTTTGGGGGTTAGGGTTGGGATCAGCACATCAGTGGGGTACAGAGGTCCACCTGTCCTGGAGGAGAGGACAGGGGGTCCCAGGGGTGGGAGGGATGGATCCTTAGGTGAGGACCTTCTTCCTGCCTGGGGCAGCGGGGCTCCTTGAGGGTTGCAGGTCCCTGGGGACTTATCAGAAGGGACGCAGTGGGGCGTTGTTATCTCCCACAGGCAGATCCTCAGAGCGAGTTTCTTGCCCGGGAACCCGACTGTGCTGTGTCTGTGAGAAAGCATCCCAACTAGGGAGCTGTGACTTATAAAGAGGCATCTTACCAATCGGAATGGGCACTTCCCCTCTTCCTTGTGCTCCCCAACAAGGGTTGGAGGTACTCCCCAGGTTCTATTACTTTTGTGTACACTCCCAGGGGAGAGCTGGTGGAAGACCCATTCCCAGTTCCCCCGGAGAGGAAAGTAAATGTCGCTGGCACCCTCGAGCATCTCCGGGCCCAGCGGGGAGGTAGGATGGAGACCAATACCCAGGACAAGAAAGGGTAACAGCCCTGGTTGTAAGAGCGGCAGGTGTGCCGGCGTCATCCAGCAGCAGCCTGTAGGGACGTGGGAACTCGGATGGGCCCCGTGCTGTCAGGAGTCAGCATGATGTCAGTGGGTACCAGCAGGTGTGACAACAATCACACAGTCTGGAACCTGTGATGTCAGACTGACTGGGATGAAGGCCAGCAGGGTTGCTTGTGTGTGTGTGTGTGTGTGTGTGTGTGTGTGTGTGTGTGTGTGTGTGTGTGTACACATCCTGAGGCTTGAACTCAGGGCTTGGGCTCTGTCCCTGAGTTTTCTTCTCAAGGCTAGTGCTCTGCCACTTGAGCCACAGCTCCACTTCTGGCCTTTTGGTGGTTAATTAGAGATAAGAGTCTCATAGACTTTCCTGGCCCAGTTGCCTTTGAACCTTAATCCTCAGATCTCAGTTTCCTGAGGAGCTAGGATTCCAGATGTGAGCCACCAGCTGTTTTGGGTGTAGTCCCAGCACTTATCAAAGGGAGCCAAAGGTGCATGGGCTGGGCTGCACATGCACAAATAACTCCACAGCCTCTCCAGTTACATCACTGAGAAACTCAAGTAGCAGCTTCTCATTGAGGGTAGTGGGTCTTACCATTAACTTCACTAGGGGCACTTACTACCAACTTCAGCAACACCCTAAAAGTGCCTTCCCTCATTGAAAAATGAAGGCACAACTGAGTAAAGGGATAGGTTGGAGACCAAAGGAAGTGACTTCTTGAAATGTAGTAGGCTGCACCAGCTCTTTTTGAGATATTTTAGGTGTTAAATTAACAGATTCATTAATTTAACACTGCCTACGCTGGCTTCGAACCGTGATCCTCAGATCTCAGCCTCTTAAGTAACTAGGATTATAGATGTGAGCTACAGGTCCCTGGCTCTTATTTTATTTATTTATTTTTTGTCAGTCCTGCAGCTTGAACTCGGGGTCTGCGCACTGTCCCTGAACTTCTTTTGCTCAAGGCTAACACTCTACCACTTGAGCCTCAGCTCTACTTCTGGCCTTTTCTGTTTATGTGGTACTGAGGAATTGAACCCAGGGCTTCACGCGTGCTAGGCAAGCACTCTACCACTAAGCCACATTCCCAACCAACCTGTGTTTAACACTCTGTTTACTTACATAGATGGATATCCAGTTTGTTCCATATGGGTGCAACTTCTAACTGCCTTTTCTACAAATTCTCCCTCAGCCAGGCTCCAAGGAGAGTGAGATTGTGTGAATTACAGTCAAGGAAGCAGAGCTGGAGGCATGGCTCAAGCAGTCGACACCTGCCTAGCAAGCATGAAACCTTGCGTTCAAAAAAAAAATTGTCATAGATTCAAGGAACTGGTACTTCCTGTTCTTGGGAGCCCAAGACTTATCATCTGTTCTGGAACTTTATTCTCAGAGGGCAGAAACCTTATTCCAAGTCACAAATAACTTCCTTAAGGCCAAAGTCCCTTCAACCTATTGCTATAAATACTCACCCCAAGATGGAAAGGAAAAGAGTCTGTTGAGGGGTCCCTGTGAGTTCCGCCAGTGATAAACTGCTGGCTTTGGGCCGCACGCTTGGGTGATACAATGAGATGAAAGGAAGGTCTCGCACACCACCTGCCTCCCCAGCTCAGGGACACAGATGCCATCATTGATCGCTGGGTTCAGCTCTGGGCTCAAGCCTGGCTCCCGGGACGGGGGAGGTGGCGGAGGAAAGTTCTCGGTGTGGAGCAGTGTACCTGCTGGAGGACGGCTTTGGCAAACGGGTGGCAGAAAAGGCTCCAACTTCCATGCCAAATTCTTCAGAGTTGGCATTGCCAACTTTGGGGTCCTTTAGTACTTTGGGGGCGTCTGAACACAGCCTTAGTGATAGAGCTGTTTGCCTTCTTGGTTAAATGGTAGTTTTAGGTGCTTTCCCAACATGGTGGCTTCAAGTCCTTTTTACCATTCTGCTCACTTCTACTTGCCCCGATTGTCCGAAATGAGGATTAGGGGGTGGGCATCCCCTGCTCAAGCACAGGGCAGACCTGAGCTGTTTGTGAAGGCCGAGGGAATTCCACTGAGACAGTGTGCAGCCAGCATCCACTTGTCCTCCCCGGAGAGGAGCAGCTAAGCACTTTCTGGGGATATTTTGCTTGTCACAACTGGATGGAGAAGATGTCTACCGTGCCATTAAACACCCTTCTCCACAGACAACTGCCCTCCCCCTCCAACTGGGCTCACTCCTTAACTGGAGGAGGACCGGCTCTCTTCCACTCTGGGGAGAATGAGGAGAGTCCCCCCCCACCCCACTGCCCCCTAGTCTAAGTCCTTCCAGTTTTCCAGACTGACTCCCTGTCTCCTTTTACTTCCCACTCTCAGGTCATATCTACCTCAGCCCTGGGAAATCACCTGTGTTGTCTCCTTTGCATATCCCAGAACTGCCTATCTTGGCACCCCTGTTTCCATTCATCTGTGGCCCCCTAGATCCTCATCTTGGAGCCAGTAAGCAGAACCATACCCCTCGGCACCCTCCTCACCCCAATCACTACTCCTAGTTCCTCATAGGGCATGCTAGTGCAAACCTGCACTCTTGGCTACATGGGAGGCAGAGATAGGAGGATTGTTTGAGCCCAGGAATCTTGAGGCCACGGGGGGCAACATTGCAAGATCCAGTCTCAAAAGAATGAATCTCTAAACCATCAAGACACAAGCATGTTCATTTTGAATGAACAGCCGTTGGACCTTGGGCTAGTCAGAAAACGAAGGAAAAAGAAACTATTTTGTAAGGGTAGTGGAACTTGCAGAGGTGTCGCCCTGCCTGTTCTAAGGATGAGGGCCTTTGTGTCATTGTGCTGAGCCATCCCAGCCCGCTTCTTTGGGGAGCAGGCTGCTGGCTGCTCTTCTCAGAACCAGGTTCGCTTCTCTGTCAGGCCTAGGAAACCGTGCCAAGGCTCTTGAGACTTTTAAGGGCCTACGGAGCTCTATTTATTCGCTTATTTGTTTATTTATTCAGTGCTGTATTGGGGCTGGAAATTGGGGCCTGGCGGCTGTCCCTTAGCTTTTTTTTTACTCAAGGATAGAGCTCTACCACTTAAGCCATAGCTCTACTTCCAGCTTTTGGGTGGTTTATTAGAGATAGGCGTCTCACAGACTTTCCTGCCTAGGCTGGCTTCAAACCACAATCCTCAGATCTGGTACCTGGCTACTTTCTTTTCTTTCTTTTTTCTTCCTTCCTTCCTTCCTTCTTTCCTTTCTTCCTTCCTTCCTTCCTTCCTTCCTTTCTTTCTTTCTTTCCTTCTTTCTTTCTTTTTCTTTTCAATTCCAAAGAAAATCCCAAACTTTTAGGTTGAATAAAATAGATTAGTATAGATTATATATATTTATCTTGACATCAGTGCAGTTTACAGCATAATTATTTGGGGTTCAAACTTGAGAATTGGTGTTTGCTAGACAAAGTACTTTACCACTTAAGCCACAACTCCAGCCTTTTCTGTTTTTAGGTTATTTTTCAGATACAGTTTTGTGATTCCCTTCCTCCCCCCTAGGGCCAGCTTTGGACCTATATCATCTTACCTATGCTTCTGGTGTATCTGGAATTACAGATTTGAGCCACCATGTCCAGCTTTTTGGTTGAGATATAGGGATCTTTCTAACTTTTTGACTGGGTTGGCCTCAAACTGAGATCCTCAGCATCTCTGCCTTCTGAGTAGCTGGAATTACAGGAGTGAGTCATCTCTCCCAGCTACAGAATGCATGCTTTCTAATTTTGTTTTAAATGGAAGAGGACACATAAGCGGAAGCACCCACCCAGTCCCCACGAGAGTCAAAATATGACACTATCAAACGTCAACCATAGAAATAAACAACTTAAAAATGCAGGTTTGGGGGTTTCCGCTTTGTTTTGTTTGTTTTCTTTCTCCAAGGTTTCAAAGACTCCCAAGATCACTTTCTTCCATGAGGTATGAGGTTTGAGGTTAGGAATAGCTGAGGTAGAGTGGGACTGCATTCTCCAACTTCACGTGCAGGCCGAGGGCCTAGCCCTAGAATGATATCAGAGCTGTGTGTACCACAGGCTCAGCTTCAAGCCAGGCTGGGCATGCTTTATTCGTTGGGGAAGGATCTTTGGACAGTCTGAGCCTGTCAGCGCTGCTGCACTGGGCTGCCCTGAGTAGTGTGAGTCACCAGACCTGTTGAAGTTTTCTCGTGGGCGAAGGTTTTCTTTGTTTTCTGGATGAACTAGTTACCTCCAAGGCTGCTGCCAGGCTGAGACACGAGGATTCCATAAGCTTTCAAACTGGGGCTCTATAATTAAAATGCTAAATTTCACAAGAGAAAGGGGGACTGGGAAAAGGAAAACCTACAAAATATTCCACATCCTTAATGCAGATTCAGTTTTTCTCGTTCACCAACTTGACCCATCCGTGACAAAGAAAGCACATGATTCATGTCAGAACCCAAATGTGAGCTGGAGTTTGCTTGTATTCCTGGCTTTTAAGGAGGCTGAGATCTGAGGATCATGGTTTGAAGCCAGCCCAAGCAGGAAAGTATGTGAGACTCCAATCTCCAGTTAACCAGCAGAAGAAGCCAGAAGTGGAACTGTGCACACAAGTGGTTGCCAGCACCTGAGGTCAAACCCCAATACCAACACACACACAGACACAGAGACACAGACACACACACACACACACACTCTAAAAACAAAACACAACAACAAAAAGCCCTAATGTGAATCATGATTTTCTTGCTCACTGATTTGACCCATTTTGAGATCTGATCTTGCTGAGAGGTACAATTTAGAGAATCCTTGAATAAACATCCCCAAACCACGCCAACCCTTTCACACTGCAGCGGAGTCTTTCTCTGCTTCTCAATTTAGAGCAGGAAATCTTGGACTTTGGACAGGTTTCTGGATTCTTCTGGTCTCTGCAAGTGCTGACTCTGGGTGCCGGTTCATGGAGCGCATTTCTCGAGAGAGAAGCTTTATGGACTGTGAAAGCCATGGGCAAGCAGACACCTAGAGTACCACAGTCCACAGAGACACTGGGCAACGAGTCAGAGCATTGGCAGGGAAAGGAGGTGGCAGATCGCAGAGGAGGAAGCACACACATGGAGGGCCCTTTAGACAGACCAACTCCACGACCTCAGGCCTCAGAGATGAGACCTTTGAGGCTTCCCACTCTTGAGTCTGAATCCTGCTGCTAGGCCGAGCTTCTGGTCTACCAGGACCTCTTTCTTGGGGAAGCTCAGCCTGAGAAAGACATCATCCACCTGCTCACTTTGGCTCTGAGTTGGTCTGCCCTCAGGTAAACAGCTCTGTTGAAAGGGTGGCCACTCTGTTCTCATTAGAGTTGGGTTTTTTGGTTTTGTTTTGTCCTCCCCTCTCCCCCAGGTGAACACTGTGAGCTGGAGGGAGGTTTCAAGTATACCTTGTAACCAAAAGGAAAGCTCATTAACAAAACCCCACCAGAAGGTTAACAATGGCTGTTGGACTGCTTGTTCTTTTTTATGTTTCTGGATGTTCAATTTTTTTTTTTTTTTTTACCGCAATCATTTACAGTTTCGCAATGCCCTGGATGAGCTAGAATAATGGCAGTGGGCTGTTTCACACATAATAGCTAAAATTTCACGTATCGTGACAAAAGAGTAAATATTTATGAGACTGGAAACAGGGTGATGCGGAACATGGGGAATACTTTCTTGTAGACACTGCTATAAAGGACTCCTGTAAAGCCAGTGGCTGTGGCCTAACTGGGGACAGGTAGACCCCCTGAGTTCCTAGGCTCATGATGTGTCCCTGTGAATAGTTATAACGCAGACATCCGCTAGGCCCATTCTGAGTGCCCACCTGTGTGCTTTACCCACACAACCACCTGCAAGAAGGGTACTGTTATTATTACTGTTATCTGGTCGGTTGTGGCACTTAAACTCTGGGCCTGGGTGCTGTCCCTCAGCTCTTCAGCTCAAGGCTAGCACTCTACCACTTGAGCCACAGCGATTCTCTGGTGGTTTATTATTGGAGAGCAGAGTCACCCAGACTTTACTGCCTGGGCTGGCTTTGAATCATGATCCTCAGATCTCAGCCTCCTGAGTAGCTAGGATTACAGGCGTGAGCCACCAGCGCCTGGTTAGGGTACTGTTATTAAAACAACTACTTTACTGAAGAGGAAACTGGGATACTGAGGAGTCAGACAGGTGTAGAGCTGGGATTTTAGCCCAGACAGTCCCTGGCTACAGAGCCTGGGTGCTGAATCACCATGCCATTCTGTCTCTTGTAGCTTCAAGAAGTCAAGATGAGGAAAGGCAGTTTGTGGTCTGCAGAAGGCAGGGAAAGCCATTGTTTTCTCTGGGCTGGTTCAGATGGGTTTTGATGACATCAGGGCCTAGAAGGAAGAGCTGAGAGAGTTGTTGTCAACCGAGTCTTGTTTATTTCTGTAGTGTGCTGGACATTTTCCCCACGGCAGTAGCCATGGCGGGAGCCAGCTTACCCCAAGACCGACACTTCGATGGACTGGATGTCTCTGAAGTATTGCTGGGCAGGTCGCAGAGGGGCCACAGGGTAAGTGGGAGGAGCATGTCCCCATACCAGGGCTCTGCTGGGCTGAGTCTCAGATCTGAGCCTGTGCATGAACACAACACCCTCAGGAGTTGCATGCATGTGGCCAGTTCAAACCTGTGCCAGAAACACCGAGGGTTAAATCCTTTGAGATGAACCTCTCTTCACCTCCTGCTCCCTTCCCGCCCCCCTGCCATGAATCAAGTTCGCCAGTCCAGATTATAATGATCGATTTGGGCATAGGGTAGACGTACGTGGGTTGGAGGCTTATTCTCTTTAATGAGTTATTTACCTGCATGTGTTCAACATCCTGACACAACTTAGGTACCCAACATGCTTTTGTTGGATGTGCTCTCTGACCAGAGTCTGTGACTTGTTTGTTGTGGGGAAACAGAAAGAGAAGCCTCAAGCCGGGCGCTGGTGGCTCACGCCTGTCATCCTAGCTACTCAGGAGGCTGAGATCTGAGGATCGCGGTTCAAAGCCAGCCCGGGCAGGAGAGACTGTGAGACTCCTATCTCCAATAAACCACCAGAAAACCCGGAAGTGGCACTGTAGCTCAAGTGGTAGAGCGCTAGCCTTGAGCTGAAGAGCTGAGGGACAGCGCCCAGGCCCAGAGTTCAAGCCCCATGACCGACAAAAAAAAAAAAAAAAAGAAAGAGAAGCCTCGAAGGCAGGGATCCCATTTGGGAATTTACCTCCTAAGTTCTCAGTGAAGCTGAGTGTCTGCATCCACCTAGCCCTTCACTAGAGAGGATGAATGAATGAATGAGAGGGTGAATGAATGAATGAATGAATGACAGCCCTCTTGGATGGAAGGCAAGTCCAGCCAGTTCATAAAGCCCTATACTTCCCTTAGGAGTTTTCAGTACCTGTTCTCCAGCCCATTCTTAACTGAGACCCCTCTGGCCTCTCTCCCCTCACCCCCCCATGGCTTTGGGCATCTGCTTCTCAAGTGACCCCTTAGTATATCTGAAGTCCTTGGTGGCAGTCAGGAAGTGTCAGTCCTGGTGACCCTTCCCTGTTGTTCCTATGTGCTTTCCTTTCCCTGAGAGGAAGAGGAAGTGGGAGGAGGGAAGGAGGCTGGAGAAGGAGGAGGAGGCTCACCACTTGGGGATCCATACTTCAAAGGGTCTATTTCTGTCTCGAGGGTCACATGGAAGTAAGTGACTCAGCTGTGCTCAAGCGCCCGGTGCCTAGTGACGATCTTTTCACTCCTAGCCTCTCCCAGGCCCATCCGAACATGGGCCGTCAACACATCTGCACACCAGAAGCGTTTCTTAGGGCTTAACAGCTCAGGCCAGAAAGGTTCTCTGAAGCTCTCTCAAGTCAGTCCCTGCAGAGTGGCTAGTCCTCCCATTTCCCCCCTCCCCGCTTCCCCCTCCCCCCAACCAGTGCTTCTCCTAAGTAGCTTCTAGCAGGAAGATGGTTTCCGTGGTAGGCTGGAAGTCAATGTGTGTGTGTGTGTGTGTGTGTGTGTGTGTGTGTGTGAGTGACCCTGGGGGGTGAGGGGTGATTATGTAAAAAAGACATCAGGGAGAGGTACTCCGAAGTGTTTATTGCCATGGCTACCAGCAGGATAATTGCTGTCACCAGGAAGGGCTGGAAGGACTGTGGTCTTCTTGACGTTGGCTGACCACTCTGGACGCCAGCCCCTTTATACGTGTGCGCACTTCCGTTCCCAGATCCAGGAGCAGGCAGCTTTGCCCAGCCCCGTGGAGGGCCAGCACAGTGGGTAGACCCAGGAACCAGGGCAGAGAAGTGGTTATCAATCTAGACTTCACGGGAGAAGCTGGGATGGTTTGTAACTCAGGTGTTTGCTCCTTAACTTGGCCTCTTGGCCCAGAATTTGGAGGACAAATTCTGGACAAATGCTGGCTCGGTATTTTATTGAAGTGAGGTAATTGGAATAGAAAGACTACATGCTCTTGAATCTGAAATAGCTCTAGGAAAGCCAGCAGGTAAAAGTGAATGACTTCAGATATACATACATCTATCAGTGTCTATATATGTCTATTACACATATGTATTTCTTAATGAAGGCAGTTTGTATTCATCCACAGACACATCCTGAGCTCACAAGAATTCTAATATTGGAATTGGAGTTTTAGGCCCAAGGTCCAAATTCCTGATATTCCTACGTGAGGCCTCACCAGTCCCCACTGCTCATGTGCCAGATAAAGAGACATGGTGAAGGACAGAGACAGGAGATAATTATTATGTGGCCCAGGAAGCTGGGGAAGACAGACCTACAACGCATCCTAGACCATCCGTAGGGAAAGATATGGCATAGGTTTAAGCAGACAAAGGCTAGGTAGGGTGAGGGGGAGTGTGATAGCTAGATAGTGCCAGTCACAAGTATCTGATAGAGTGGCGCAAGGCTGTCTGACCCCTTATTGCCTCCCGGTGAGTCTGGTGGGGCCATTTCACAGTAAGAGTCATTGGTCCTAACATTCAAGATGGCTGTAAAGAGCCTTCAGAGAGAATGGCTCAGGGCAGAGGACACAGAGACAAAATAGAGACAGGGATGTCTTGCCTGTCTCCTGCTTTTAATTTTTTTGGTTCAAATAGGGAGTCAGTGCTTTTTAATCAAAAGCAGTTTCTTTTCCTTCTTTCTTCTTTTCTTTTTGTGCCAGTCCTAGGGCTTGAACTCAGGGCCTTGCACTCTCACTTGGCTTTTTTGCTCAAGGCTGGCGCTTTACCATTTGAACCATGCCTCTACTTCCAGCTTTTTTGCTGGTCAATTGGTGATAAGAATCACATGGGCTTTTTTGCTCGGGCTGGTTTTGAACCTCGATCCTCAGATCTCAGCCTCCTGAATAGCTAGGATCATCGGTGTGAGCCACCAGTGCCAAGGAAAAAGCAACTTTTAAACAACCTGTTACCATACAGGTTGGTGAAGAAAACCATTCCAGTTTCTAGAAACTCAAAAGTTTCCCTTCCACGGTCAGCTCAAACCAAGATGCAGATGCTGCATAGCAGCGGGGGTCCTTACCTCTTCAGGGAGTGTGGAGAGGGGTTCAACAGAGGAGTCTCTGTCAGCCACACACTTGATAGCCATTTCCCAGTGTGTGGCTTGAGCGGGTCTAATGGGTTGAGAGGTGTAATGGGAACGGCGGGATAACATTTTTTATTCCTACTGCCTCATGACCCTCTTCATCCTCCTCCAGGGACATCATGTCCGTGACATTCAAACCCCATGGCAGCTGATACCTTGCTGCATAGTCAACCTTTTGATCCTGATCTTGACAGACCAGATAGGCAAATAAGGGCATTGGGTTTGGGGCTGTCTACGCCTCTCCATCTGAGCACTGGGGAGGAGAGAGGTGCACAGCCTAGAACCCAATGTTCCCCTTTGTGTTCTCCTGACTCCCAGAGGGAAGCTGGAAGTCCATCAAGTTTCATCTGTCATGACCAGGTCTAAAGATTGTCCACCAAGGGAAGCTTTTCCTAACAGCCCTGAGCCTGCCCAGCTCAATCCACTCAAGGGTCTACTGTGGGCATAAAATATTTGGCATACCCCTAGGGAGGGAACAGAAGCTAGGTGTTCAGTCTTTGGACTACCCATGGCTTCTCTTAGAGGGGCCCCTAGCGGTCAGAAACATCACCTAGCGTGGTTGGGAAAGGATCGACAATCTCATCTCCTTCCCCCTTTGGAGATTCAGATCTGTGTACTCCTTCTTGATGGAGCCTACCTCCAGAGGATGCTAGGTAGAACCATCTTCCAGGATCCAAGTAAAGGAACAGGAAAGAAAGGCAACCAAGAAGGGGAAGGGGTGACAAGTTAGCCAAAGATAAAGTCATCTTTGCAATAGGGCCCAAGTATGCAGAGAAGAAATCTCTTTAGCTGCGATTCCTGTGGACACTTGCCAGCCTTCTTCCTAGGTTGATGTAAACAAGACAGTCATTGCCAGTCTGCTCAAAGGGGGAAAACATAAATTTCTGAGCACCAGCCCTCCCCCCGCGCTGCATCCTGTTGGGTTTGGGAAGTTCTCTTCCGTGGTTCCATTACATAGTTCCACCCTGGAGAGTGAGGTCCAGGGTTTGAAGTCCAACCTGATTCCCATATGCTGGGGGTGTGGGCACATCCTAGCTCAGTTGCCAGTAGGTGGTCCAAGTCTCCCTGTCTTGTATGCATCAGGAAAATGAAGCTGAGTCCTGCAGTGAGAGGTGGGGCTTGGAGGGGGCTGGAAGAAGTGAGGCTCTGGCTGCTTTTCCTGTTTGGAAGGCTCCGGATGTGGGAGTTTGCAAGGTTGACCTAGGAAAACAACAGGTTGAGGGGGTGCGGTGGCAGGAGGCACCCTAGACATCATTGTCCCCGGCTCTGAAACTTGGTGGGGTGGGGGCAGCTGTTTACTGCTCCAACAGATGTTCCTCATTCCACCCCCCCCCCCCCCCCATGGAAACTTTGAATCACGTAAGTGCCTTTCCAGCGATCTATACGGTCATGATTCATTCATACCAGGGCAAGTCTCGCTTCCAGCTCAAACCCACCGACCTACCAAGGATGCTGGCCTTTTATTTCCTCCCAGAGCCTTCCCTGGGGAACTGTGAATTTGGTGTTTCCGTTCTTGCGGGTTATTCTTTCATGTAGGGCTGGACGAGGAAAGATTTCCTCAGCACAAGTGCAATAGGACTGAGTCATCGCCGTGTGTGTCTGTGTGTGTGCTGGCTAGACGAGAGGCTGGAGGTGTAACTTGATGACAGAGTGTGTGCTCTGTGTGTGTGTGTGTGTGTGTGTGTGTGAGAGAGAGAGAGAGAGTGAGCGAGCCTAGGTTCCATCACATCACTGCAGAAGAAGTGTAGTCCCAGACATAAGGTTGTACCCATTGCTGGAGGAATTGAGCACCCCTTGATGCCACCCAGGAGACTTGGGGAATCCACTTGGGGCTGAAGGAGCCCCAGGAGATATGTATAAACCATGGAAGTGTGCAGGCTCCTTTCTGTACTTAGGGGACTTAGGTGGGTGTGGTAGATGTGTGGCCCCATGAGGAGGCCTTGCCAGTGTTATTTCAAGCTCTGTGGTGGCTATCTGGGGAAAAAATGAACTTGTGCACAGATTATTGATTTTTTTATTGCGGGGTGGGGGGGTGGTCAAGAGTCTTGAACTCTGGGCCTGGGTACTGTCTATCCCTCAGCTCAAGGCGAGCACGCTACCACTTGAGCCACAGTGCCACTTCCGGTTTTCTGGTGGTTAATTGGAGATAAGAGTCTCACAGACTTTCCTGCCCTGGCTGGCTTTGAACTGAGATCCTCAGATCTCAGCCTCCTGAGTAGCTAGGATTACAGGCATGAGCCACCGGCGCCCGGCTATGATTTGATCTTAAAGCAGGTACTGGGCCTAGAAATCTGACATACTCAAATGAGACCAGGCCCAGAATGGTGGCCCATGGCTCTGAAGTAACTAGCACAATGGCAGTTTCGCAGAGGAGTTGACCAGGGTGGACATAGGCCTTATCTGACAAGGAGTAGTTAGGGGTCAGGGCAGAGAACATGGGGTATAGAGCAGTGATTTCTTTGGGGTGCAGCTACCATGGTTTTCTTATGCACATGCCCTTTTGGCCTTTGTCAGGTGCTGTTCCATCCCAACAGCGGGGCGGCCGGGGCATATGGAGACCTGCAGACCGTCCGCCTGGAGCAATACAAGGCCTTCTACATCACAGGTGAGTGGGATGCCCAGCCTCCTTAGCACAGGCGCACTGGGGCGTGGCTTCTCCTCTTTGAGATGCACGAAGGCCCTGCTCATGCTGGCTCCAAATTCACGCTCTGTGGACCAATGCAAAAACAAGCCCTTTCTGCAGCAAGCTGGGAGCTCTGAGCGCTTCTGTGTGGCTCCTTTTCACCTGCAGAGAAATGAGTTTTCCATCCTTGTTAGACTTTTAAATGCCAGTCTGGCTGATTATCAAATGGAAGCCTAGAGACATTTCACAGTGCAATTTACTTGACAATAAGCACTTTCTCCTGTGTGTGTGTGTGTGTGTGTGTGTGTGTGTGTGTGTGTGTGTGTATGTGTGTGTGTGTGTGTGTGTGTGTGTGTGTGGCTGTTGTTTTGTTTTGTTTTTTTTTTTTTTTTGTAAATTGGCAGGTCTCTTTGCTTCTTGATGTGTTGAAACTCATTTTCTTTGGGCATCCTTCATGTTTTCAAAGTAGGTTTGAAGTAGGCCTGCTACCACTTGAGCTATACTCTCTAGCCCCATTTCCCATCCATCCACCCACTCCTCTCCCTGCCCCCCTCCTTTTTTTTTTTTTTTTTGGTTGTTGTAGTTATTTTTAAGGTAGGGTCTTGCATTTTTCCCCCTGGGTCAACTGTGGATCATGATCTTCCTACATAAGCCTCCTGTAGAGCTGGGATACAACCATGCCAGGCCTGTTTTTTGAGATGGACCTGGCTAATTTCCTATCTCTGCTGGCTTCCAGCTCACCTTCCCTTTCTGGCCCCTGCCCAAATCTCCACTTCCTAAGTAGCTTGGATTGCAGGTGTGGCCCTTGTGCCCAGCACCAACTCTTTCTCTGCTTTAAATGCATATTTTAGAAATATTGGATCTGGATGGTTCTAGTGCTTCTTGCTGCCAACTGAATTCTGATTCACTCCTGAGTTCATCTACCTGCCCAGCTCTAGGCTACCCAGAGCAAGGTTCCTCTTCCTTGGCATTCATACTAAAATTCCTCTCAACTTTTAAGGCTCCAAACCATATGCCACTGTCTCCCTCTTTGAGGGACAGAGTTTGGAGATTTGCAGTATGTGTCATATTCTGCTGTACCTGGCAGTCATTGACATTTCTGTTTTATTTCTTTGTTACTTTTGTTTGTGTGTGCCCGTCCTGGGGCTTGAACTGAGGGCCTGGACACTGTCTCTGAGCTTTATGTGCTCAAGACTAGTGCATTATCACTTTGAGCCACAGCTCCATTTCTGACTCTTTGATAGTTAATTGGAGATCCTCAGATCTCAGTCTCCTGAGTAGCTAGGATTACAGGCATGAGCCATTGGCACTCAACTCTTTGTTACTTCTAAAAGTTTAAATTTAAGATCTAGACTGATGATGGAACTCAGTGCTAGAGTATTTGCCTAACATATGCAAGGCCCTGATTTTCATCCCTAGTTTTGCAAAAATGAAAAAAAAAATCTAAACTCTGAAGCACTTAGGCTTTTTAGTCTTATTGTTTTATAGTGATTAGCCTTGTCTTGCACTCAGTATAAACCTTAACATTTTTTCATGAATGAATGAAAAACAAAAATAAAAAGGAAAAAGAACAGAGAGAAAAATCTAGGACCTCATGCAAATTCCAGTTTGATTTGGTTATTTAATGTTGCAGATTTCAAAGTATTGTATAATAACAAACAAAATTTCTTTGCCCTGAGTATACATAAGTGATCACAACAGAAAATGTGGTGTAAAAACAAGTCCTTTGAGTTCATAACTCAAGGGATTATTAAAAATGTCAGAAGAACCTTTGATTGTCCTAAAACCTAAAACAAAACAGTCAGCTATTTGCTATGGTTTCAGATGAAATGTCCCGAAATTAGCGTCCTTACATTACACTATCTCAGAGGTATGGGAGCGCCAGGCTGAGTTAATTTCAGAAGTTAGAACCCTGCCAGGAAGTCCAGAATATTGGACTCGTAAATGTTACTGTGAAGTCATAGGACTGTTTAAAAGTGATCTTGATCGGACAGGAATGACAATACCCGGAGGAGGCCTGCTCTGCCAGAGAGCCACCAACTTTTCAAGAGAGCCAGGGTAGGAAATGCTGAACTCCCCACGGCAGATGAAAATTGTGAAGAGGGTAAAACTCGGATAGGTTCTGATTCCTTCCCTCCCACACTTAAATTTTCATCCTAATGACTTAAACCTGCATTTGGAAAAGCCCAGTGATTGACCTCTTTCTACTACATTAGGTTAGAGAACGGTGTGTTCTTTTGTGATGAAGATAGGATGTTGTGGTCATGAGCGCCTAGTTCGTGAACTTAAAAAGATTGCCGGTCTGGCTTAGCTAAGGTACTTGGTTGTTTTTCCTTTTTTGTTTTTGTCTTGTTTTTGAGATGATTAAGGCAGATTTGTACACAGAGGGAAAAGCACAGACCTAAATGGTTGTATGTACTATCTAATGTTGTGAATTATTGCCACAGATATACAGATATCGTGTTCCCCCTGACAAAGGCTTGTGTGTTGAAGGTTTGGTTCCTGGTACAAGGAGTATTCAGAGATGGGGCTTCTGGGAGATTATTGGATGAACTCCTTGATGAGTTCTTAGCTGAATGAGTATCAGGAGGGTAGGGACTAGTTAGATGAAAGGGGTCGCTGAGTTTGTGTCTTTGAAGGGGAAATCTTGGTTCCTCGACCCGACTTTCTCCCTTACTTCCTGGCAGCCATGGGGTGAGTAGTTTCTCTCTGTTAGGACAGGCTGCAGGTCTCCATATGCCCCGGCTGCCCCGCTGTTGGGATGGAACAGCACCTGACAAAGGCCAAAATGGCATGTGCATGAGAAAACCATGGTAGCTGCACCCCAAAGAAATCACTGCTCTATACCCATGTTCTCTGCCCTGACCCCTAACTACTCCTTGTCAGATAAGGCCCATCTCTACCCTGGTCAACTCCTCTGCGAAACTGCCATTGTGCTAGTTACTTCAGAGCCATGGGCCACCACTCTGGGCCTGGTCTCATTTGAGTATGTCAGATTTCTAGGCCCAGTACCTGCTTTAAGATCAAATCATAGCCGGGCGCCGGTGGCTCATGCCTGTAATCCTAGCTACTCAGGAGGCTGAGATCTGAGGATCTCAGTTCAAAGCCAGCCAGGGCAGGAAAATCAATGAGACTCTTATCTCCAATTAACCACCAGAAAACCGGAAGTGGCGCTGTGGCTCAAGTGGTAGCGTGCTCGCCTTGAGCTGAAGAGCTGAGGGATAGACAGTACCCAGGCCCAGAGTTCAAGAATCACGACCCCCCCACCAATAAAAAAATCAATAATCTGTGCACAAGTTCATTTTTTTCCCCCAGATAGCCACCACAGAGCTTGAAATAACACTGACAAGGCCTCCTCATGGGGCCACACATCTACCACACCCACCTAAGTCCCCCAAGTGCAGAAAGGAGCCTGCACACTTCCATGGTTTATACATATCTCCAGGGGCTCCTTCAGCCCCAAGTGGATTTCCCAAGTCTCCTGGGTGGCATCAAGGGGTGCTCAATTCCTCCAGCAATGGGTACAACCTTATGTCTGGGACTACACTTCTTCTGCAGTGATGTGATGGAACCTAGGCTCGCTCGCTCTCTCTCTCTCTCTCTCTCTCTCTCTCTCTCTCTCTCACACACACACACACACACACACACACACACACAGAGCACACACTCTGTCATCAAGTTACACCTCCAGCCTCTCGTCTAGCCAGCACACACACAGACACGCACGCCTATGACTCAGTCCTATTGCACTTGTGCTGAGGAAATCTTTCCTCGTCCAGCCCTACATGAAAGAATAACCCACAAGAACGGAAACACCAAATTCATAGTTCCCCAGGGTGGAGTCTGCTCACCATCCAGGAGTGGATCTTACACTTAAGAGGACTTTTCTGCCGGGGCTGGCTTCTAACTGTGATCCTCAGATCTCAGCTTCCCAAGTAGCTAGGAGTACAGCCCTGAGCCATCAACCCCCAGCTATCTTATTTTACTTTTGAGATGGTGTTTCACGATGTTGCTTAGGGATTTAAATCAGTCCCCCTGTCTCAACCTCCCAAGTACCTGGGACTTCAAGGACCCAGCACTGCAATCTCTGTCTCTTCCCCCCCACCCTGCCCATTTCCCTCTTTTCAGCTCCCTATATAGTTCAAGCTGGTCTTGACCTCATTATCCTCCTGTCCCAGTCTTCCAAGTAGGAGAATTCCAGGTGTGCGTGATCAAACCTGACCTTATTTGCAGTATTAGAATTTGAGGATCCCACAGGTTTTGTCATGTTGTATTTTCATTTTCTTTTCTTTTTCCCCCATGGGGCTTGAACTCAGAGCTTAGGTACTGTCCCTGAGCTCTTTAATCCAAGGCTAGTACTTGATTACTTTGAGCCACAGCCCTACTTCTGGTTTTCTGGTGGTCAATTGGAGATAAGACTTCCCTGCCTGAGCTGGCTTTGAACCACTATCCTCAGATCTCAGCCTCCTGAGTAGCTAGGATTACAGACGTAAGCCACCAGCACCCAGCTTATATTTTCATTTTTATTCTTTGATCCATTGGTTAAGAATATGTTTCACTTACTCATTTCTATAGTTTTCCAATTTTACTTCTGTTATTGGGTTTTTTTGATTTATGTTCAGAGAAGATAATTGGTGGTTTTTGTGGGATTTTTTTTGTTTGTTTTAGACAGGGCTTCATGATGTGGCCCAGGCCGATCTCAAATCACAATCCTTCTGAGTCTCCTGAGTGCTGAGATTACAGGCATGTGCCACCATGCCCAGTTAAGGAGAAGGTGACTTTGTATGGAATCTATTACATTTAAACCTATTGAGACTTATTTTGTAACCTATGTTCTATCCTGGAAAAATGTCTTCTGTACACTTGGGAAGGATGTGTGTATTTTTGTTGTGTGGTAGATTGTTCTGTGTGTATAAAATACAATGTGTCTATATGTATTTTTCTGTACATGGTAGCATTATTTTAGTTTTAAAATTTCTGTACATGATAGCATTATTTTAGTTTTAAAAAGAGTACTTCACCTATTGTATGGCCTTTGCTCCTTTTCAAAGATAAGCTTTTTAAAAATTATTATTATGTGGCTGTGTTTCTGGGCCTATTATTCTGTGCCACTGAGTTGTTTGTGTGTTCATACTGTCTTTTCCTGTAGCATATAGCAACTTTTAACATAGATAACCTCTCTAGACCATTGCTCTCCTTCAGTATTGTGTTGTCTGCTCTGGATCTTTTATCTCTCCATAGAAGCTCCTGAATCACCTTGCTGATTTTTCAGAAGGTAACTCTGTGATTTTGACAGGGACACCATTGATTAGCTGTGTCAAATTGTGTGAAGAATTGTCACCTTGACAGTATTGACCTTTCCTTTCTCAATGGAGGAATGTGGATGATCTCTAGTTAGATTTCTTTGCTTTCTTTCACTAGATACTTATAGTTAGATTTATGCCTAAGTATTTTAGTCATTTAGTTAGATGGGAGTACTGATGTAAATGGTATTGTGTCTTTAAAATCCCCCTCCCCACTTTCTTTCCTATATATAAGAAAGAGGCTGATTTTGGGGTGTTAGTCTTGTATCCTGTAACTATTGAAATCTTTTATTCACTCCAGGCTTTGTGTTGTTGTTGCTCTCTCTGATTTTATACATAACCAATTGTGTCATTCATTATCAGAGTTTCATTTCCTCCTTCCCAGTCAGGACACTTTAAAAATTTTTACCTCCTTCTCTTCTCTTCTGTCATCATGCTGGAAATGATTTTAGCAACAAAGTGTCTAGTGTCCGGCCATGGAATGGATTCTTAGCTGTTGGCTCTTTGTCTATGTTCTAATTCCTTTATTCCTACTTTGCTGATTAGGTTCTTAAAGGAGAAAAAAAGGAAAAGGAATTGAATTTATATAAAAGGTGTTACTTCCCTGCTATTTGAGGATCATCTAGTAATATTTACTGTGAGAATCTGGTTGAGTTCCTGGTAAAACTCACAAAGCATGGAAGCGTGGTCTGGCTATAACTCAGGGATCGTATGGCCTGTGTCATGACCTTATAAATAAAGAAAATGAAAAAGTGTGGAGTGACTGACGGCTGGCTCCATCCCTCTGGGTTAACTCGTTGATGAGGGTTCAGGTTTTCCTAGCCTTTTGCTGCAGTAAAGGGTGTCTGTCGGTCTGTCTGTCTTAGGGGGAGGGGACAGTGGTATTCCTGTCTCCCCACTTGTCAGATCTGCCCACGAGCCATTGGTTCTCTTGGTGCAACCCATTTTTCTTGTTGGGGTGGAGAGGTGACTGTGTGGAGATGGGAAGTCGTCTGTTCAGTAGTTTTAAAATTGTAAGTGGGACACTGGAAGATACATTGTAGAGACTTCTGAGTTTTCAGAGAGGATTGATTGGCTGTTATTTTGTTCTTAGGCAGTTAATGAGGTGTTGCTTGCCTTGAACTTGTGGTTTCTTCCTGTTAAGACTGTGCCTTCTCTGCTCCTAGCCTGGACTTTGGGAGACTTCCCTGGGAAATCTGAGTTGCTAATAACCACATCTCTGACTTGCGTGGAAACCCATGCTGCTGAGCTGGTTTGGTTTTCTCTTGCTGTTGCTGGAATCTGCCCTTGGGCAGGCCTGGCTGATTCCTGGGTCAGCTCCAGGGATTAGAAGATTTAAATGTAGATCCCAAGGTCGGTCCTCTGTGGCTGTCTCTTTCCTAGAGATTTCCCTGTCACTTGCCCTCTTTTGTGGTTGCCCTGAACTATGGGTGACACCTCAAGCCATAGAAACCACAGACTGGGGAGCGTCCCTAGGGCAACTCTTAGAAATAGATCCAACCCAGTGCAGCCTTCTTCTTCAAGGGATGAATCTCTTCCGTTTTCTTCCTGCCACGTTCGTTTTCTAGCGTCTTCCAGCTCTCACCCTATCTCCCACAAACTCCCCTCCCCTGCCCCACTTTGGAAGTACTAAGGTTTTAACTGAGGGCTTTCTGCTTGCTGGGAGGCACTCCTAACTCTGAGTCCCATCTCCAGCCCTTTATACTGTGGTTATTCTTGAGATAAGGTCCACGTGTTTCACCCTGGCAGGTCTGGATGGTGATCTTTTATTTATGCTCCCTGCCATAGCAGGTATGAGTGATGGGTGTGACCCCACTGTGCCCAGTTCTTTTTAGTTGAGACGGGGCCTCACAAACTTGGTTGAGTAGTTAGGGTTACAAGTGTGAGCCACTGGTGCCCAGCCTTCAATTTGTTTTTGAGCATACTGCCTAGGATTTATAATCATCTAGAGAACAATAGTTCCTCTTTTTTTTTTTGAGAAGAGTCTCCTTGAGTGGCTCAGTCTGGCCTTGAACTTGTGATCCTTAGAGGAGTGTACTTCTAGGCAAACTGCTATACTCTTGAGGAGTTATTTAAGCCAGATACAGTGACTTATACCTGTAATCCCAGCTACTTAGGAAATTGAGAAGATCAAGATTCAAGGACAGCCCAGGTAAAAAGTTAGTGAGATCCGCCCCCCACCCCCCTGCCCCAAACCTCATCTCGACCAATAGCTGGGTGATGGTACATGTCTTGCAGCTCAGCTATAGGGAAAGCACAAATAGGAGGATCACAGTCTGAGTCCACCCGGGCAAAAATGGCAAGATCCTTTCCTGAAAACAACCAAAAGAGCCAACAGTCTGGCTCACTCGCATGGTGGAATGCTTGCCTACCAAGTGTGAGGCAACAACCGAAAGACCAAGAGCTATTTAATACTTTTGTGAAATGGGCCAGTCCCAATTTTCACTGGTCAAACTCCTGCCACTTCATTTGCTCCTTACTAGCAATTTGACTTCCACCCTAGCAAAAAATGGCAACTTTGTAATCTCTGGAGTGGGGAGGGGCTACTAATGGCCGGCTGCCTCCAAGCGATGTGACCTACTTCTTCCACAGTCTTTCAAATTACATTTCTAGCCATACTGGACGTGAAAGCTGCCTCTTCAGATAGTATGGCTTTCACCTCTAGATTAGCCTTTTCTGAACTACACCGGGCTTTCCGCTCCGGCACGTAATACAGAACTAACAGTTGGACTGTCTCAATCACAATGCTTGCATTTTTCATCAGAATATCATCCTCCAAAGTCCCGACACAGGGTTCCCTGAAGGAGAGGCGGCCTGAGTGTCAGAGCAGCCCTGATCCTCTTCAGCAGTGATGAGGACGAGATGCTCCTAGGCCAATGCCTTTATTTTCAAGGCCTTTGATTTCCTTCCTTCTGTTTATTCTATTGGGTCTATTTGTTTCAGACACCTTAACTTCTTTTGGCTTAGAAAGCTGCAGATGACCAACCGTCTGGAGTTGGAGGCAGGAAGGATCATGAGTTAGTTAGAGGTCGGTCTGGGCTACGTTGGGTGACCCAACAAGCGAAATTAAGGGAAGGGGTTGAGGGGACTCACTGGAATCAACAGCCAGGGATCTTGCTATCCTGTCAGATATTTTTCTTTTCTGTTGGTGGTGGTTGTAGGGATTGAACTCAGAGCCTCAAGCTTAGTAGACAAGTGTTCTGCCACTGAAGCTATGCCCAAAGTCCTGTTGCTTTTAAATGTTCAGATAGGCTCTTGTGGTTTTGCCCAACCTGGGCCTTGGATAGTGATCCTCCTATCTCTGCTTCCCAAGTAACTGGAATCACAGATGTACCTGCGATTGATTGTTTTTTCCCTTCTAGCATGGCCTGAACCATATTCCAGGATAGAGAAGTACCTGGCTCTCTCTTTCAAAAGTTTCTTATTATCTTTGTTTTTGGAGCGCTTCCTTAGTAGCCAGATTCTAATCCATATACAGAATTCATTCATCTTTGCGGGGCACTGGTGGTTCATGCTTATAATCCTAGCCACTCAGGAGGCTGGGATCCAAAGGATCTTGGTTTGAAACAGCTGGGCAGAAAAGCCCGTGAGACTCCATCTCCAAAATAATCAGTCAAAAGAAAGAAAAAAACAAAACAGCCTGGAGGTATGGCTGAAGTGATAGAGCACCAGCCTAGCAAGCTTGAGGCCCAGAGTTAACACACTAGTCCTGGCCACAACACAGAAAAACTCAAGAGAATCTCATCTTCAACATAATGTGAAATTATTTTGTCCTTTTCACCCAATTCACCAATCAGATTCAAAGATAATCGAATAAATGTTCTCCTGACTATGAGGGCAGGTCAAAGATGTTTCAACTCACCATGGACAACAGGACCATCACTGGAAGGCTGGAATAAGTTCTTGACATCATTGCTTTGATCTGGAGAAGAATCATTTACATTTTAAAGTCTTTAAGGCAGTGTCAATCACCTTTGCAGCTCAAAGTCAAGGTTGAGTTAACTGAGGCTTCTGTGGTCTTCCGTCCTCTAGGTGGAGCCAGAGCTTGTGATGGGAGCATTGGGTTTGAGCAGCACCATCCATTTCCCCTCATTTTCAATCTCCAAGACGATGCTGCAGAAGGCAGGCCCCTCCATAGAAGGGATGCCGCATACCAGGCTGTGCTGCCTCAGGTCAAGAAGGCTCTGGAGGCTGTCCTTCAAGATATTGCCAATGACAACACCTCCAGGGCAGACTACACTCAGGACCCATCCGTCATGCCCTGTTGTAACCCCTACCAAATTGCCTGTCGCTGCCAGACCTCCTAGCACGCTGTTGTGGCCCCCAGGAGGAATGTTGAGAAGCTGGGCACATTTTTAGCCTCTCTTTAAAAATAAAGCTCAGGGCTGGGAAGGTGGCTCAGTGGTAGAGCGCTTGCCTTGCATGTATGAGGCCCTGGGTTCGATTCCTCAGCACCACATAAGCAGAAAAAGCCAGAAGTGGTGCTGTGGCTCAAGTGGTAGAGTGCTTGCCTTGAGCTGAATTGCTCAGGGACAGCACCCAGGCCCAGAGTTCAAGACCCATGACTGACAAATAAATAAAAAATAAAAATAAGGCTCAGTATTTTGGTGGTGGTGGGGGGGCACCACTTTGTCTCTCTCTCCCCTGTCCCTGCGCCTGCTGTCCCTTCTCCATGGGCTGGAGGTAATTCCTGAGCCCCGCGGGCTCTGGGGCGGAAGCCAAGGTGTCCCGAATGCTCACTGGCTTTAGAGTCAACCCCAGATTTAAGCTCCTGATCTGAAACTTAGCACAGTCATTTAACCCTTCTTTGCAAGGTGGTTTTGAAGGTCAACACGGGAAAGTACCTGGTATATTTATTACCTGACAGAACCGATACTTCGGCATGCCCCCAGTTTCACGAGTCTTTTTAGCAGGAATGTATACCAAAAGGTATTATGCAGAGCAGATCTTTACCATCTTTATTTTTGACTGTACTGGGGCTTGAGCTTGCTAAGCAGGTGCTCTACCACTTGAGCCACACCTTCAGCCCCTTTTTACTTTAGTATGTTTTTAACCTAGGGCTTTTTTTTTTGGTTCAGGCCTAGCCTTGTGACCACAATCCTCCTACCCATGCCGGCCACGTAGCTGAGATCATAAGTTCTAGCTACCTATGCCCTGCTTACTGATTAAGATGGAGGTCTCACTAATCTCTTCCCAAGATGACCTCAAATATCAATCCCCGCCCCCCATCTCTGCCTCCTGACTATGAGTAGCTGGGGTTAGAGGTGTGCCCACCTGGTCTGGCCCTCAGATGTTGCCACGTATGTGTCCTGAAAAAAAATACACATCTTCAATGTTTCTGAATACCTGGGATCTTGGGAAACTGCAAAACCTAGCTCAGTAGGTTTAGAGGAAAAACCAAGGGCCTACATTTCTAGCAAGTTCCCCAAGGATGCCTTGAGAGGCCTAGATCTCAACCAAAGATAGGTATAGATGAATCCATGGCTCTGCTCTTCTCTTTACCCCTCTTAAAAGACTTTAGCTCTCCCTACACATGAAAACTTTTAATAGGGGTGGATGGGAGATGGGAAGGGATGGGAAGGGGAAACAAAGGGGGAGGCAACAATGCTTGATAAGAAATGTACTCATCATCTTGTCCATGTAATTGTAACTCCTCTGTACGGTATTTTCACACACACAAAAAAGAAATATTAATGAAGTTAAAAAAAAAACAAACCTCAAAAATGCATTTGCCATGGTTTATTTAGTGTCCTAAATGGGACTCCAAGGTAATAATAAATGATTTATTCTACTCACTGCAAAAATACTTTGCCTGGCTAAAATAATCTTTATATATTTGTAATATACAAGAAATACAATTCAAAAAGGTTTTTCCTATAAGTACATTTTTTTTTTTTTTTACACAGCATACATTTAGAAAGGATGCCCTTTTTAAATATAAAATTCTGGTTATGTACCAGTATAGTTAGTTAGCATTTGCATGGTGGTTTGACAGTATCTTAAATAGCATGATATAGACAGAAGCTCCCCGC
This sequence comes from Dipodomys spectabilis, assembly GCF_019054845.1. NCBI lineage: Eukaryota > Metazoa > Chordata > Mammalia > Rodentia > Heteromyidae > Dipodomys > Dipodomys spectabilis. The sequence continues at coordinate 1,027,695 of NW_024871006.1, read as the reverse complement.
CCACTGGCAGCCGGGGCTGAGCGGGCCCAGGGAGGAGTTAGTTAACCATGTCCCGTGGCTCAGTCTGCCCAGCACCCAGGGTTCAATCCTGCCTCCCATTTCTGCTCAGACAATCGCACTCCATTCTTCCACTTTCCTTGTTTCTCCACAAGCACCTGACAGGGGATGTCCTGATTTCTGAGGCGTGCTTCTCGTCAGGATGGCTTCGTTTTGCCCTTCTGACTCCCACGGCACAAGATTATCTACCGGAATCAAAACAGAATGACCTTACTCTTCCCTGGAAGGGGCTGGGGGCAGCTGTGCTTCCTACAGGCCGGGGGCCACGCCGTCCGCAGGGGAGGTGGAGCTTCTCCGGTCACAGAGAACCCCACCCAGTCCTATGCAGGTACAGATGATTATGGAACACTGAAAAACTGGCTATACATAAAACGTGTGCAGGTATATTTATACATCTATACGCATTAAAAAGGCTCGTCTTTAATTGTAAACACGGACTGCTAAATCACTTAAGCCAGTATATGTCCTTGGTGAAAACTCTTTTATGCTGGTTCACAAGGCTAAGAGTCACAAAACCCTGGGTTCCTCCTGAGGGACCGGAAGTGATTATCCTGCCTTTCTCTCATTCGGAGCAAAGTTGACCCCAAGGAGAGAGAGGTGGTATGAGGGCGGTGATATCGTATTCTACAGAGGTCACTGGTGATGACCCAGGGGACAGGCAGAGTCCCAGGGAGCCCTGACGGAGGTCCCTGGCAGGCCTGTGCTGAAGAGATTTCAACCAAGCTGATACTCAAAGACTCTTCTACAGATCAGAAGCGTTTAAGGAATGTGAGTCAAGACATGGACTCTGGACCAGTACTTGCAACCAATATGGCGGCTCAGAACCAGGGCAGTGGGCAGGCTTTTCTAGCATCCCTCCTTGAACATGGCTGCCAGTGGGGGCGTGACAGGTAGCACATGTCCCCAGGGCGCTCACCCCTCTGGTCTTTGCTGCTGCTGCTCCAGAGGCTCCCTGGGAGCACTGGTCCTTCTTCACCTTCTGCCTGCAGGCTCAGGGACAGGCTGGGCTGATGGCCGCCATGACATCTAGCACCTACCGTGTACGGAGGTCACCTGGCACTTGCTGGAGTCTCATAGCCATTCTGGGGAACTTAGTCGGATCTTAACACTTCTGCTGTCAGGAAGTGATTCTTGTATATAAATATAAATTCTTGGGGGTGCTGGAGCTTGAACCCAGATCCTCATGTGTGCTAGGCAAGCACTCTACCCACTGAGCTATATCTTGAGCTCATACAAATTCTTAAGGCAGTTTAAAGCAGGTTTCACTCATGTGGTAATTAAGGAGGGAGACAAGGCCACTGGCTCGCATTCAGCTCTTTGGCCCTATATAGGCAAATAATCTTCCTAATTTTGTATCGTAGGGGTTTTTTTTTTGCTTTTCTGTCCAGTGCTTTGCACTCACAGGGGCAGGGACTCTACCACTGAGTCACCTTCCCAGCCCCAACAGGTCTTATATACAGCAACTTCAATTCCTTTTTCTTCTTTCACACTAAACAAATGATCAATCCAGGGTGCCTATTATTTATACAGGTTTTCTTTGGCAAGAAGGGACTACTTCCTACATGCCAGAATTACCCTAATTCCCTTAAGTATAAGAGGATTTTTTCTGATTTCACTTGAGAATTTCATTCATGGTGTAGAAATCTTTTATAGCAGTTTCAGACCCTGACCCAGTGCTCTAAGCTTTGGGTGATGTAAGATGGTCACCTTTATCCCCACCGAGTCTGCCCTGGAGTGCTCGGGTTCCTGGAAAATGTCACTTGAGGTCACTAGCCACCAGCTTTCACAGAACAAAACAAAACATGCCCTTTGGGCTGGGTGCTGATGGCTCCCATTTGCAATCCTACCTACCTACTCAGGAGGCTGAAATGCAAGGATCGTGGTTCAAAGCCAGCCTGGGCAGAAAAGTCTGTGATCCTATCTTCAACGGAGTCAGCAAAAAACCAGAACTGGAACTGTGGCTCAATAGGTAGAGTGCCAGTTTTCATCAAAAAAGCTAAAGGACAGCACCCCAAGGCCCGAAAAGAAAATCCAGTACTGGCAGAAATAAAACAAACAACCCCCCCCCCCCCCCGCCCTTTGGTCCTAGTTGGGGTCATGAGAGTCCAATGGGCCAAACAACTGGTTCAGACAGCTATCGTTTGTTAGGCTGCAAGCCAGCAAATGTTTTATCATTTCTAATTAGTATTTTTTAGAACCACTCTGACCCATGACTTAAATATACACGTCACTTGCTGGCCAGGCATTTGGCCACCAAAGCCAGAAATCTCAATGTCAAGCTGCAATCCACAGAGCCAAGCTGAAAGTCACAAACACCCCCTAGTCATGCACAAAAGCCCCCACAGTATTTTTTGGGGGGGGGCAAATATACTCATGATGTTGTTACATGTATCAGCGGGAGAAGGAAGCTAGACCTGCACTCTGTCGTTTTGCAAATGGATCTCAACTGATGCAGAACATACCGCAGGCCTCATGAGTTGTGCACGAAAGCGGAGATGGACACGTTAGCTTTAGGAGTTGGCTTTCCAGACCTTGGTTCAAATACTGTGGCTATTCAAAGTGATCTCCAGCTGTCTGTCTGGGATGTTTTCTAAGCGAGACTTCCAAGAGGGGCCTATGTTGCTTTTGCTAGAAGTTGCAGCAGGTGTGGGTGGACCTGGGACTCCCCAGGGAGAGAATCCTTTTCCCAGCCCCCACCCCCTCCCCATGCGCACTTTGGAACCCAGCGCTCAGCTGGTACCACTTACTGCCGGTTCAGCTGGCAGGATGCGGGGACCCCAGAAAAGATCCTCAGGTGAGCCTTGTGCTGGTGGCTCACTCCGGATATCCTATCTACTCAAGAGGCTGAGATCTGAAGATCGTCAGTTGGAAACCAGCCTGGGCAAAGAACGTCTGTAAGATTCTTCTGTGCCAGTAGTGGTGCTTAAAACCATGAGATTCCTATCTCCACTTAACCAGCAAAAAAGCCTGGGGGTGTGGCACAGATGGTAGAGCACCATCTTTGAGTGAAAAAGCTAAGGGACAGAGTCCAGGCCCTAACCTTTTTAAAAGGTTCCCAGGTGAGCTCACTCCCAGCTCTGGCCTTCCAACACAGCTGCTGCGCAGACTCAGTCTGCCCGGCCAGAGTTATAGCGTGGGTCAGCTCCCCACAGCCAGCTGAGTCCCCGCCACATAGCCCAGCTTGGTCGGCTTGGGGAATGGGAAGGCAGCAGTGGGCATGAGCAGCCCTGAGCGCCTCAGGAAGGGATGAATTCACAGGGGCCGAAGCTCCTACCTTATGAATAGCAGTGTATGGAAGCAAAGGAAAGGTGGAATGAAGGTCTCTGAATGAACACCCAGCCACACTCCCTGATTAGTGTTGGGTTATTCTAACGGGTCAGGTTTAGCCCGACCTGAGGGCTAGCTAGCCTGCAGGATCGAAGCACCCAGCAGCGGTCTAGGGCTGCGTTTTAGAGCAGAGGATTAGTTGTTAGGGACTAGGAAACAAGGAGAGTCGGTCGGTGTGCAAGTATGCAAGGTGACACGCACTTCCTCCCAGGCAGGCAGGCGGATGGCCCTCGCCCTTGCGCTCTTAGGGGTTCCTAATGCTCACAGGGGGAAATTCGTTCTCGTCATCAAGACACACTGGTCCTGTGGCAAACTCGTGTTCCGGAATCACCTCTCCTCGGAGCGCCCCGCCGTCCTCAGAATAGCCTGAGGACCAAGGAGAAAGGAAAACAGCTCAGTTCTTACCCTTAGGACCTCGGGGGAAGGGGGGGGGGGCTGAGAAAAAGAACGAACCAAAGAAACCGCAGTGGCATCCTGGCTTCCAACTACAGCGATTCCTAACTATCCCCTCATCAGCCTCTGACTCAAGATATGGTTGAGTCTCCTTGGTTTCCACCTCAGAGGCCTGCATGTGCACCTCTGTGGAATGATCTAAGAGGCAAAGGGTAAATGCTACTTCTTTTTGGTGCTGGTCCTGGGCTTGAACTCAGGGCCTGGATGCTGGCCCTGAGCTTTTTTTTGCTCAAGGCTAGTGCTCTACCACTTGAGCCTGTACAGCTATATTTCTGGCTTTTTAGTGGCTAGTTGGAGATAAGAATCTCACAGACTTTCTTGCCAGAGCTGGCTTTGAACCTCGATCCTCAGATCTCAGCCTCCTGGGTAGCTAGGATTACAGGCGTGAGCCACCAGAGCCTGGCCTAATGCTGCTTCTTAAGACATGAACCTCTTGTGTTGCGTGGGTCAGGATTAGGGACTTGGATTGAAAGCCATGAGCAGGCCCCATCCAGGGAAGAGTGTGGTGGGGGGGAGAGGGGCAGAGCAGCTGGAGGCTGCCCGGCTGCCCAGCGTGGCTTACCTGGCACTGTGGAGGCTGAAGATGCACTTGGTCTGGCTACTGTGGCTGCGTAAGACTGAGGTAAGGAAGGTCTGAGGTCATTTTCTTGGCTCTCTTCGGTTGTTCCGGAGCCAAGCAAGCTGCATGCAGTAGTTAAGGAGTGGGGGGAAGAAAAGAAATCACTGGATGTGCAGAACGTCTTCAAATGGAAAGGTAGAGCAGGGTCACGCTCCGCTACCTGAAGGTGAATTATAGCCCTGCCGCTAGGCTGTGCTGTCCTTATGAAGTGGCTTAGATCATCAGGGATCATTCATGCAAGTTCAAATGACCCCCCCCTCCCCCATCTGCTCATTTTGCTTAGTGAGAAAGGCTTGCCCTGCCCCCGCAAGCAATTGAACTTCACAGTTCAATTCTGCAAACTTTTTTTTTTGCTGGTCATGGGGCTTGAACTCAGGACCTGGATGCTGCCGTAGAGCTTGTTTGTGCAAGAATAGCGCTTTACCGACTGAGCCGCAGCTCCACTTCCCATTCTCTGGTGGTTAACTGGAGATAAGAGTCTCATGGACTTTTTTGCTCTGTCTGGCTTCAGACCGTGGATCTCAGATCTCAGCCTCCTAAGTAGCTAGGATTACAAGTATGAGCCACCAGCGCCCCAGCAATTTTGGAACTTTAAAAACGATTAACTTCAAATAGTTTGCCACGACTTCAAGTTTTCATGTCCACTATGTGAACAATGCGTCGTGATCAGCGTCGCCCTTTCCATGGTTCTGTATTTATGGAGACCTACTGTGTATACAGTACTGGGTACTGGGTACTTAGCTGAACAGGAGGTGTTTCATTTGCAGTGTGAGGCCTCTGGGCACTGTGAGCCTGAGGGTGCCTGACACAGTACCTGACTGAAGTGGGAATCCACTAAGGGCTGGCCACCATGACAGCCAGGCTAGGGGGACCACAAGGAGCCAGGGAGGAGGGGACCCGAGAGCATCCTGGCTGGACTTCATTCGTGGAGCCACGACAGCTCTCCACACACACATTGCCGAACAGCTGTCTGTGACAACTCGACTCTTCACCTGTGAGTTTTGATTAAGACACAGTCTCCGCCGTCCTGAGGGTCCAAGTTGTAGATGTAAAGGTGTCCGTCAGAGGAGGCCACGAGAAGCCTTGGCAGTTTCTGGATCCTAGGAACCAAGGGGAACAGGAGCTGTGATCTCAGACACGAGAGGCAGCCTTGCTTCAGTGATTGGTCACCAGTTCCTCTCCAGCCACTGACAAAGCTGCAGTTCGCTGATGGGCAGAAGGGCTGCTGGCTGGTCTCTGCGTGCTCATTTTGGATCTTTTTGTGCCAGTACTGAGGCTTCAACTCAAGGCTCTATGCTTTTACTTGGCTTTTTTGCTTAAGTCTGGATCTCTACCATTTGAGCTTCACCTCCACTTCCAGCTTTTTGCTGGTTCATTGAAGAACAGAGTCACTTGAATTTTTCGGCCCAGCCTGCTTTGAACCAGTCTCCTCAAACCCCAGCTTCCTGAGAACTCTGAGATTATAGGTGTGAGCTACTAACATCTGGCCACAACTGTATTATTATTATTACTATTATTATGAGACAGGGTCTCACTGGGTAGCCCAGGCTGGATTTGAATCTGTGATCATCCATAAACTCCGCTTCCTCACTGATAGGATTACAGGCATACACCACCATACCTGTTCCTAAACCGGCTTCAATGGGGGGAAAATTTTTTTTTTTAATGTTCTACTTCTTTCATTAACTCCTTAAACCTCTTCAAACACCTGTCAGCCCCGTGGTGTCTGAGTGAAGACAACAGAAGTGGAGGATTTTTAAGTAACCATCTATAAAGAGGAATTGTTTCCAAGATGGTATCAGAAACCAGAAGGATAATATTCCCAGGCTAGCTTCCAGCCTGAACCCCCATTAAAATGAGAGGCGAGCAGTGACTGGCTGACTGTGCACAGCCTGCTTTGGGGGCCTCTTGTCTTCTATTCCCTTCCTATCGTGAGGGATCCCGAGGTTTGGGAAAGCGCCTGTGAGCTGAGCTGGGTGAAGATGGGTGTCTCCATACATACATACGTACGTCGAGAGCGTGCAGATATTCTTCTGCCCGGAGAAGTTCAGGCGGCCCGTGGCAAAGGCCCTGTCCTGGTTCATCATGTCGGACACCTGGGCGGGGAGGTAGTTGGTAGCAGCCATGAACACCTTCCCCATGTAGCCACTCCATGTGGAAGGCTCTTCTGGGCGGCTGGAGGGGCAATGCAGAGGCCAGGATGAGCCACGTCCCCTCAGTGATCGCCACACCCCACTCCTGCCACAGGCAGAGACTGCCTGAGCCCCAGGTTCTAGCCCCCTGTCAGTCCTGTTATTTGGACAATAAGGAAAGATTACTGGGGGACCATTTGTCTTTCAGAAGAGCCATCGAGAAGCCATTAAGAGGTTCCCTGTGCTTTCTTGTATTAAAGTCATGTATCTGAGCCAGGAGCCAGTGGTTCACGCCTGCCATCCTAGCTACTCAGGAGGCTGAGATCTGAGGATGGTGGTTCAAAGCCAGCCTGGGCAGGAAAGTCTGTGAGACTGATCTCCAATAAACCACCAGAAAACCAGAAGTGTGGCTCAAGCGGTAGAGCACTTGCCTTGAGCTGAAGAGCTGAGGGACAGTGCCCAGGCCCAGAGTTCAAGCCCCATGAGTGACAAAAAAAAAAGAAGAGTGTATTTGATGATTAGTATGATTTCTACATGTCCAAAAATGGGCAAGGGTAGAGAATGAGCTGCACTTGCTGTGTGGATGCTGGAAAACGAGCCCCTGCCTGCATGGGGCTGGGCGAGGAACAGGCAGATCCCAGCGGGGAAGGCCTCCTGAGCCAGACAAGGGCAAGCTTCCGGGAAAGACACTCTGGGTGGCATCTGATGACAGCCAGGGAGCCAGCTGGGCATCCAGGGGACCCAACAAGACCTGCTAGGTCCCCTGCAGCCACTGCCTCCACCAGACAGCCCCACTGTGAGTGACACCCCCGTCTCTGTGCTCTACAGTGTGGCAGCACACGGCGTCCCCGGAGTGCCTGCGGTGGCTCTGCCAGCAACCCTGATGCGGCAGACCAGAGCCCTTGGCTCATTCCTCACCACTACAAACTGGCCAGGGGGGTCTCTGAGGAAGCTCCTGGACCCCTCTAGACCCAGCCGTGTGCTGGTGGGTGACATGCCAATCCTGCACACAAGGTGGGGACACGGGTGTGTAAAAGAGGAGGAAGCTGCTACAGCTTCTTCAGGCCCATGCAGGCGGGACAGGAGGGCCGAAGGTCCTCACCCTCTTGGGTTCTGTGTGTTTTCTTATTTGAAAAGCAGGGACGATCGTGAGTCCCTTTCTGGTCGTGTGTTGGGAGGAGGAAAGAGGCTCGGCAGAGAGCAAAGTAGGTGGCAGATGTGGCTGTGTACAGTGAGGTCTCGGGGAGGTGGCGGCCACTGAACTTTGAAGGCAAGGGAGGAGCTGGGGCTTCATTCCCCAGGGCAGAGAGAGAGAGAGGGGGAGAGGGAAAGAGAGGGATAGAGAGATCTCACAAGGAGAAATGAGAAGGAGTCACGGGCAAAGGAGCATTTTCAGAAGATCATCTAGCAAGAGGATAAGGGACAGAATGGTCAAAGGAGGCTAGAGCCAAGTACCGTGGCTCAAGCCTGTAGTCCTAGCAACTTGAGACTGGGGGATTCCTGGGAACAAGTATGAGACTCTATCTTAACCGGTGGCCGGGTGCAGTTTGCCCGCCTGGCATGGCAGCTATGGGGAAGCACAATGTCTGAGCTCTGTGACCCACACCTGTCATCCCAGCCACAAATGGAGGCACCATAGGTGGATTGCTTTATGCCAAGCTGGAATTACTTGAAAGTACATGAGGCAAAAGAGGCTAGAGGAGTGGCTCAAGTGGTAGAGCGCCTGCTTAGCAAGCATGAGGTCCTGAGTTCAAACCCCACTACCCATGTGTCCTCCACCCCCCAGACAAAGTAATAAAATACAATAAACTGGGAAGAGGAGACCAAATATAGGCATGATGAAGTCAAGGGCAGAGGCCAGGGAAGCAAATGGGAGCCACAAGCCACACCATCCAGATATTCCGACTCTTCATAGATGTGTCCAGTGGCCCCTGGTCACAGACACAGGACTGCTCAGGGGACAATGAGTTTCCTGTCCTATGCACCAATGACAGGTAGAGGCAGCAGGCGGGAGACGCTGGCTCCTCTTGGACCTGGGTCACCGGTGGTTGAGGGGTTTGGTTAACAGATGGGCGCTCGGCAGGGCTCAGCCTGCTCCAGCAGAGGACAGCACGAGTGATGGAAGGCTCCAGAAGAGAGCGGTGCTATTTCAGAGGTTGTTTGGGAAGGCAGCAAAGTCTAGAGAGAAGATCTCATCTCTGAGCAAAGTGTGCAGGGGGAAAAAAAAGTACAGGGCCAAAAAAACATACAGGGCAAAAAAAAAAAAAAATGTACAGGCTTGGGGAGCCCCACTTCCCCCGCCCTGCCCCCCCCCCCCCAAGCAGGTGTTAGAAAAGTCTCTGGGGAGTCTAAGCAGGGGAGGGAGCAGCCATTGTTCCTAACACCAATGGGGGTGGTAGTGAGGGGAAGTCCTCTGGGAAGGGGCGGGGGGGGGGGGGGGGGGGGAGGGGGGGGAGGGGAAGCTACCACATTCACAGAGCCAAGACCTGGTCTTTTTGGGGAGACCTGGGATGAAAGAGATGGGGAGGGTGGGAGCTACAACACACCACTGCATTCCAGGACAGTAAACCTATCCCAGTGGTGGATTTATTACACGTGGTTGTGAGCAAGCATGGTCAAAAAGTAGTTTAAAGATTCAGAAGACAAAGCTGGGCACCCGTAATCCTAGCTACACAGGAGGCTGAGACTTGAGGATTGCAGTTCAAAGCCAGCCTGGGGAGGAAAGGCCAGGAGACTCTTAAGCTCCAATTAACCACCAGAAAATCAGAAGTGGTGCAGTGGCTCAAGTGGTAGAGCGCTAGCCTTGAGCTGAAGACCTGAGGGACAGCGCTGAAGCCCAGAGTTCAAGACCCACAACCGACAGAAAAACAAAAAGCGAAAAAAAAAAAAAAAGACAGACATTTCAAAAACAAAACTTTGATTTCCTGTGTGCATCACAGGAGAAGCCCTCAGCCGGCCCCAAGTAATCGGCAGCTGTGTTCAAACTGTGTTTAAATCGTTCTGTGATCGCTTGAGTGTTTCCCTGACCTTAATTCTGGAAAACAGGATTCTCCAAAAAGCAAATGGTGCTCCTACCACCCCAAAATCAAGGTACAAGTTAATGTGCTTGAGTGGTAAAGGGGCAATTTTACATTGGTTGAAGACAGAATGTCCTTAGTGGAAGTCTGATGGTCTTGTGGGAAAAATAAAATCCACCATCCACAGAACAGCGCTGAGCTCCATGCCTCTGGAGCATGCGTGGTTCTCCCTGGAACCACAGACACGCGGATACCTCAATGTCAGAGGCCGGGCACCATACCATACTAAGAAGGTGGAGAAAGTGTTTTTCTCCTGAGAGGCTTATCCAGTTAGGAGGAGGTGAATTTCTCCCAGTCACCAGGGTGCTTAGGATGTGGCCGAGCGACATCTCCAGTTCTGACTGGCGGTCTAGTGTCAATCTGGTGGGTAAAAATGTGGCGCTTGCTGTGGACGCTGGATCTGGAGACTGAGGCTGGCTTTGAGCGGGTTGCTGAACTTCTCAGAGCCTCAGTTTCCCCAGTATCTCATGCCTTCCCTGCCTGCCTTCTAGAAATCCCATGGGCACCCAGGGAGGAGGTGTGGAAAGTGTTCTGTAGCCCAGAGCTACAGAACATGAGCTCCAGGCCAGGGCTAGCATCATTAGCCTTCACTCGAGCACCTGCTTTTAGAAGATAATTGAGCAAATCTCTAGATGTTTCCTGTTTCAGTTTCCTAGACTGGCTCTCAATGGTAGAGTCAAGAAGCACTTTGGGTGTCTGCAGCTTCCTAGGCACAAGCTGCCTAATTTGTCACTAGAATCATAAAATAATAAGAAACTAAGCGACACACCACTGGTTACAAAGTAACCATTCTTTTCTACCATGCTTGGAGGAAGGCTGGGCCACTGGATGCAGCCCCAGAGACTAGCTAGTGGAGACGGGAATTCTCCTAACTCCAACATAGGCACGCACCTAGCAGGTGCTTAGTAACAAACACACTCACACCCAACAGCAGGCAGAATTCTAGTGAGCCTCTGAAGAGACATACCCCAGCCCCCAATCTGTAGGGCTGCTGAGATCCCAGTACATGCTGTTATGCAGCTCAGGTGGCCCCCAACTGTTTACCTAGGTGGGCTTGATCCAACCACATCTGCCCTTAATAATAGAACACATGCCAGGTATGGTAGAGTATGCCTGTAGTCCCAGCTACTCAGGCGGCTGAGATAGGGGGAGCCCTGGAGCCCAGGAGTTCGAGGCCAGCTTGGCCTATATAGCAAACCAGAAAGAAAAACATGCCAAGCACTGGGGGCTGGCATCTTTAATTCTAGCTACTTAGAAGGCTGAGATGTGAGGATTGCGGTTTGAAGCCAGCCCACGCAAGAAAGTCTGTGAGACTCTTATCTCTAATTAATCACCAACAAGCAGAAAAGCAGAGCTGTGGGTCAACGCAGAGCTCCAGACTTCAGTGGAAAAAGCTGAGCCAGTGCCTAGGCCCTGAGGTCAGGCCCCAGAACTGATACAGCACTCCTGCCCGGCGCTGGTGGCTCACGCCTGTCATCCTAGCTACTCAGGAGGCTGAGATCTGAGGATTGCAGTTCAAAGCCAGTCTGGGCAGGGAAATCTATGAGACTCTTATCTCCAATGAACCACCAGAAAACCGGAAGTGGCGCTGTGGCTCAAGTGGAAGAGCACTCGCCTTGAGCTGAAGAGCTAAGAGACAGCGCACAGGCCCAGAGTTCAAGCCCCACAACCAACGAAAAGAAACAAAAACAAACAACAACAAAAACAAAAACTCCTCTGCAAGAGACTTGCCCTGGCTAGCCTGGGTGAGGCCCTGGGTTCTATCCTCCCCGACGGGAAGGAAGTTTGAAGGGCATGAGGAGGAGAGGAGGAGTGAAAGGGAGGCCGCGGGTGTGAAGGCTGTGTAGGAGGGAATGTGAGCGGCCCAGGATCACGACAGCCAGGAGGGAAGCGGAGGGGTCACAGCCACAGCCGACAGGACCTGCACCCTTGTCAGTAAGAGGGATGAGTTCAGAAGAGGGCTCTGAGCCCCGGGTGAGAACACAGATTGCTTGGAGACACCTCCACCTCAGCCTTGGGAGTCTCCGAGCACAGAACCCCACCATGCCGTGCTTGGCTTCTAACCTCCAGAGCTGTGAGATCATGACTCTGTGGAGACTAGGTTTGTGACTTTGTTACAGCAGCCATAGAAAACTAACACACACACACACACACACACACACACACGCACACACACACACACCCCACCCCCCGCCCCCCGCCGCTGCAGCGGTTACACTCAGTGTCTATCAAGCACTCAGTGGGGATGGCAAGGAACAATAATGCGATGCTATGTTTCTAGCTAGGCTGGTTACACAGCCCACTGGCCAATGCCTATTGATGCTTGCTATAGATCAGGTGCTACACTAAAAGCTTTATATCCACACGCATTCAATCCTCATAGCAAGCCTACGATGCACACACTGTTAGGATTATTTTACAGATGAGGAACAGGATACCGCCAAGAGTCAATGACCTCCACCTCGGGAGCACGGGCCCAGATTTAGTGCTTCTGCACATGCCTCCACCAGTGGACTGATGTTTTAATAAATCAGGCCAGATGTGCGACATCCGAAAAGAAATCCTCTACACAGGCAGAGGAATCAGGGCCTGTCTCTTTCTCTCCTCCTTTCTTCCCCTTTTCTGGGCCCCATTTACCTATTGGCAAGGTGTTCCAGCTTGAAGATGTGCACGGTCTCTGTGTTGCTGGAGGCACACAGGAACTGAGAGTCCATACTGAAGACTAGGGAGCTGATCGTCACATACCTACACACAGCGACACACAGCCCAGTGAGCTCCAACAATGAGGGTCACCACCCTGCTGTCCCCAGATCAGCCTCGGAAAGCATCTCAAAAGAACCCAGGTATTGGGGCTGGGAAGGTGGCTCAGTGGTAGAGCGCATGCCTTGCATGCATAAGGCCCTTGGTTCGATTCCTCAGCACCACATAAGCAAAAAGAAAAAAAGGCGGAAGTGGCACTGTGGCTCAAGTGGTAGAGCGCTAGCCTTGAGCTGAAGAGCTGAGGGACAGCGCCCAGGCCCAGAGTTCAGGCCCCATGACCGGACCCCCCCCCCCAAAAAAAAGAATCCAGGTATTCTATATCCGCCTTCCACACCAATGAGGAGAAGATGCACAAAGGATCATGGTTTTGAGCCCGGTGCCAGTGGCTCATGCTTGTAATCTTAGCTACTTAGGAGACTGAGAACTGAGGATCTCAGTTCAGAGCCAGCCCGAGCAGGAAAGTCTGTGAGATTCCTATCTCCAGTTAACCACCAAAAAAAACCCAAAATGCTGAATGTGGAGCTGTAGCTCTACGGGTAGTGTGTCAGTCTTGGGCAGAAAAGCTAAGGGACAAGCCCTGGCCCTGAATTTCAAGGTCCAGTAATGGCATGTGTGTGCATGCATGTGTAAACACACACATATACGTACAGATCATGGTGCAGAGAAACAAGGCCTGGCCCTTCCTCTAGCCAGAAGCCTCCTGTGCTCCTTTGAAGATGCCAGCTGCTCTGCGCCAATCAAGCTGCAGAACGCTGCAGTGGGAAGGACCCAAATAGCCACACTTCCATGGAGTGAATCAGAAATTATTTTTGGGTTGTGACTCGGAGTTCTCTGGTTTCTCCCCGCACACATCAAAAGATGTGCTGAACTCCTGTGTCCAACTGCTTCTCTGCTGGCAGTTTTACTAAGCCCCATGTGCGGCCCCAGTGTCAATGACCCGAGAAAGTACATGAATAATACTTCCTCTGGGTGAGAGGGGGGGCCCGGGGCTGGCCGCTGTCCTCTCCTGTCAGCCATGACAGGGCCTCTGTGGGACTAGAAAGCAGGTTTAACACAGAACACAGACCTTTTCATTCCTCTCCGGAACTCATAGAGCTTTTGTCCGTCAGGTACAGAGAACACCCGGATGACTGTGCCCTGGAAAAGACAGGCGGGTGGTCGTTTCCTAACCAGAAGTGCCTCACGCTGCGGTGTCCCTCTAGAGAGCAGTTTGTTTGATTGGTTTTAAACATCTAATCGGAAGAGGGAGCACAGAGTATTCAGAGAGGCATTGTTATTTGTACACGTGCCAAAGAAGCAAATCTTGGAACCTTGAACACTGACTCCTTTTCTCTCTCCACCTCTGCCCAAGGCTCTAAGTGTGCATGCAAGTATGTATGTATGTATGTATGTATGCATGGGGGTATTCATGTATGATGTGTGTTTAGATGTATGTGTGCACGTATGTGTGTCTATATGTGTGTTATGTGTTTCCAAACGGTCCCGGTTTCCTAGAATCTTTTACCTCTGGCTATGAAAATATACCTGCTTTGAATGACAGTTGAAATTAGGTTCTATGATTATTCCAGTCAGAGAAGATCAATCTCTCTGACTAGACAGCTAAATATTTAGTGGACACTGTTTAAGAAATGCAGTGTCTATCTGCATCTGTGGAGAGAAACGCATGCACATTTCTTAATAAGATGGTATGGGGGGGGGGGGAGGCAGGGATCTGAAATCCACACCCTTAAACAAATTCAGAGCCAGGTACTGATGGCTCACACCTGTAATCCTAGCTATTCAGAAGGCTGAGATCTGAAGCTCAAGGTTTGAAGCTAGCAGAGGAAGACCAACCTGAGAAACTCTTATGCTGGAAGTGGTTCAAGTGGTACAGGGCTAGACTGGGCGGAAAAAGCCAAGTGAGAGCATGGGGCCGAGTTCAAGCACCAGTACTAGCATGTGCACACGTGTGTGCACGCACACGCACAATAATCTGAGGAGGCCAAGAGACTCATCAGACTTCATGTTACCAGCTTGCCCCAGATCTTGGGGTACCTCAAGAACCATCCGGTGAACCCACAGACAGGAGGAGATGCTGGGAGCACACTTACTTTCTCCGACGCGCTCGCTAGTCTGGAGCCTGAGGAGTTGAAGGCAAGGGCAGCCAGCGATCCCTCATGGGCTGCGATGGTGCAGACAGTTTTCTGGTGGTGACAAAAAGGGATGGCTCTGGGGTAGATTTCATCTCCCTCGCCTTCCTCTCTCCTGACTTCTCCCTCATCTGCTGGGCTCCCTGTCTCCCTCGCTCCACCAGCCCACTTGCACATTAGCTGCACAACCTTCTTCTTGGGTAGCAAGGAAGCTTTGGAAGAACAGTGGGTAGGGATGGGTGACAAGCCACACTTGGGCCCTGTGTGACCCAGTCTGACAACTCAGCCACTAGCTGGCAGGCGACTGCATCACGCTACAGATGTTCTGGCACCTGGCTACTATACTACAGTTGTCTGATGGAGGGTCCCAGGGTAAACATCATTACCTTTTCCTCCACCCAGCCAGGAGTGGGAAACTCCCTTCCATACCTCACCCCACCCAGCAGGCCTTCCTTAACCCCAGGGTTAAGGCAGGAGGACCCACTTACCAGGGAGTTCCCATCATAAAGCACAATCTCGCCTGTTGTCTGGCTTCCAGGATAGGCCAGGTAAGAATTGGAATGGTTGATAGAGAGGGCACACAGACCTGGAAAAGAACAAAGGCGGTGAAGACCATGTCCAAGGGAAGGGTGCCCGGAAAGAGTACTACTAGAGTGCCACCTACTGGTGAGGGGAGGAACGGCGTGGCAGCATTTCCTTTCTGTTGGGTTACTTGAAGAATTTCAATAAAGCAGTCACTGAGTGAATCCTGGCCATGTCCTTTCCGATCAAAATGGAGAAAATTAAAAATGGTCTGGTCTCCTTCACACTTTCATCCCGGGGCTCTAAAACAACATCGATTCGTTTTCCAATTCCCATTACCTTCTAGGGGTACAGGAAAATGTACTCCTAACTGAACTAGAATTTCCGACCAGGAAAGGCATGTGTGTGCTAGACTGTGGGTGACTGACCTTATACAGCTGCCAAGGAAGCTCAGGCTAGAGGGGGAAGGAAGCGTGAACACCCTGCTTCGATAAGGAAATGGTATCTGCAGAGGTGAACGGCCACTGTATCTGCATCTGAGTTAAGACTTCCAGCCCGGTCTTTGAAGCAAACAAAGTACACAGGATATTTGGGACTGAAGATGCTTTGACCTCCTCTAGAAATGCAAACAGGGCCAAGCCACTGAGGTCACTTGAGCCATTTTAATTTACCAGGAGACTCAAGGAAGTGGGAGGGATGGTCCCTACAGCATTTAAGTAAAGATTTTTCACAATAATTTAGATTACGAGGATCATATGCCATAGCAGCGAATTAAAAGAATCCCACATGATTAAAGTATTGCTAAAATAGGAACTTTGAGAAGATTATGCAAGGGAGACTTAATTTGGAAAAAACAAAATAAAAGGCCAGGGCAGGTGCCTCATGCCTGTAATCCTAGCTACTCAGGAGGCTGCGATCAGAGGATCAAGGTTCAAAGTCAGCTCTGGTGTAAACATCTTTGAGACTCTTAGCTCCAATTAACTACCAAAAAGTGGTTCAAGAGGTAGAATACTAGCCATGAGCAAAACAGCTCGGCGCCCAGGCCTTGAGTTCAAGGCCCAGGATTGGCACACACATACCAAAAAAGGTGACTGATACCTTTGTTACAAGTTAGTATGTGAAGTGTTTTTTGTTTTTTTTGTTTTGTTTTTCATGCTAGTACTGGGACTTGAATTCAGGGCCTGGGTGCTGTCCCTTAGCTTTTTCACTCAAAGGTGGCACCCTAACACTTTCAGTTTTTTGTTTTTGTTTTTGTTTTTGTTTTTGGGTGGTTAATTGGAGATAAGAGTCTCATGGCCTTTCCTGTCCAGGCTGGCTTCAAACCATGATCCTCAGATCTCAGCCTCCTGAGTAGCTAGGATTACAGGCATGGGCCACTAGTACCCAGCTGAAGTGTTGTTGTTGTTGTTGTTTTAAATAAAAGTATAAGGAAAACTTTACATTAGGCCAAAAAGTTCCTCACCTCTGCGAGGGAGAGAAAAGAGAGAAAAACAAACTGAATGATAAGAGCTGGAAGTAGATCTTGTTTCCTGCCCTGGCTTTGCTGAGCATACAGCCCGGCCTGCGTTCTTATCGCCTGTCACACACAATGTGAGCACTGGCATTCTTCACTGAGGCTCTGGCCTGCTGTAACCCCTTGCCTGTACAAGGTCACTCTGGCCCTGGCTTTAGAAGAGGCCACTTGTACCTTCCCAGTTTTGCTCTGAGTTCTCTAACGCCCAGTCCCATCCAAGTTCATTCAATCCACATGGAATTCCAAGGAGAGCAAGGCAGGCATAAAGGCATGCTGGCCCTGGAGAACTCAGGAGATGGCAGGGGCTTGCCCAAGGGTTCCTGTAGGAGCAGTAGCAGAGAAGTTGAGAGTGCATGAGCCAGTTATGGTAACTCACTCCTGCAATTCCAGTTACTCAGGAAGCAGAGGTAGGGAGATCAAGGTCTGAAATGAACCCCAGACAAAAGCTCAAGATCCTATCTGAATAAACAAATTAAGTACACTGGAATCCTCCCATGTATATGCTCATATGTGTTTGTAATCTAGATCTAACTTCCATATATGAGAGAAATATGCAACATTTGACTCCTTTAGCCTAACTTACTTTACTTAACAATTTGTTTTGCTCTCTCAACTTAATAAACCAAACATGAAAAAGGCTGGGAGTATGGCTCGAGTGGTAGAGCACCTGCTTAGCCAGCTCCAGGCCTTGAATTCTGAATAAAAAAGGGAATGTATTTGGATTTGAGGCTAGTTGAGATCTTACAGATGCGGAAGGTAATTACTAAGGATTTCTGAGTGCTTAGGTTTGAAAAGAGCAGTGCTAAACCTAGAGACAACTACCACATCTCACCCAATAGCATGGCTACAGTAAGAAGGGCAGATTACCAATCTTGGCAGAGATTGGTGACCTGTCTACTGCCAGAGGCAATGGAAATGGGACACTGCTTTGGAAGGCAGTCTGACACTTCTTCAAAAGTTAAACATGGTGTGGGGCGCTGGTGGCTGTAAATGTAACTTCTCAGAAGACTGAGATCTGAGGATCGCAGTTTGAAGCCAGCCTAGGCAGTAAAGTCCATGAGACTTATCTCTAATGAACCACTAAAAAGTTGAAGTGGAGTTGGGGTTCAAGTGGTAAAGCACTAGTCTTGAGCAAGAAACTATGGGACAGTGCCTGGACCCTGAGTTCAAACCCAAGTTACCAGCACACACACACACACACACACACACAGAGGCGTAGCTCAGTGGTACAGTGTGTGCTTAACCTACACAAGGTCCAGTCTGTACTAGGCACCACATCTATGAACTGTTTTCCAGTTTCTAAAAACAGGAGAACTCCATGTGATTGTGAAAAATCATCATTTGCTGAAAGGAGACCTGCTGAAGAATAAACCATAGCTCTGTCCCATGATCCTGTTGCTGCATGATCTAGAACCTTCCCTCTACGCCTTCGATAGGGGAGTGCCCGTCACCCTCGGCTCCACAGCTGGCCTGACTGTCCCGGAGATCTCCACCCTTGGCTGCCCAGGGCACATGCACACACTGCTGCGCTGTCAGGAAATTCACCCTGAGCCCCGACTGGTCACACCAAAGGAAGCAGCCTGCAATCTTTGACCCAACGGGAACATGCAAGACACAGCGGTGGTGATAGAAGGAAGGAAATTTACAGCCACATTCAATACAGAGCTTGAAGCGCAAGGGGAACTCCGTGGATCTAACGGACGTCTAGCGTTCACTATGTTGAGACCTGCTTCTCAGCATTTACCCGCGAAAGCCAGGGAAGCAAGCCATTTTGTTTCCCTACGTCTCCAGAAAGGAACTCTTAACATCAAGAGCTAGGGTTTCCGTTTGACATTTTGAGTCAGAAAATAAACGAAGAGAAAAAGTACAGACAAGGAGTGTCTTGCCTCGGGGAATTTTAGGCTCCTGGTTTTGACAGCTTAGGTTGGGGAGGTGGGGGGGGGGGGGAAGAAGCAACCACATCACGGGAGCTCTGATTTGAGTGGGGTCTGATGGTGTGTGTGGACATGGGGACCCACGCTGGCTCACTCACAGGTGACCTTGGCTAACCTCCCCGTGCAAGTCTTGGGGAGGAAAATGATCACCTCATTTGCCTGCTGCAGGAAGCAAACTCAGTAGCAGCTGGGGTGATAATTATAGAGGATTTGGAAAAGTAGTGGGGGCTATGGTCCCCAAGAACATCGGCAGTCTAAAGCGATACACTGCGGTCAACCTGACCCTGACCCTTGCAAAGGAAATGCTCGGTATATTCTTAGATCCTTTTATAATGTTTATCTGAGGCTTAGTACTTGGACTTGAACTCAGGTTCCTGCGTGCTGTCTCTTAGCTTTTTTCACTCAAGGCAAATGTTTTCTCACTTGACACACAGCCCCACTTCCAGCTTTAGCTGGTTAATTGGAGGTAAGAGTCTCATGGACTTTGCTGCCTGCCCTGGATTTGAACCAAGATCCTTACATCTCAACCTCCTGAGTAGTTAGGATTATAGGTGTGAGACACCAGCACCTAGCTCTATTTCTTTTCTTTCTTTTCTTTTTATTTTGTTTTGACAGTCCTGGGGCTTGAACTCAGGGCCTGGGCACTGTCCCTGCGTTTCTTTTTGCTCAAGGCTAACACTCTACCACTTGAACCACAGTGCCACTTCTGGCTCTTTCTGTTTATGTGGTATTGAGGAATCGAACCCAGGGCTTCATGCATGATAGGCAAGCACTCTACCACTAAGCCACATTCCCAGCCCTCTATTTTTTTTTTCTTATGATAAAAATTAGTCCCTTTTGTGTGGAACATAGCCTGGCACTTCGCAACCTTATTTTCTTCCAGGTTCCCATCTCACTGTAAAGATCAAGGCAGCCAGTGAGTTTTCTAGGCTGAAGCGGAACTAACTATAGTCGTACGCCCAGTAACGTGTTTTGGTGGATGATGGACCACGGGTGCCACCTAGGAGTGCCACCTCGGGGGTGGCCCATGCTCGACTGTCTAGCTTTGTGTATGGACAAACTATGAGGTTCACGCAATGATGAGATCACCTGACAGTGAGCTTCCTCAGAGCTCTTCCCTGTCCATCAGAGACACGGGACTTTAATGCAGGATTAAAAATAAGCAGGTGGAGGGCAGGGAGCGTGCCTCAGTGCTTACAGGTCATCTGGTGTGAAAGCTCAAGTGCAAGGTAGGTATAAGGCAGGAAATTCCCCTCTTCAGAGAAAATGAGAGCAAACTTTGAGCAAGTCACAGCTCGGGCCCATCCCTGTGGGAGCTCTGCTTCACTCAGACACGCCCCATCCCGTCAACGCCCATTTCCCTCCCTTCCACGGTCCACACTCACAAGCACACCCCCATTCCACCCCTGTTCCAGGCAGCCAGGCCTTGGGTCTCATATTGGCCTAGAATGGACAGGCTCAGGGAACTGCGGCCATCTTGGTTTGGAGTTGAGCAGCTGACATAGCTGAACCTGTGGGCGCCCCCTGGTGCCCATTTTCAACAAATGCTTGTTCAGATTAGGTTTTTGTTTTTCTCCCCTAGGGTTTTTAAATTAATTTTATTTATTTTCTGTTTATGTGGTACCCAGGAATCGAACCCAGGTCCTCATGTATGCTGTTAAGATTGTTTAAACCCCTCATTTCTAAAAACAAACACAAACTTAACCACCATAAATGGTTTCCTTCTGAGAAAAACGCTTCCAAGTCATTACCTCAGAGACTTTTATAGTGGCCTCGAGGTGACCAGGTGGCCAGTGTAGCTCGGTGGTAGCGCTTAGCATGTGCGAGACTCTAGATCACTGAGATGTATCAGGAATGGTTACCGCGCAGTGGGTCCTGCAATGGCCACTTTTAGAAACATCACCCCGTTTAATGCTTAGTGAAGCTATGATATATCTGTCACTGTCTTATGCTATGAATGAAGAAAGCGGGGGCGTAAAAAGTTCACGTCATTAAGGTAGACACCTGGTTGAGGATGGTCACATGGAAGTCAAGCCCTGGGAGAAAACTGCAGTGCACGGCAACAGGTGACTGGCCTTATCTAGAATACAACTTATAAACATTAACTTGCATTATTCCGTATGACTGCTCTCATGTGATGATACCTTGACCCACCCCTCCCACACCCCTCCCCCCAGTAAAGAGATTCCTTCTGGTTCACTCTTAGTGCAGTGAGTTCATAAAAAGATCATCACCTAGTCAGGTGCTGGTGGCTCACGCCAGCAGTCCTACATACTCCCAAGACTGAGATCTGAGGATCACAGTTAGAAGCCAGCCCAGGCAGGAAAGTCCATGAGACTCTTATCTCCAATTAACCACCAGAAAACCAGAAATGGCACTGTGGCTCAAAGTGGTAGAGTCTAGCCTGGCGCCTAAACAGCTCAGGGACAGCACCTAGGCCCTGAGCTCACAACTCCATGCCTGACAAAAGTAAACAAAATAAAATAAGAAAGGGTTATCATCTGCTATTTCTTTTCTCTTTTATTGGAAGTACTAGGGTTTGAACTCAGGGCTTCATACTCACTCAGCTGGCATTCTACTACTTGAGTCATGCCTGCCGCCAGCTTTTTGCCAGTTATTTTGGAAATGGAGTCTTGTGAACTTTTCTGCTCAAGCTGGCTTTGAACTTTCCATCCTTAAGGATCTCAGCCTCCTGAGTGGGTAGGGATGATAGGCTTGACCCACTCAAACTATTTCCATTCTTAAATACCAAAGAGATTCAAACAGTATCAAATCCTGAGACTTTAGTCAACATCTCATATCCTAGCTAATATCACCCAAGTCAAGAGATTTCTTTGTAATGGAATAAAACCCAATCCTTGTGCTTGGTGTGTAGACATACCAAGTCAAAACCTGCTTCTAATTATCATACCTACTCCATAACGAACAACCACAAAAAAGTGTTGGGGGCAAATAGCTTTTAACACCGGGCTCCCAGGGACTCCCACACGTCTACCTTACTTACACAGCTCAGCTCCTTGGCTGTCCCAGATCCCAGGAAAAGGTGCAGCTCATGGGCTGCAGAGCAGGCCACACCAGCCTCCTAAAAGCCTAACTACACAGTGGGCATATGCCAGCACTCAACTTCAAGGTCAATACCATCAAGACCAACACCACTAGGGTTTTCAGTCTAGCTGGAAAAAAATAGCTTGACAAAGAATGCGAATGTCTGGACTTGGGGGAGGGAGAGGAGGGGTGCAGGGATTGGTTCTGTGATTGGAGTTTACCTGTTGGGTTAGGAGGAATATCCAGGAGGGTCTTCAACAGCTTCATATCTTTAATGTTGTGGATATAAATGGATTCCTCCAAGCAGACCAGCAGCCTCTGTAATCACATAGACTCATCAGCCTCAGAGTGCTTGAAAAGGGACCACAAATCCAACCCGCTTGTCTTTCATGAGTCCTAACGTGATTCTGTGCCTAAAGGAGAAAGAATGTTAATGATGCCTCTTGAAGATTATGTTTGTGTATGCACTCACACACACACATCATTATACACTCGAACAGAAGCTTAAAATAAAGATCTTAAAAATGTTTTTAGAAACATTTCCCCTCCCTTGCTCCTTCCCCTCCTTCTTTCTTCTTTTCCTCCCTTTTCCTTTCCTCTTCTTCTCTTTCCTTCTCCTTTATCCCCCCCTCCCTCTCTCCCTCCCTTCCTTCTTCCTCTCCCTTTTATTCACTTTCCCTCCCTCCCTCCCTGCCCCCCTTCCTCCCTCCCTTTCTTGTTCTTCCTCTTTCTCCTTTCCTTCACCTTCTCTTCCTTCTTTCCATTCTTGGAACTCCCTTCTTTCTAATCTCACCTGACAGGGTGCCTTTCAATGCTGATAAAAGGCCCCTTGCTCCCCAGTGTAAATTTCTTTGTACGCTTTGTATTGCCAAACCCTCGATGTTACCCTCTCCAAATACAGCTTGAGCATCCCGAAGCCAAAAGTCTCCAATGCTCTGGCAAAATGTGAGCATCCGTGCTCAGTAACTTTCAGATGGTGACTATCAGATCTGAGATGCTCAACTAGTGAAGCCTATGGAAATATTCCCAAATCTGCAGAACTCTGAAATCTGAACCAGTGTTGATAAAGAGGGCTGGCGAAGCCCCTCAGCCCCCACAGCACACCCTCCCCAGGGCTGAGTCCCACCCCCACCCCACCCCAGCACCTGTCTTGGTGCTCTCCCACCCCTGTGCTTCCAGGTAACTCACTGTCTACAGTGTAGTGTGGAACCCAGCACAAGTGCCAGTAGGCATTTATAGGGGGATGGCCCCAGCTTGGCTCTTTTCAGGTTACTGCTTCTCAGACTGTGTGTGCCAGATTTCCTGAACCAGTGAGCTCTGGACTTTTTTTTTTTTTGCAGGTCTTGGGGCTTGAACCCAGGGCCTGAGCACTGTCCCTGACTCTACCACTTGAGCCACAGCACCACTTCTGGCTTTTTCTGTTTATGTGGTACTGAGGAATCGAACCCAGGGTTTCATGCATGCTAGGCAAGCTCTCTACCATTGAGCCACCTTCCCAGCCTCCCTGGACTCTTCTGAGAATCTGGTTTGAAGCATCTTTACACAAGTGTCCCAGGAAATTACTATGCATACCAAGGTTTGGGAACCGCTGCTCTCAGGCCAGGCCAGGTACTTTGTGTGTATGGGTGGGTGTGGGTGGATGTGTGTGAGCGTGTGTGAGGCCAGGTACTGTTCTTCAGCTTTTCCCACTCAAAGCCAGCGCTCTACCCCTTGAGTTAACACACCTCTACTTCTGGCTTTTTTCTGGTTAAGTGGAGATTAAGAATATCACAAACTGGGCTAGGAAGGTGGCTCAGTGGTAGAATGCTTGCCTTGCATGCATGAGGCCCTGGGTTCGATTCCTCAGCACCACATAAACAGAAAAAGCCAGAAGTGGCGCTGTGGCTCAAGTGGTAGAGTACGTGCCTTGAGCTGAAGAGCTGAGAGACAGCGCCTAGGCCCAGAGTCCAGGTCCATGACTGGCAAAAAAAAAAAAAAAAGAATATCACAAACTTTCCTGCCTGACCTGGCTACGCATTGTGATCTTCCGATCTCAACTTCCTGAGTAGATACATGTGTAAGCCACTGGCACCTGGCTAGACCAGCTACTTTTGACTACCAGAATCATTTTTGGAAAGGAAGATACCTAAAAATATTACAAAAAGGTTAACTAACACTCCTCCACAGAAAACATGTTATCCTAGTAGGACTCCTCCCAGTTCAGAAAAAATGTAGAACACCCACTGTAGCCAGGTAGAAAAGAAAGTTCAAACACTTTTCTCTGTTTTAATTAAGAATCTGTGGCCACAGGTTGAGACTAGATGCTGAGAGGTGAACACAAACTTCTAACAGGATTTCAAAATGGAGGACAAATACATGATTTACACGATCATCTTCGTCTACACTTGTTTCTGTTCTTAGGTTTCAGACACCCCCTCGGTAGCCCCAAGACTGTGGGGCTCCCCCATATGCCTCCTGTGGGAAACTAGACTCCATCTAGCTTCTCTGATCTGATCCAAATCTGCCCTGGGGTCCTCTCAGCTGACTTTCTGGTCACCCCCCCCCATGCTGGCTGTAGCATCAAAAGTGACAGTTACAGAAAACACTGGGGGTGGGGGGTGTGGAGGTAACACCTTGGCTACCATGAGAGCTAGCTTGGGGGAAGGCCCCAGCCTGGACTCTGCTGTGTTAACAAGCACTCTACAATCCAGAACCCTCTCCAGACTTCAACTTGGCCAACTTTCATTCACTTTCACGTTGGCTTCGTATATTTTATAGGAAATCTCGCTTTTTAACCTATTAATGAAACATTATAGCATCTGGTCTTACAGGCTCCTATCGGATTAGACTGAAGTTGGAAAGCCATTAGTAGATGGTCAAAGAACAATGACAGTTTACATAGCTAAACACAGCTGGCTGATGGCCGTCCTCCGGCAAAACACCCTTCTGAGAATCCCACCAACTGAAGAGGATGCTCCCTGGCTCCCTTGTCATGCCTCCTGGGCAGATGGCTCTGTGGGCACTGCCGGACAGCTCCATCCCCATTACACACACACACACACACACAAAGAGGGCCTTTGGCTGCTGAGTTGCCTAGACCAAAATTACATCCCAATCCTAAAATTTCTAAGCAGAGCAAACTCCAAATCCTTTGGAGACCTGCTTCGAGTCATTTCCTTGGGAGAGGAAATGTTTCATGGTAGAGTTGTCAGATCTGCTCGCCATGGGCTTCTGCCTTCATTGTTGAGCAGTGTTGGGAGTGGGGGCCAAGCACCTGGAGTTAATGAGCATTCCCGGGGGAGGTTAACAGGCTCAGGCCCTTTAGTAACCCTTCCTTGTCCTATTTGCTAATGAAGAATACCTGAGAGGGAGAGAGAACTCACAAGGGGAAATCCAGCAGATACTCTGTGAGGGTTCTCATCTTTGTAGATTGATTTGATTAAGCAGTCTTAAAGGGTAATCAGGCGCTAGAATGCACACCACGCCTTCATATACTGACTACCAGCACAGGTCACACCTAGAACCAAGTCTGGAAGAAGCATTCCTCTTGTCTAAGGTTCCTCTGATGGTAGCTCAGAGGACAGGTCATCCCCAGAGCCAGGGTTCCAACCCATCCTTACTACCCCGGCAAGAGAAGGTGCCCCTGGCCAGTCGGTGTCCAACACTAGAAGAGAGAACATGAGCTGGCAGGCCACAGACGAGGAATCACAAAAGTAGGTACAGAGGGTAGATTATAACCACTCTCATGACACCAAACCTGTGTGTTACAATCCTCTGCAGCAGCTGATGCTTGCTTTCAAGACATTTGGGGTTTTTTTGGAAGACATTCTTCTTTCTCTAGCAGAAGCCCTGAGCTCTCGAGGGATGCAAGCCCACTCACCTGCCGGTTCAACCTTATGGACAGAATGTTGCTGGGGTAGCTGTAATTACAGATCTCGGTGCCTTTCTTGAAGTGATACACGTTCATCTGGCGTGGTTTTGTGTGGCTGACGACCACCACCAGGCTGCTGGAGAAGAGGCGCTCCACGATGTACACATCCGGGATTTCGTCTGCGGGCAGAGCAGTGGTGAGCTGCAGGGCGGGCCCCCTGGGAGGGAGGGAGCTCAGCCTCCACCACACTGTCCAGTTCACCAAGGGGCCTTCTAGCTGCACTCATTTACAATGACCCGCCCCCACCTTCACTGTCAAACTGGGAGCCGTCAGTCTCTCCTACACAGTACTCCTTTCCAAATAACCAGAGTAAAGAAACACTAGTGTCCAGGACACAAAGTCAGGATCTTCAGAGCCATGCTGGATGTG
Organism: Dipodomys spectabilis; assembly: GCF_019054845.1. Classification (NCBI taxonomy): domain Eukaryota; kingdom Metazoa; phylum Chordata; class Mammalia; order Rodentia; family Heteromyidae; genus Dipodomys; species Dipodomys spectabilis. The sequence continues at coordinate 1,001,848 of NW_024871006.1, read as the reverse complement.
TGTTGTGTGTTGTGTGTGTGTGTGCACGCGCACGTGCGTGAGCGTGTGTGCATGTGTGCGTGTGTGTGTGGTCAGTAGCTTCAGAGCCATGCTGGATATGTGTGTGTGTGTGTGTGTGTGTGTGTGTGTGTGTTCAAATCAGCCCTCCAGCTCAAGGGCTCCACTGTTTGCCGAGGAAGAGGTAACATTGTAAAAGCAAAACAACACATACTTATTATCCTGACTTGCGTAACTGTAACCCCTCTGTACATTACCTTTATAATAACCATAAAGTTAAAAAGAAAAATCATTTAGAAGGGTTTTGTTTTTGGTTTTGTTTTTTTTGAGGTTTGTTTTTTTGGCCAGTGCTAGGGCTTGAACTCAGAGCCTGGAAACTGTCCCTGAGCTTCTTTTTGCTCAAAGCTAGTACATTACCACTGGAGCCACAGCGCCAATTTTGGCTTTTGCTGTTTATATGGTGCTGAGGAATCAAACCCAGGGCTTTGTGCATGCTAGGCAAGCTCCTACTGCTACACCACATTCCCCACCCCCCTTTAGAAGGTCTAAACAATTTAGCTTTACCCTTGCCTGTGAGAGATTTCATAGGAGTGATTTACTTCTTGGGGAGGCCCTGTACTGAGAACACTTCTTGTTTCACTAAAGGAATACCACTATGTGGGAGAAAACACACACACACACACACACAGAGTTATATCTGCGCCCTCTCCCCATCTGACTGTGCTTCTGGCCCTTTCTGGGATCCAATTCTGTTGAAAATAATCTGGATATAGGCAGTAAGGCCAGCATTGCAGGTAAATGCGCGAGCCTCCAGTGTGTGAACAGGTAAGACATCAATGTCTTCCTGAGACAGCCCATCCTGTCACATGCAGCCCTGGCATGCTCTTGGACTAGCTGTATAATGTACATAATAAGGCAGGCACACACCAAACTATTCACAAAAATGGAACAATAATAACAGCTTACAGCTCAATTATGAGCCCACAATATTATTTAACAAGTCACTTTATTTCCAGGAAGCCTGAAAGTTATCTATTCTTTCCCATTATAATAGCACAAATAATTTTACCTTGAGAAAAATCACAGTCACATTTCCAAGGCAAATTGTTTCTCATGTTCACTAGAAATACTTCGGTATCTTCAATATGGGTTATGTAAACAGGACAGTATTGATTTATTAAAATAAACCAACAGGCTGGGAATGTGGCCAAGTGGTAGAGTGCTTGCCTACCATGCATGAAGCCCTGGGTTCGATTCCCCAGTACCACATAAACAGAAAAAGCCAGAAGTGGAGCTGTGGCACAAGTGGTAAAGTACTAGTGTTGAGCAAAGAAGCTCAGGGACAGTGCCCAGGTTCTGAGTTCAAGCCCCAGGACTGGCAAAAAAAAAAATAATAATAAAATAAAATTAATTAAATACTTTCCTAACTGAATAAATGGTATCAAATAATGCTAGTAGTAGAAGAACAAAGAAGTCACAAGCAATCTTTTGGTTTGACATTTACACCAATTGATCACTGTGAACATAAATACATAGAAATAACATCAATGATACTATTTCAACCACAGGATTTCTTCATATGAAAAGAAAGCGCCACATAAGTTACTGCCCATTTTTAATTAGAGAGTCAGTGTGGTTTTTATGTGAGCAGAAACAATGACTTACATTCAAATATGAAGAGCACCAACTCCTTTAATGGTTAAGGGAGAGAAAAAGTAGAAGACTCAAGATTAAAGTCTAGGACTTGGGATGTGGCTCAGTGATGGAATATTTACCTAGCATGCTCAAGGCCTGGAATTTAATCTACACACACACACACACACCCCAATTAAAAGTCTAGAAGAAGAATTTAGTGTCCCTAAATCTGATCTTTCTCTGTCTCTGTCTTTCTCTCTCTCTGTCTCTTTCTCTCTCACCACACACACACACACACACACACACACACACACACACACACACACACACACAGCCTACACACTTACTGCTTCCATGGACTTGGTCCAGATGCTCCACAGAACTTAAAGAAAACAACTTGTAACCGGCTTTGGTTCCAATGGCTAGGGATCTGTGGAAGATAATAACAGCGTGGGAATGATACCAGGTACAGTATTTCAAACCACAAGTTGTCTGAAAATAGACCCCTCTGTTCCCCTAGGCTTCTAAGGGGCATGTAAGCATGCATCTTCAGCAGCTTAGATCCTAGATCACTTCCTAAAGGCAAAACATGTTTTGGCAAGCAGGCAGGTGCGATCAAAGGAAAAAAAGAGGTTAAAAACCAAAACAGCCCATGTGGTAGCTAAAGCTTGTAATCCCAGCTACTTGGGAGGTAGAGATCAGGAAACGAAGGCCATGCATAGAAGATTCTGAGACTCCTTCACCCACACGCTGTGGGGTGCACCTGTCATTTCTGTGACAAAAACACAAATAGGAGGATCACAGTCCAGACTGGCCTGGATATAAAGTGAGATCCCATCTCAAAAATAAACAATGCAAAAAGGAGCTGGTAGAAGGGGTCAAATGGTAGCTAGCAAGTACAAGGCCTGAGTTCAAACCCCAGTAGTTAAAAAAAAAAAAAAAAAAGGCAAAGAGATAGAAATTGCATGGGATCTGTCATCAAGTGAATGTCAATCCTACCAGTGTTTTTGTTTTCCTAACTGGTCAGGGAAAAGAAAATTGATTTTTTTTTTCTTTTTTGACCACTGTGGGGCTTGAACTCAGAGCTTGGGTGCTGTCCCTGAGCTTTTTCACTCAAGGCTAGCGCTTGACCACTGCGAGCCACAGTATCACTTTGGGTTTTTTGTTTGTTTGTTTGTTTTTTCTGGTGGTTAATTGAGATAAGAAGATCACAGACTTTCCTGCCCAGTCTGGCTCTGAACCATGATCCTCAGATCTCAGACTCCTACTATCTAGCATTACAGGTGTGAGCTACTGGCAGTCCACTGAAAAAAATGGGATGCTGAAGAATGCTCACAAGAGCCCTTCCTCCAACACAATTAGAAGACCTTATTGTCTGAGAAGCACTTCTCCTTAAAAACAATATTTTTCTTTATTTATGACTTTTTCTTTCGGTTCATTTTTGCTGAAAGAGATACACTACAGGCTTACAGGAGTCACAGGAGCCAAGCATTTAAGACAGTAGATGCTTCCTTCTATAGTTTCCAAGACATCCTGGATACTTTATATACTTTGTAAAGTCAAGTGGGGAGTATGATTGGATTGTTTTTAAATTCAGGTATGCTAATATGCAGAATGGGTTAAGAACTCCACTCCTGACTACATTCTACAAAGTTCTGTTGTACTCAACAAATACAATAACAACTCAACATTTACTTAGGTCCATGCAGGCTAAAAATAAAGAAATAAATCCAGTTTTCTTCTTTTTCCTACAGGTTTCCTGGGCCTCAGAATGAATGGAAATGATCCAACGCTGTTTAGCACCTGGGAAGTCCCTCTCACCTCCTGTTTCCTGATGGTTAGGATGTGATGCTGTTACCTCTTTCCTGCTTTGCTTTCCACAGCGAAGTGTCAAACACAAGCTTGCAAGAGGACACATGGAACATAAGCAATCTGACCCTGAGCACTTGAACCCAAGGAAAATGGGATGTCATGGGGTTGAAACGGACTTTAAAATGTTTCATATAAGGCAACTTCTTCATTGAAAGCAAATCTGTGTCAAGGTGAGACTTGTTCTTCACAGGAAAGCAAATGCTAAAATAAGCAACTTGCAAGCCAGGATGCCAAGGCTCCTATTTCACTAACCTAAAAAAGAGAAGGACGCCTGATTTTATTTCCCCTGGAATTTTTTTTTTCCCCTACTGAAATGTTTTTCTTTCCTGGGACACAAGGACAGGTGGTAGGCAGTCAACTTTTAGTCGGAAGGTAGCTGGTTCTGTTCTTAGCCCTCCATCCTGCTGAGTAGTGAGGTGAGATATTTGCATAAGAGCTATGTATGGTACAGTAAGAACTAGGGTTTGGTGTCTAGAAGTACAGACAAACAGGAACTATGAAAGTAAGCCAGGAGAATTTTAGAACTCTACAACCTACTCCATCGTGATTGCTGCTTCTTAAACTTTCTTCACATAAGCTTATAAACTCGTTTAGTTATAAACTTGTAAAGCTGCTAAGTGAGGGGAAAAAATCCTATTAGTAGAGTCTTATACAATTAAGCAAAAGAACTGTGTATAGTGGCATAGGCCTACAATCTCAGCTCTCAGGAGGAGTACACAGGAGAATCTCCAATTTGAGGCTAGCTTGGGCTATGACTCTGACCCCGTTGGGCAGCCTGCTCCCCCCCCCCCCAAACTCATCCCTACCCCCCTCAAACAACATCAAAAACTAATCAGAACAATGAGTGATTTAAAGTAATTTTTAAACATAAACTCTGCTTCTGTTTTTGTCATTTAGTGTGTGAGACAGGGTCTTATATTGCCCCGGGCTGATCTTGAAGTTGTGAGCTCAAGTGATTTTTCTGGCTTCAGCCTCCTGAGTTCCTGGGGCTACAGGCAGAAGCTACCATACTTGGCATAGAAGAATTTTGCATGTGAGAAAATAGTGGCGTGATTACTATTACATTTTAAAGGATTGATGAGGCTGGGAAGGTGGCTCAGTGGTAGAGCGCTTGCCTTGCATGCTTGAGGCCCTGGGTTCAATTCCTCAGCACCACATAAGCAAAAAGAAAAAAGCCGGAAGTGGCAATGTGGCTCAAGTGGTAGAGCGCTAGCCTTGAGCTGAAGAGCTGAGGGACAGCGTCCAGGCCCAGAGTTCAGGCCCACGACCGGACCCCCCCCCCCCCAAAAAAAAGGATTGATGGATGGCCACTAGCCACTAAATTCAAAGAATGCAGGCATAGAATTTTATCCTTAAGATCTCTCTGTAGAAAGAAAATGCTCACCACTAATCATAGGAATGAATGGAGCTGGAGACAGATATATATATATATATGTATATATATATATATACATTTTAAAAATATACCCAAGGTGCTAACCAGTAAATGTGAAAGTACCCCAGTAAAGATTAATTCTCTTTACCCACCAACTCCAGATTACTAGATCTCAGTCACAGTCTACTTTTGCACAAAAACATCCTGATTTCCCTAAATGCATCCAGTAAGGGACTTGACTTGTCATACCCTCTGTGGCTCCATACAACTAACTGTGACAAGAACTTTTATTTATAGATAAGACAGAGCTGCCCAGAAAAGCCTCAGCCAAGAACTCAGAATTGACAGTACGGACTAAGGAAGTTAACTTTCAAAGCACTCTACAGTTTTGAAAATAACGTCTTTATACAATTGTTACAGAAAGCTGGGATGTGACTCTACTACTGAATAACTAGAGTTTTAAAAAGCACCTTTTTGATGGGTACCAGTGGCTCATGCCTGTAATCCCAGCTACTCAGATGGCTGAGATCTGAGGATTGAGGTTCAAAGCCAGCCCAAGCAGAAAAGTCCATGAGAACTCTTATCTCCAATTAACCAGGAAACAGAAGTGGTACTGTGGCTCAAAGTGGTAGAGTGCTAGCCTTGAGCAAAAGAGCTTAGGGATAGTGCCCAGGCCCTGAGTTCAAGTCCCATGACTGACAGATTAAAAACACACACACACACAAACTTTTTTTTTCAAATCTAATAATATCACAAAGCAAGATTCAGAGTACTGACTTCTTATAAGCTAACTAATTCTCTTCCTTAACCTATGTTCAATCAGGAAGGAAAACATCACCCAGACATTTCAACAGACATACTCTCTTGCAAAACATTCTTTACAAAACTTTAGAATTTTATCTATGTTATGGTGGGGGGGCTCAACCTATGAGAAGATCCTAAAAAATAACTCGGTAGGTTACAGTAGCTTAAAATAAAGTCAGACGCAGACATAGACTTAAGGGGGCATTTAACTCAGTAGTAAAGTTCTGGCCTAGCATGTTTGGAGCCCTAGGTTAGTTTAATCCCTAGAAGTATACACCTACACATGTGTGCACACACAAACACAAGCACACAAAGAAAACAGAGGAAATCACCCAAGGTACTATATATAATATATTATGGAAATTCTACATAGATGGGCAATGAGAGATGTTGCACTATTAAATTTTTATTGTGTTGGTAGTAAACCTTGAACTCAGGGTCTGGAAACTTTTTTCCCCCTCAGAGCTGGTGCTCTACCATTTGAGCCACAGCTTCACTTCTGGCTTGAAGACTCACAGACTTTCCTGCCCAGGCTGGCTTTGAGCCAGGATCCTCAGATCTCAGCTTCCTGAGTAGCTAGGATTACAGGCGTAAGTCACTGGCGTTGGGCTTAGTATAGACTTTTTATTGTGGTTGTGGTTTAAAAAAAAAAAAAAAACAACTTGAAAGTCACTCATCTCACCAAGCTGTCTGGATTACAGGATCACACACACACAGATTTTCCGAACAAAGGCATATTGTTCAGAGCAGAGTGTATTTAACAACAGAAACACAAAGGGGATGGAAAGCAGGACTACTTTACGGTACACGGTGGCCTTTATTCCACCGCCAAATGTTCAATATTAGCATTGCCCAGCCAAAGAACAAGCCTGACGCTGACTCGACACAAGGAACAACAACAAAAACTGGTACAGCAGGAAGTGGGAAACTGGGAGGTGGTCATCCCTGCCTGACCAGCCAGATGCTCCCGGGAGCACATTCCAAAGAGATTATTCCAGATGGTCTCGGGGGCTGGCTTCCATGAAACAGGCTAAGAAAGAGACAGACATTTGCTTCCTATACTTAATCCTGCAGGTGTCTGCAACACAGCCCAGCCATTCCCGGCTCTCTGACCAAAGTTCAAATGGAACCGTCTAAGTGAAACATTAAAAAAAATAATAATAATAAATCCCCTTAAAAGCAACAGGATGGAGCTCCTGCTTCCTGGAAAGCAGTCTGTAAACCATCCCCTCCCCACCTCCCCTTCCCTCCCCCCCAAAGGCTCCCCAGGGAGATTCTGCAAGGCTGGGTGGGCGACACTGAAAAACCCAGTGGGGAGAAATCCAAAGGGTTTCTTCCAGGCAGGATGCCTGGCCCGGGCTGGGCCCTGGCCTGGCCACAAGGGATAGGCTGCCTGTTTATCCAAGGCCCGGCCCAGATGCCACGTTGAGATGCTCAAGGACAAATGGGAAAGTTTCTCCGTGCTCTCCTCTTCCTGGGGTCCCCCATCACCCCATCTGGGATCGACTAGCAGTTTCCCCTTCTGCTCATCCTCACCCCCCCCTCCCCCCCCCCGCCCCGCCATCGCCTGGTCTCCCCCCCCCCCCCCCCCCCGCAGACCTCATTACCTTTGCTAACCTCCCTTCATTCTGGCCGGCCCTTCCAGGCTATAAGCTGGCGGGGGGGGGGGGGGGGGGGGGACCCGCACCCCAACCTCGGGGGAGGGCGTGGCTAAGCAGACGCCGACCCCGGACCCGGCCACCCCGGGGGGGTCCCGGCGAGGCCCGGTCGGGGCCTCCGTCGCCGCCACCAGTTGCGCACAGGACAACACCCTTGGGTCACGACATGCCGTCCCCACGTCCCCCGCGGGGCTGGCGCCGTGGCTTACGTGCAGTCTTGGTTGAAAGAGAAGCAGCTGAGCGCCCCCTCGAACTCGCCCGGAGGGGCGTCCACAGCCTCGGCCTCCATCGGGGGGGGGGGGGGTCGACCTGGGAAGCCGCAGCTCCGAGCCGGCCGGCGGCGACAGCCACCTCAGCAGCCTGCCAGCGCGCCGCGCCCGCGCCCGCGCCCGCTCCGCTGGGCCCCCGCCCGCCCTTCCCCGCGTCCCGCCCAGCGCCCCGCCCCGCCCCCGCTTCGCCACGCCCCTTTGCCCCTCCCTATGGCCTCGCGGAACCCAACATCTGACTGGGCTGGGGGAAACCCGTGCCGACTGCTACTATTGGCCCTGAATCCCGGCCATAACAGTTGAGTACCTCCCCCTTGACCAATCCGAGAGGGATGTGGGCGGAGCCACTCTCCTGAAAGACACGCCCCCAACTCCACCTCGCGGCTTGCCATTGGTTAAAAGCGCGTGAGACACAGGCTGCGGGCCACGTGGTGGTGTTTTCATTGCCAGGACCGCCCAGCATGGTGGGGGGGGATTGGAGGGCGGAGGGGAGCGGGATGGAAGAAGGGAAGAAGCCGGAGCAGCTGGGGACAGGCGTGCGCCCGGGTTCCTTCTCCACCCAGACTCCCGTCCGGGGCAGCTCTCGGCCTATTAAACTTAAGGAATTTAGTAGACAGCGTTAGACGCCAAAGCTTCACCCATTTGCAGAGTCCTTAAGATGCTTTGAAAATATGTTCCCCCAATGCGGCTGCCACTGCCGGGCAGATAAGCAGTTATCTTATCGGCCCTCTGCGGTGGAGAACTCACGCCAAGTACTGCAACAGCTCTGTGTGTTTTATTCCTAGGGCCTGCTGTGGGAAAATGCTCCTCGTTTACTAAGGAAGCAAGTGAAACATTGACAAGCTAAGTAACAATAGATGGCAGAATGTGCGTGTCTTCTTTCAAGACCTGTGAGTAAAACGACTTTCCTCACCTAGACCGGATCGCCTTGTACCTGCAAAACTGAAGGACCGACTAATTTAGGTTGGGCACGAGTTGCTCAAGCCTGTGATCTTAGCTACTGAGAGGCTGAGCTCTGAGGATCGAGGTTCCAGACCAGCCAGGGCAGGAAACGTCTAGTCGACTCTTATCTTCAATTAACACCAAAAAGAACCAGCCTTGAGGGAGAGGGAGAGGTCCTGAGTTCAAGCCTCAGTACTCACAGCTTTGAATTTGTACAGTTCTTGGTCAACTTTTCATATTTTTTTAAATTTTGAGATGAAAGGATACTTTATTGCTATACTGAAACATTTTAGATTGGCATATTTCAAATTTACACAGTTAATGACACACACACACACACACACACACACACACACACACACACACACACACTTTATTTATTTATTTTGCCAGTCCTGGGGCTTGAACTTAGGGCCTGGACACTGACCCTGAGCTCCTTTTGCTCAAGGCTAGCATTCTACCTCTTGGGCCACAGCACTACTTCTGCCTTTTTCTGTTTGTGTGGTACTGAGGAATTGAACCTAGGGCTTCATGCATGCTAGGCAAGCACTCTACCACTAAGCCACATTCCCAGCACCCCACACACACTTAAGGCATAGAATAAATGAGCAAAAAGTACTATCGCCACTTACATTTTTTTGTTAGATTTCCAGTTGGGGTTTTCTTTTTTATTTAAAATTTAATTTTATTGTCCAGGTGATGTACACAGGGGTTACAGATACATAAGTAAGGTAGTGAGTACATTTCTTGTTGAACTTGTTACCCTCTCCCTCATTTTTCTCCCACTTTTCCTCCCCTCCACTCCCCCCAAGTTGTTCCAGTTGAGGTTTTCTGAGATGGAAATACAACAGTTTTTTCCCCCCTTCCCTCCTTCTATTATTCTTTATCTCCACTGTTATAAATAATCGTTTAACTTCTCTATCCACAGCCAGTGATGGCTCTTTTGCTGATTGTGATGAACCATCCTAAGTGAAAATAATTCCCTTCAGGTGTGTGCACTGCATTATTTTTGTAACCTTTCAGATCAAAGATGTTTCTTCTCATTGTCCAAGTGCAGCGAAATGCTGCTGTCCTTTCTGTTCTATTGAGATGACCCAGAGTCTAGCAAGTCAGGGCTTAGGTTGTTGGGAGAATTACATAAAGGTCTTTAAAGAAAAAGCTAGTGTCACTTCATTGTCAAATACATAGACTTCATGGGGGCAGATATTGGTAGCTTTGGAGCAGAAGTATTGCATGATAAAAAGCAGTGTCTTAAGCAGATAAACTCAGCTTGGGTGTACAGAACAAATTGGAAGTGGGGGAAGGTCTAGAAGTCTCTAGGGGACTAAGGACTTTCTAGGAGGGAAGGATCATGAGAAACTAGGCCAGTGTGACAATGGCAAAGCCAGAAAGATGATGGACCCAAGTCCAAGAGTTGTGGTTTTAAAACATGTATATTATTATAAAGGTGATATACAAAGACATTACAGTTACATCAGTCAGGTAAAGAGTACATTTCTTTTTTAACTATGTTACTCCTTCTTTCACTCTCCCAGTTTTTCTCTCCTAGCCAACCCCAAGAGTTTTTTTTTGAGGCAGAAAGATAAAAGAAGCCGGGTGCGGGTGGCTCACGCCTGTAATCCTAGCTACTCAGGAGGCTGAGATCTGAGGGTCACAGTTCAAAGCCAGCCCAGGGAAGGAAAGTCCATGAGACTTTTATCTTCAATTAACCACCAGAAAACTGGAAGTGGTGCCGTGGCTCATGTGGTAGAGCACTAGCCTTGAGCTGAAGAGCTGAGGGACAGTGCCCAAGTCCAGAGTTCAAGCCCCGTAACTGGAAAAAAAAGTCATAAAGGTGAGATCCATATATAATTTTCAAGATTCTAGAAGATCCGTTTAAAAAAGATAAAACCAGATGGGCAAAAGTTAATATTTAACTCAATATGTCAAAATACTACTTTAGTAGGTCATCAGTATAAAACTATTTAATTTAAATTTTAACTTTTTTCAGAACTGAGTGATTAAAATCCCTTGTGTATTTTCCACTCACACAATACATCTCAGCTCATGCAAGCTACAATTTCAGTGTCCAGGTGGCCACACTGCCATTTTTATCCAGTGGGATTTTGAAGGAGTGAATGGCAGGGCATGGTAATGGATAGGGAAGAGGGAGAGACAGGGGAGGAGAAGGAGAGTCAAACTGGATTGCACTGTTAGGACAGAGGAATGTCTGTGCTGCCTTTAAACCGCAGGTCTCAGGGAAAGATGTACTCGGTCTCCACCTGTGGGTGTGGCAGAACAGAACTGAATGGTCACAGGTCTGGTGATAACACACAGGAGAAACCCTGCCACCCTCCTTGTCTCATTCTCCAGCCAATGATCGATCTTCATTATAGGTTACGTTCTAGGTCAAGTTCTAGGTCAGTGGTCCATGGTCACCACTACTCATGTGGAGATAACATTTCAGGATTGCCTACTCTCATTTTATTTTTTCTTAAGAGAATACATAAGTTTAGACTTTATAGAAGTCCATGTTTTTAGCTATGTTTTTAAAAACAATGTGGACAACTAATTATTATTATTATTACCATTATTATTATTATTATTATTGGTTGGTCCAGGAGCTTGAACTCTGGGCCTGGGCTCTGTCCCTCAGCTCTTCAGCTCAAGGCTAGCACTCTACCACTTGAACCACAGCGCCACTTCTGGCTTTTTCTGTATATGTGGTGCTGAGGAATCAAACCCAGGGCCTCATGCATGGGAGGCAAGCACTCTACCACTGAGCTACCTTCCCAGCCCTAAGTATTATTTTCAAAACCCCTTTGAGCCTAGACTAAATACATCAGCTAGTTGGGTGGGGTTTGTGGAAGGCCAGTCTGTCAGAAGAGGCAGCAGCCAGCTTGAGGGACTCCACCTTTAAAAAAAATCTCGGAAGTCCATTCACATACAACAAAAAATAACAAGGTGCTGAACTCATTAAATATCAGGTGGGCTTTTCTTTTAGCATCGTTATTAACTTGTATTATTTATACAGACAGATTTCCTTATTACATTTCCACTCATTTACTATATATTCCAATCAGTCTTACCCTCTCTATAACTCTCCTTTGTGTGTGTGTGTGTGTGTGTGTGTGTGTGTGTGTGTGTGTGTGTGTGTGTGTGTGTGTGTCCTGGGGCTTGAACTCAGGACTTAGGCATTGTCCCTGAGCTTTTGTCCTTAAGGATAGTACTCTACTTCTTGGCCATAGCTCAACTTCTGGTCTTTTGGTGTTTAAAAAGTCTCACTAACTTTTCTGCCTGGGCTGGTTTTGAACTGTGATCCTTAGATCTTGGCTGAGATCTTCCTAAAGGCTTCCTGAGTAGCAAAGATTACAGGGTGAGCCACTGGAACCCAGGTGGCTTTTTTAAAAAAAAGTTCTAGTTCTTGATTCTGTGGGAAGGATACTCCTAATATGTTATCTTATGACATTCTAAATCATATTCTTGCAACAGTAAATGCATTCCTAAGTTATAATGACAAAAAGTAATGGAAGAGAAAAACATAGCTTGGTTACCATGGGCATAAGATTTCAGCCTTTTCTCTTTCTTCCAATTAAACCTCTTAAATGTCTCTTTTTCTCTAAGGAAAATGAAAAGGCCCTGTGTATCTAGGTAAAATAAGTCACTGAAATCTGGGAGAAGAAAGCTAGCCCTGAGAATTAAATACCTTTGGTAATACAAAATTACAAGCTACCACCCAGCTAATGGGAGGACTTACTTCCTCTCTGGATAAAGATCAGGGTGTAATGTTAAGATGCTGATTAGGGTCTGCACAGAGCATTAGCAGGGGAAGTTGGAAATGACACATCCTGTCTGATGCAACTCTCCTGTCACCCAATATGGCTGCCCATGACACCTAACCATCTATAATTAGACTAACTACTAGGTGAATAAATACACTTCTGTCTGCTTTTTATAAAACCCATTCTATTTTTATGAAACCAAGTCACAGGAAGTCATTTCTCCCCCCCTCCCCCCGCCCCTCACTTTCTGCTGTGTCTCAATGCCCAGCATGTGACCTGAGACTGAACTTCATTGAACCAGTCTATGAAGCACTTGGAGAAAGGATAAAGGTGGAAGAGCCTGGGATGTTGGAGAAAAAAAATGAGTGATGGGTCACTTGGTGAAGGAAATTAAAAAGGACAGGCTGACACATTCCAGGGTAGAGAGGGGGAGCAGCATGTATGGCTTCTGGGAAAGGCAGTGATGTAATATGATTGGCAAACAGGAAGTCCCTAGTATGGCTGAGCAAGAGGCATAGGACTATAGGCATAGTCTGTGTGAGGCAGCATGGCTGAGAGTTGAAAGCACTTTCTAGTATAAATCCTTTGCCTCCCACATGGACTTATTCCTTTGGATTTGTTGCTTTGAAAGGAAGGGACAAAAACCAAGAGTAGAAAACAATGATGTTACATTGAAGAGTGAATTGATGTCTTCTTACTCAGTATTCCCCCTTATTTGTCTTATCTGTTTCCACAATGTCCTTTCATGAGCCTACATCATGAGTCCTTTCAGTCAATAGTTCCTGATTGGCTGGTGATCATGCACCAAAACAGTAGCTTTCTACACTTGCATTTCCCAACATGCCTTGGGTATGTGGAGCAGGTCAGTTGTAGAGGTTTTGTCTGATGGGACACCTATAACCCACACAGGGATACAGAGAAGGTTTCAACAGGTCATTGGATCTCTCTGGGGGTATTTTAGAGTATCATTATAGGTGACACCTGGAAATGGAAAACAAAACTTTATAGAAAGTCTGGCTTAAAGCCTCTGACATTTTTTTTTTTAATGTAATACTGTCTGGTCCGGGAGTTTTTGGTTTTGTTTCGTTCGTGTGTTACTCAGTTTTGAATTCAGGGTGTCTTGCTATACAAGTGCTCCACCACTTCAGTCATGCCTCCAAACCCTCTTTTGCGCTTAGGTTATTTTTCTGATAGAGTCTCCTACATTTTGCCCAGACTGGTCTTAGACCACATTTGCCCTACCTATATTCACTGCATGGCTGAGATCACCACACCCAGCTTGTGAGTTGAGATGAGGATTTCCCTTAGGCTGTCTTCAAACCACAATCTTGCCAATCTCCACCTCTTATGTAGCTAGGATTACAGGCCTGAGCCACTGTACCCAGCCCTGTTCCTGGATTTTGTTCCTAGCGCATAGTTGTAGAAACTAAGATTCAGGGTAACTTGCTTAAGGTCCTAGGAGAGTTTGGGATGGAGACTTGCTCCCTTCCACTGGGTTCCGTGGCAGAGGGCAGCAGCACAAGGCTAGAAATACAATGGATACCTTTGCCTATGCTTTATTACACATAGGGTCAGAGAGGTAAAGGGTAGAACAGACAACATAAGTGGATTGTGTCAACAAGGCCATTGGCCAAGTTCAAGTGGGAATGCCTGGAGATCTGCAGTTTTTCAAAGAGGACCAAACCTTTGTTTGCATTTGCCAAGGGTAATAGTAGAAAATACTAAGGGGAAAATTTACCCTTGGTTCCCAAGAAGAGGGTTAACCTGTATTCTTGGGTGGGTCTGGGATAACTTCGAAATGGGGCTGAAGAAACAAGAAGAAAGGTTTCTTCCTGGTCTTGAGATGGTGGTGGGAGGTAGGAACTCCTCCACCTGGGAAGAAGAGGGTTTCAGAGCCTTTGAAGTAGAAGGAGGGCCAGGGATCCGTTAAAGTGCAGAGCTTCTTGGTGAACAGTGCCATCTAGTGGTATGCTGTATTTGGCTTCAGTGTTTAGTTAGTGGAGTGGACCTTGGGGGAGCTTTGGCTGGGTTGATAAAATGTGGAAATTGATCCCCAAAACCTGTAAGAGGCCCTGAGATCCCCTCCTATCCATCTTTTCTGTCAGTAAATGGAAAATACAGGGCTTTCCTTCACCTTTCTGGGAAAAGAAGTTTGGAAAGGATTTGTGTCTTCATCCATTCAATAACGGTTTAGCAAATGTCTCTGTGCCAGTCACATTTCCTGGACCCAGGAATACATCTCTGGAAAAATGAAAAAAATCTACCCTCCCCCCCACATGGGCAGAGAGACCACAAACGAAAATGAAATAAGTTTCAGAATCTCTTTGGTACTAACAAGTGCTAAGAAGACCAACAAGGCAGTGGAACTGTCCTGGGAATTGTTAGAGATAGTGAGAGATGGAGGGGAGTGGGAAGGCCTTGCTAGAAGGTTCCATTTAAACAGTGACTCCAGGTGGGAGTTATGTTGTCATGTGGGCCTGTTATGTACATGGGGCCTAAGGCCCTTGAATGCTCATAGCATTGCAAAGAGGCCTGGATGGCTGGGGTGGAGAAGACAGGATAGGATGAGAGAAAAGGAGGTTAGGATGGTGATGTGTAGGGCGGGGATGGGGGCAGTGAGAAACCTCTGGCTGTTTTGACTTGTATGTTATCAGAATCATGCAGGCAGCAGTGTTGAAATTAAAGCAGTGAAGGGCTCTGGGGAGATCCACAATTCACTTCAGCATGTTAAAGACTCTGGAGAGCCCTGTGTTACATTTGCTATTTAACCTTGCTTAAAAGATGTTTTCCAGGCTTATTTAAAGACAGATATTTCCACCCTCTCCTCTCTCTCCTAGAAATCCACTTCATATGGGTCCAGAGAAAGTGAAAATCAGCTCTGGTAAGCAGACTTTAATGGCCTGGCAGTCATAAACAAGGGTAACACAAGGTCAGTAGAATGTGGTTTGTAGCCCGAGGCCATATGGCAGCTGTAAAGTTACTGACATTGAGTGACTCATGTTTTCTTGTCAATGCCTTTCCAGTCCATTCCTTCACTTCCCAAACAAAGATTTCCAAGACACCCAACTTTTAAACCACATGTTTCAAAACATATCCAATTTTGGCTTGATTCCAGTTTTGTCTGTCTTTTCCTCCTACAACTCTTTAATAAACTCTTCAAAAAGAAAAAAAAAAGAGAAAAAAAAAGCCCATTTCCAGGCTGGAAGCAGGAGCTCACACCTGTAAAGCAAAGATTTGGACATTTATAACTCAAGGTCATGACCTTCAAGAAATGAGCCAGTTATACTAGGATATATCTGTTAATCTCAGGCATATGGGAGGCACAAAGAAGAGAATCATAGTGTAAGGCTAGGCAAAGACTTGAGATCTTATTTGAAAAGTAACCTAAAGCTATAAGGGCTGGAGGGCATTGCTTACATGGTAGAGCCCCCTACTAGTGAAAGGCTCTGAGTTCAAGCCCTAGTATGACAGGGGAAAAAAAGCCCCTTCCCATAGCTTCCTACCAAGATGCACCTTCTGCTAGGTGTACATTTCCCTCTTGCAGTAAAGATAACTTTGACTGGCAACATTCATTCTCATTAGTCTTTCCCTTCAAATGTTTTATAAAACAGTTTAAGAAAATTTGGATGAAATAATTGCTTCCTCCTATACAGTTCTGTCAGCCTAAGTGAGACAGTGCTTCACACCTAAAATGCCTTGTGTAACAATTAGAAAATATATTCTGAGCCAAAAAGGGCAAAAATTGTATTGTCAAATATATATGTATCTGTCTATTTCCCCCTCCCCTGCCCATACCAAGAAAGCATATGACCCTGAGTTCAAACCTTGGTAAGAAATGATTCATCAATTTAGTCTACATGATGAGAATACAGACAATAAGCCAGTGGAAAGACTTCAGGAAAATAAAAAGCCTAAACCATAAAGAGTCTTCAAAGGATTAAAACCCAACCCATAGACACAAGAAATGTAAGGAAGCAGAGCAATATAGCACTTCCAGAAAACAACCTTTTGTCTTGTATATAAGTTTATGTTTAGGGGAAGGTAAGGGAGAGCACAGAAATGGTGGGACAAATGGTGAAAAACATACCGGTGCTACTCACTAGATACTATATTAAAACTGAGCCAGGTGCCAGTGGCTCATGCCTGCAATCCTAGCTACTCAGGAGGCTGAGATCTGAGGATCACAGTTCAAAGCCAGCCCGGGCAGGAACGTCCGTGAGACTCTTATCTCCGATAAAAGCACTAGAAAACCGAAAGTGGCGCTGTGGCTCAAGTGGTAGAGCGCTCACCTTGAGTTGAAGAGCTGAGGGATAGCGCCCAAGCCCAGAGTTCAGGCCCCACGATTGACAAAAAAAAAAAAAAAAGAACTATAGAACTTGTGAAGGGTGGAGGGGGGTGAGGAGTCAGAATGGAAGAACTGGGAGAAAACAAAGGAAGAACTGACATTGATCAGAAAGAAATGTACTCATTACCTGACTTGTGTAACTGTAACTCCTCTGTACATCACCTTTACAATAACAATTAAAAAATAAATAGACCTGATTGACAGCAAAGTAAAGGAAATCTCATACACTGAGCTCAAAGGTCTGTTATATGAATGTTTAATGAAATGGAAGAGGACATCTGCAAGTAACCAAATGAACACAAAAAGAACACAAAGAAATGAAGGAAGCCATGGTGAACGCAGATAAAAAGCTAAATGAATCTAAAGTGAATACAAATTAAGAGCTAAATGAGCTCAAAGACAATATAGCTAAACAGTTAAAAGATAAAAGAAGACAAATAAATTCATGGAGAATTCGATGTAAGACATGAAAAGGTCCTGGTAAAGAGATGGCAAGCCTATACAAACAAACTAAAGGCTGAGAGATGAGAATAAAGGGGAAGATATGAAAGACATGGTCATGGGGCTTGAACTCTGGGCTTGGGTGCTGTCCTTGCGCTCTTCAGCCCAAGGCGAGTGCTTTACCACTTGAGCCACAGTGCCACTTCCTGTTTTCTAGTGCTTTATTGGAGATAAGAGTTTCACAGACTTTCCTGCCCGGGCTGGCTTTGAACCTCGATCCTCAGCCTCCTGAGTAGCTAGGATTACAGGCGTGAGCCACAGAAAAGCTAGAATAGACAAGACAGAAGAAACAAAATATCAAAAAGACAAAAGGAATTTGGGAGAACTTCAGGACACAACTTAAAAGACCAAATCTAGGGCATCATAGGAATTGAGGAAAGAGAAGAACTGAGAGCTAAAGGCATAGGAAATATGTTCAATGGAGTGCTGGCAGAAAACTTCCCAAATCTTGAGAAAGACAAGCCCATCCAGGCACAGAAGCTTTCAGGACACCAAACAGACCAGACCAGAAAAGAATTCTCTATGACATAGAGAAAATCAAGTATAAAAGAAAAATAGTACTAAAGTTTGTATGAGAGAAAAGACAAGTCAAGTCACTTACAGAAACCTTAAAAGAATGAATAGGGAGCTGGTGACTCACACCTGTAATTCTAGCTACTTAGGAGCTGAGATCTAAGGATCACAGTTCAAAGCCAGCCAGGGCAGGAAAATCCGTGAGACTTTTATCTCCAATTAACTACCAGAAAACCAAAAATGGCATTGTGGCTCAAGTGGTAGAGTGCTAGCCTTGAGCTGAAGAGCTGAGGGACAGTACCCAGGCCCAGAGTTCAAGCTCCATGACCAACCAAAAAAAAAAAAAAAAAAAAAGCAAAGACTGGTGTTTCAAACACTGAAATTTAACAACTGCTAACCCAGAATACTCTACCTACCTTCATACATAACTGAAGGGCAAATAATAATATTTCATGATAAACAGAAACTAACTTAACATCACCAAACCAGCACTACTGCAGATACTTAAAGACATCTTATACAAAGAAAAGATAAAATCCATAAGTTTTTAACCAATATAAGAAATAGGAAAAGAGAAAGCAACCAAAATAAATAAAATTAGGGACTTAATGGGGGTATAGCAATGAAGCTATATCATAAAAGAATACTTTGTAAACCTTTACTTAAATAAACTAAAAATTCTAGCAGAGATGGATGCATTCCTAGATAACCTCAACCTAAGAGAGCCAGGAGGACACAAACCATTTAAACAGCTCTATAACATTGATGAGTTGAAATAGCAATGAAAAATCTTCCAACAAAGAAAAGACAAATTCAGGTGCCTGTAGCTCCCACCTGTAATCCTAGCTACTTAGGAGGCTGAGATCTGAGGAGCACAAGTTCAAAGCCAGAAAAGTCTGTAAGACTCTTAACTCCAATAAATCACTCAGAAAAACCCAGAAGTGCTTCTGTGACTTAAGTGGTAGAGCTCTGGCCCTGTACACAAAGAGGCTCAGGGACAGTGCCCAGGCACTGAGTTCAAGCCCCAGGATTGGCAAAAAAAAAAAAAAAAAAAAAAAAAAGCCTAGTACTGACATATTTACAGATGAATTGTACAAGACTTTCAAAGGAAAACTAACATTGATATTCCTTAAACTTTTCCATGAGATATAAAGAAAATGATCACTATTAAACTCATTCTATGAAACCAGTGTTATACTCATCCCAAACCCAGACAGGAACACACACACACACACACACACACACACACACACACACACCCCATAGAATGAGCTCTTTGATTAAATACAGATACAAAACTCATTAAAATATTTGTTAACTGAGTCCAACGATTAATAAAAAGAAATCATATACCATGAGCAAGTTGGTTTCATTCTAGACATGCAAGATTAGTTTAAAATACATAAGTCAATACATGCAGTACGGTACATAAAACCATCAAGGATGAGAATCATATGATCATGTCAATAAATGCTGAAAAAGCCTTTGGCAAAATCTAGCATCCTTTCTTGATAAGAGCTAGGAATAGAAGGATCAAACCTTAACATAATGAAGGCTATGTACGACAAACCATTCTAAAAGGTGAAAAACTGAAACCATAGCCTTGGAAATCAGGACCAAGACAAGGTGTCCACTTTCTTCACTGTTATTCAGTATATTACTGGAATTCCTAGCCAGAGCAATTAGGCAAGAGAAAGAAGTGAAAGGGATGCAAATGGGGAAGGTAGAGGTCAAGTTATCCTTATTTGCAAGTTTGTTTCTATATCTAAAGGACCCTAGAGAGTCCACTCTGGCCTGTTAGTCCTTTCTTATCCCTTTTTCTCCTGCAACAACCCCCCAATGCACCATCAATTCTTGAGAGACATGAAGAAGTGTCTATGCCCTTAGGTTAAGGGCATTGGAAATATTGTTAGGGTAGAGTGAAGCCTAGCTCACGGTTGATACTAAAAGATAAGCAGTGTTGTAGAGTGGAAGCTCTTATTCTCTGATCTGTGAAGATCCTGGATAACTAACATCTAATGTCATCTCGACATTAGTATTTTCAAGTTGGGGGTAGCTTCAGGCATTGAGATATCAGGGCAGGTCTGCTGCAGGTGAGATGTGAAGAAAATGTGCCAGCTCATAAAGAACTGGAATGAAACGCCCTGGGTTGATTAGAGTATTTCTCTAATTTTAGGTACACTATCAGACAGAAGGCTGCCATGTGAGTGGAACTGTGTGTGCCAGTTCTAAATCACATGTTGCTGTTGAATGAGAATCTCTGATATCAACGGGAATGTGAGCTGACAGATACCCAATAGCTAAGACTAGATTCACCAATTTATTTGTTGTATCTATTA
Organism: Dipodomys spectabilis; assembly: GCF_019054845.1. Classification (NCBI taxonomy): domain Eukaryota; kingdom Metazoa; phylum Chordata; class Mammalia; order Rodentia; family Heteromyidae; genus Dipodomys; species Dipodomys spectabilis. The sequence continues at coordinate 981,840 of NW_024871006.1, read as the reverse complement.
AGCGTGTGATCTTGTATTTCCCTTATCAACTGCAAACAGACACAAGGAGTAAAAAAAAAATCTCATGTGCTCTTTAGAAATATGACAAAGTTTTCATGGCTGCATATTAAAAGTAAATCCAAGTTGAAATTTTTGTTTTTGTATTTTCCTGAGGTCAGGAACACCTCTTAGTGGGCTAATAATCTGATGTAAAAAGCTTGGTTCCAGACACTATTTCAAAGCCTACAGGAACCAACCAAAGCCAGCAAGGCATCTCAAGATATTTTAAGTGATTTTATTTATTTATTTATTTTTAGTGGCTCTAGGATCTTCTTTCTCTCCTACCTCTGCTTGGGTCTGTCTCATCTTGTAAGGATTTAAGTTTGCTTCTATATACGGATGACCCTTGCCTGACCCTACTCTCTGGAAAGTTCTGTGTATCTTTGACTTCCATCCTGCCCAAGATAAATTAATTTATAAAGATAAAAGATTTATGTTGACTATTAAGTTACCTACCAATCTACCACTCACCTGAATTCTCTACTGTATTCATACTGTTAATCTCTGGGAAGATGGAGAGAAATTAGAAAAGGTGATTTCTAAGTCTCTCTTCATTTCCAAAAGCATTGAAAACAAGGGGATTGGTATGGGAGAGCTTGCTCTTTATTTACAAAATCTGCTATTTTTGCTGTGTTTTTAAAAAATGCACCTGTATTAATTTTTTCAAGGTAAAAACTTATTCACAAGAAAAAAAAAACCTCTTAAACTCATGTTGACTTAGAATCTTGGTACTCAGTCAATCCCTGACAATGTTTTGACTGGTGCTAATCTTTCTAAAACGACTAAGTGCGTTTTAATATTCACTTTTGATCACGCAGACCCATCTGTAGTTAAAACAATTTCAATTCAGCTGGGGAAAGAAAAAAGTTGGAAGGTCTCCAAACCATGAGCATTAAGTGAGATCAACTCTGCTTTTTCCTGAGGCTAAGGTTTTGGAAAGGTTGGGAGTCAGCTGTCGCTGGTGGTGGCTTCTAACAAGGCCAAATGCACTTCCTGATGAATAGGGAGGATGCTGACAGCAGGTTATTTCCTGCCTTGGCCTCCCAGTGTGTGTGTGGGGAGGTGGGGGTGGGGGGGGTAGGGAGAGGAGGACAGCAGTGTCCCAGAGGCCTGGTGATCTCCAGTTGTCTGAAGTCACATGTAGGTGAGCAGAGTTACCATGGAAAAAAGTGGCTTTCCATCCAGATCTCTCCATCAGGGAACCACAAGAAAAAAAAAATCACAGAACACCAGTAGTCAAAGTCTCCCCTCTCCTTCCCTCCCCTTGAACCTGGGCTTGAACTCAGGGCCTGGGCACTGTCCCTGAGCTTCTTTTGCTGCAGGCTAGCACTCTACCTTTTGACCCACAGCGCCACTTCCAGCTTTTTCTGTTGATGTGGTACTGAGGAATGGAACCCAGGGCTTGCCAAGCAAGCACTCGATCACGGAGCCACCTTCCCAGCCCTCCCCTTGCAGTTTTAAAATTCACTTCTGTAAGTAAAAGCAAGCATTTAAACATGTCTGCTGTTTTAAATTCCAAAACCCAAGTTGAGTTTCTTTCTGGAATAGAGGATTATTTAAATCTTCAAATATCAATGAATGCATTTATACCACGTGAACATACCAGTGGATCAAGGAGGGGATCTTAATCCTCTGAGTAGACCTTTCAGTGGACTGATGAATTTCGGACCCATGTATAATGAAAACTCTCAGCCTGCTTTGAGCTTCCTTATACAAATAACAATTATCTCCCAGAAAGTTCCAGTAAATAGGACACTTGTTGTAGACTTATAAAGGAAGAATTTCCTAGGCGTCACAGAGGGTCCCTGTACCCGTTACTGCCTTAGCACTTCAATGGAGAAATTAAATCTTCCTACATCCTCCTCCTTTTTCTTTTTTTAAATCCTTCTCTTCTTTCTTTTCCTTCTCTTCTTAATCTTTCTACACTACTTCCTCTTCTTTTTCCTCTCTTCTTCTCTCTTCTTCCTCCTCCTTTCTTTCCATCTTCTTCTTACTTTCTCCTCTTCCTCCTCTCTTTCCTCTTTCTTTCCCTTTCTCTCTCTCTTTGTCCTTCTCCTCTTCTTCCTGCATACGTAGTTTTGTTTTCTATCTTGTCGCTAGCCATTTAAGAGATGTTCAGTAGAAATATCTTACCAGATCAGAACAGTTAGAGTTGCCCTGTCTTTAGAATGGCTATGTTTTCCATTGTGAGGAGATGTATATTCTTTTTATATCATATTCCTTATATATCGTCATGCTGCATGATATTACAAACAATACCTCATATATATAATTTATACACTCTGTGCCTAGGTTATTATGTATTCCATGTGTTGTTTGACCGTCTCTCCGCTAATGTGCATTTGTAGCGTTTCCAGTGTCTCTTCACCACCCGTGTCATTCTTGTGTGGCTTGGAGAAAAATTCCTATGATGAGTCAAAGATATGAGCATTCTAACATTTCCCCCTATGACTAGCCAAGCGCCGTATTATTTAGTTTTCTTCTTATCTCTTTGGAAATGCTTTATCACAAATGAAGGTTTTACATGCATTCCATTCAATTCTGGTACTTTGTATTGTGAACCTCTAACTTGTACGCCTGAGTATGGACATACTCATGTTGCAAGCATTAATGATTGCAACTTTATATACATCAATAATTCTGTAGGCAGCACCTTCACTGCTTTTTTTTCCATTTGTGAAGCTCTTATTTTTTATATGAACCCTAGAATTAGCTTGTGTGGTTTTGCAATACAAAAACCAGATGAAACGTAAGAACAAAATATAAAACTTTCTAAGTGTGATTTACTAATTAAATGTAATATTTGGACAGAATCAGAGTGTTATTTGGACTATAATGGTTACTTTCAAAACATTTAAAGTATTTTTCTCTTCCTTGTAATCTTCTGTGGTTTAGAATCCTAGGATAGGCATTCATCCATCCATCCATCCATCCATCCATCCATCCATCCATCCATCCATCCATCCACTTATACAAGTGATGTTACTTAAGCACCCAAAATGTGCTGGGTGCACAGATGAATGGCTAGAATATATAACTCCACTGTAAGTTGGAATTGACCAGGAATACTTGTTGGATGACTGGAACGGAGCCGTATAGATTATGGAAGAGGAATGCGCGTAACCTCAGGCTTTGAATAAGTTCGAGAATTGGCTCTGGCCTTCACTTTCAGGTGATCCTCTATGATAATCCTTTTCTTGCTTATTCCTTTCATCTCAATTACTCTTCCCCTTCTCATGGTGCCACTCATCATTAACTCCATCTCCTAGTGAATACCTGTTCATCTTCCACCTGTAGCTCTCATGATGCTTCTATAAAGGTTTTTCTTCTTCTCTGTCTCCCAGATAGGATCCTGCTTCTTCTCCTGCTCATGTTGTACATTGTCTATGAGTCTATTGTGACAGTTACCTACTTACCATACAGAGGGTAGTGCATTTGTTCCCATGGCTAGCTCTTCTACTGGTCCCCCTGTTAGCTTCCCTTTGATGCTATAAGTAATTAAGATAAATGGAGAGTCTTAGGCACCATGAAGTTATTACCTGGAGATCAGAAGTCCTAACTGGACCTTATTCAGTCTCTTGAGTAGCTACGATTATAGTGTTATATATATATATATATATATAGGTATAGATAGGTATATATATGTGTGTGTATATATGCTTTCTTGAGAAATAGGTACACTTCCTTACATCTGATCTAATTTCCTTTTCTACATGACCAAAACTTCCTGCCAAACTTAGCTTAACGAGGGCAAGAGTGGGCACCTAGGGTAGCTTGGCTCCTTGTGCTTCACCTCTTCTCTCCCACAGTGATCAATTTCTGCTCTAATTCATCTATTTTTTTCTTGATTTTAACATTTGTTCCCTTTCACAGTTGAGAACATTATTATCTATTGTAGCACTCCTTCACTGTTTTCTTTTTCACAATCCTGTATGTGAATAAATGTGAGTAGGCCCCAGATGGGGAAGAATCTAGGGTGGGGGCAGGAAGATAAATTGGAAAGGATGAGAGGGAAGTGGTAAAAGAGAGCTGGGCACCACCACGCTGGTACCAGGTGTTCTTGCCTTTAAGAAACAGTCCTGAGGCCCCTTTGGTACAGTTCCCATGCCCTTATCCACCGGCCTTGCCCGGGATGCTGGCAGCTCTCCATATCATTCTTGGAAACCTGGCCCCTGACCCTGACTTCACCCCGTGATTCTGCCTCTTTGCTTCCTGGACTGGCTCTGAGAGCCATTTGGTATCATCTTTGTATATTGGTTCTCAAATACCCTAGGTTTCAGTCTTGTTGGCATCAGAGAACATGCTAGAATGTTCAGCCTTTCTAATGCACTCCCTAGCTAGGTTCTTCTCCCCACCTCCACACCCCCTTCCTTAATCAAGGCTTCAGTAGATGAAAGACCAGCCTGTGGAGCTCCGTTCAGGGTCTTGCTTCACACATGAGATGCATGTGACTTGGACAAGTGACTTAACTTCTCTGCACCCAATTTCGCCCAGCTGAGTGTAACACAAGTCAGTTGGTGAGGTGAGGTACTGGCAGCTCTTCCTGGCATAGGGGGAGACCTTCACGTGTTCCGTCCTCCTGGCTATCATCCCTTCAGACTTCTCTTGATCTCTTCCCCCCTGACCCCACACACAGTGTCTGGTTCAGTGTTAACAGAATGACAGGTAGTTTTCCAAAGGCCTGTCATTTCCCATCCCCTCACCTCTGGGGGTTTTATACTTGTTTTGTCTACCGGGAAAGTGTTTCTTCTCCCTTCTCACCAATTCTTTCTCCATTTGTTCTCCCTTAGCCACCTCCGCTGGGAAGCCATCCCTGCTTTCTCTTCACTCTTTTCACAATGTATTTTTGTGCCTCTCCTCCATAGACTGGGATCTGTGTTTGACTCCCTCTTGTAAGGACCATGAGCGGGTACACATTACACTGTTATGAGTGGAAGGCCATACTGGTCAAGTCAAATATGTGTTCAAATTTAGGTGACTGTGAAATAAGGTTGCTGTGAAGGCCCAGCTGTGTAGAGTCAGCTCTCTGCATTCTACACCATCTATGGATTCAGCCAACCCTGGATAGAAAATCTTAGCAAAAAATTACATCTGCGCCAAACATGAATAGACTCTTTCCTTGTCCTGCTTCCATTAACAAGACAGTGGAATAATTATGGGCATAACATTGATATTGTATCATCAAGAGTTCATTTTAAGGTATGGCTGGCTGCTTGTTTGGCTTAGAAAGGAGTTTCACTCTGATATACCCATTGGAAGTTGATAACATTGTAAGTTGAAAATACATGTTGCATCCCAATTAAACCCATCACAAAGCAGAAGCATTGTAAATCAAGCCATTAGAAGTCGTGGGTTGTCTGTGTATAGTAGAACGTACATAGATTATATGTAAAATTAAGCCTTCTTTTTTTTTTTGGTTGGTCGTGGGGCCTGAACTCTGGGCCTGGGAGCTGTCCTTCAGCTCTTCAGCTCAAGGCTAGCGCTCTACACTTGAGCCACAGCACCACTTCAGGCTTTTTTTGTTTATGTGGTAGGATTGAATCCAGGGCCTCATGCATGGGATGCAAGTACTCTACTACTGAGCCACCTTCCCAACCCCAGATTAAGCTATTTTATTTAATTAGCTCAAGCTGGCTGACCTAGAACTCTCTACCCTCCTGCCTCAGCCTCCTGACTGCTGATACTGCACATTGAGTGTTGAGTTATGCTATTCCTGAGCCACCCCAGACTTTATTATCTGGGAGTCTGGAAACAACATTTCCTCCTTGACTGAGGGATGACTAATTTCAAAGCTAGAATGAATCACAAAGTCCATTCACTCAATGGCCACTTGGTGGCGCCACTTTGGTGTAATAACACCCACCATCACTGATCAGTCAGTGATTTAAAAACGTGTTTTGCACAAAATGCTAACACCTAGTACTCTACAAGGGGCCTGATCGACAATGTGCTACTGCTGTGTGTGTGGTAGGGAAATGGACAAGAATAGGGGCATGCTGGTATTTTTTGTGTGTTTCTGTGTTTGTGTGCTTTTGTGTATGTATATCGGTCCTGGAGCTCACACTCAGCTCTCACTTAGCTTTTTTCTCACTCGACCACTTGAGCAATGATTCCTTTTAGCCTTTTTACTGTTTAACAGGAGTTAAAAATCTCTTCGAGTTGTCTACCTGGGCTGGCTTTGAACTGTGATCCTCAGATCTTAGCTAGGATGACTGGCCTGAGTCACTGGTGCCAGAGTTCTCATTTGTAAGCAGAAGAACACATGTTGAATGACCTAGGAAGAATGCAAATGTACTAGCAATAAGTTGGGACAACTCAGAGAACATTGGGATGTGATTCAAAGAAGGTTTGGGGGTTGGAGCAGTTGGGATCCTTGGCTTAAAATCAATGTGAAATGAAGTGCTTAGAAGAGTTGGATGCTACGTGGCAGAAGTGACTAGGAAGTTAATGAAAACAATGCAGGCTGGACATACTGTGTATTTCTCCCTGTGCCTTTTGACCCAAGTTCCAAATAGACAGTAAGCAGCCTGACAGCTTTGTGCTTGTCTGACTTTAATCTCCTGCTGGTTGGTGAATGCAAATGGCGCCCTGTGGGGAGAGAGCTCTGAGCATGCTCCTGGAACCATACCAGCAGTGTGTGGCACCTTGGTGTGTGGCATCCCATCTGTGATATGGGTTGACTGGTTCCCAGTCACCCCACTCTGCAACCTCAGTCTCCTCAAAACAGGTGCTTCTTTGCCCTGGCCTATCAGTCTGACTTCCACTCTCCTGGTTTACTATCCACACCTCCCCCCCACCCCCCCATTTTAAAGTATTCCTGCTGACTTCTTTCTCGCATTTATCCTCATCACTGGCTTACAATGGGAGACATTTCACTCCCATGGCGTTGTAACTAATACGTGGATGTTTTTCAAAACCTTACACCCTCTCTTACAGTTCCAACCCATGCACAACTGGACAGCAGCTTGTGCTGCCCACTGAACTGATCCTGATACATCTCACCCCTGCTTACTGCATTTCCCATGTTCTCAGAATCAGCAAACGGCAGTCATGGACTGACAGAATTCTAAGCATCATCTCTGAGTCCTTTCTCCTCCTCCACCATCTTCACTTCCATCTCTGGTTCTGTCACTCCTGTTTCCTTTATATCTCTTAATTTCGCCTGTGGCATTTCCCCGCATCCAAATGCTTTTGTGTTAATCGACTATGTTCCCTTACTTGAGCCAGTGCAATACACTCCTAAGGAGTATCTAGGTGACAGGGTCCCTCACACTCCCTACACCTGCCCTTGCTTCATTAGAGCCTGGAATATAAAAGTGTATATGCACTTCAAAGCCGGGTGCCAGCGGCTCACATCTGTAATCCTAGCTCATTAGGAGACTGAGAGTTGAAGATCTCAGTTCAAAAACAGCACAGGGAGGAAAGTCCTCTTATTTCCAATTAACCAAAAAGCTGGAAGGAGAATTGTGGCTCAAGTGGCAAAGTGCTAGCCTTAAACCAAAAAGAAACAAACAAACAACAACAACAATAAAACCACTCAGGGACAGTGTCCAGGCCCTGAGTTCAAGTACCCACACATAAAAAAGTATGCTCTTGGCCACATGGCTTTCCTGAGTGAGAGTATGAATTCCCATGGCTAGAATGAGATCAAAACTTTGAAGACAGGGGTTGGTTAGCTGGGACCCCTGGGTTGAATGCGATCCATCAATTATTTAAATTCAGCTCCAAAACTAAGAACTATTTTTACATTCTTTAGATTATTGGAAAAAAGTCAACAAATGTGGCATGTTAAATTCATATAAATTTATTTAAATATACAGAGCTCAACAAGAAAACAAACAACCCAGTTAAAAAAAAAACCACTGATGTTCCTAGATACTTCCCTAGAGAAGATACCAGAAGGTTCCTAACAACATACACCATTAGGGAATTGCAAATTGAAACAAGAGAAACTAATACACATCTAATAGAAAGCCTAAAATCTAGAGCTTGGATGATATCAAATAGTTATGAGGATGTCAAGCAATAGGAATTCTCATTCTTTGCCAGCAGGAATATATGATAGTACTTTGAGAGACAGTTTGTCAGTTTCTTACAAAACTAAAATGTATAACAGCAAAGATACCTTTACAGCCATGATTATTGCAGGGCTCTTCACAAGAGTCAATCATGGAACCAGGCTAGGAGACTGTCAAGAGATGAACAGATAGAGAAAATGTGGCAGAGGTACCCCACAGCTTTATGCAGCCATAGAGAAGAATGAGACCATGTCGTGTGAAGGAAAATGGAAGGAAGTGGAGCTCATGTTAAAACAAAGACATGTTCAGACAGACAATGCTAATTGCATGTTTTCTCCATATGTGGAATCCAGGGGTAAAGTATATGAAAGTACAAGGAGGGTGATGGGAAAGGGAAAGTTCTAGAAAGAGAGAGAGAGAGAGAGAGTAATGGAGGGGTGAGTATGATCAAAGCATGTTATGTGCATATAGGAAGATGTCACAATGAAACTCATTATTCGCAACAATTAATAAACACAATAAAAAGAAAACATATGTACTCTTACCATATAATCCATCCATTGCGTGTGCATGATCATTTATTTATTTTTTAGCTAAAGGAGTTGAAAACTTAGATGCACACAAAACCTGCACATGGATATTGCATGCAGTTCAACGAATAATTTCCAGGACTTGGAAACAACCAAGCTATCCTTTGACAGTATGGATGATCAAACCAGTGCCTCCATACAATGGAATATTGCTGGGTGAGGAAAAGCAAGGAGCTATGGAAACATGAAAACACATAGAACAGCCTTAACTGTGTATAACTAAGCAAAAGAAGCCAGTGGGAGAAGTCTACCTACAGTAGGACTCCACGCTTCCGTGTTTCCATTCTGGAACAGGCAGAAGTATGGAGAAGAGACAGTTGGGCTTAGGCAGAGAGGTGATTGGTCGGTGGTCAGCACCGGGTACATCTAGAGCATCATCGGGTCTCATAATGGTGGGTACAAATGCCATCTTATATTGATCAAAACCCGCAGAGTGAACATCACAAAGGGTCAACCCTCATGCAGACGATGGAGCTCAGTAAATAACAAGGTATGGCTATGGGTTCAGCAAATTTAACAAACAGACCACATTAAAATAAGATATTCAACATAAGGATAAGATCAATGAGGGAATTCTGGTGAGCTGGCATCTGAGAACTCTGTACTTTTTGCAAGCCTAAAATTGCACCCATCCACTCATTCCCTTCTTTTTTTTCTTTTTGGTCAATTGTGGAGCTTGAACTCAGGGCCTGGACACTGTCTCTGAGCTTCTCTGCTCATTCTTTTTTTTTTTTTTTTTTTGGTGGTGGGGCTTGAACTCTGGGCTTGGGCACTATCCCTGCGCTCTTCAGCTCAAGGCAAGTGCTCTACTGCTTGAGCCACAGTGCCACTTTGAGCTTCTCTGCTCAAAGGCTAGTGTTCTACCACTTTTTTTTTGTTGTTGTTGGTCCTGGGGCTTGAACTCTGGGCCTGGGTGCTGTCCCTGTGCTCTTCAGCTCAAGGCAAGTGCTCTACTGCTTGAGCCACAGTGCCACTTCCTGTTTTCTAGTGGTTTATTGGAGATAAGTCTCACAGATTTCCTGCCCAGGCTGGCTTTGAACCGCAATCCTCAGATCTTAGCCTCCTGAGAGCTAGGATTACAGGCGTGAGCCACCAGCGCCTGGCTGTTCTACCACTTTAGAGCCACAGCACCACTTCTGGTTTTCTGGGAGATAAGAGTCTCTCCTGCTTGGGCTGGCTTCCAGTTGAAATCTCAGCTGTCAACCTCCTGACAAGCTAGGATTACAGGCAGGTGTCACCGGTGCCTGGCTTCCTTCATTTTTCATATACTGTCTTTAGCTTCTTTTATGCTACACCGGCCAACTTGGAGAGTTTTCAGAGTCTGCAATGCCTAATTTACTATCTGTTTCCTCAACACCCCACCAATGGGGAACATAATAATTACCAGAAAGGTGTAGATTCATAGGCTGGAGAGTGCCAGTGTTTACAGGGAGAAATTAATAAGCCTTGTTGACTTTGTTAATCTTATAGAAACAAAGCTTTTCACCCCAATCAATGACCTTTTCCAAGAGCCCTCCCAGATAGAAGATTAGAATTGACTAAAAATGATATAGGCATGGATACTGGTCAAAGGAAGTAAGCGTCAGAGGAGATTCACACCAATATTTGGATTTAACTGATTAGATCGTGTGTCATGGTTAATTTTGGGTTAACTTGCCTAGATTATGGTACCAAGGTTTTGATCAAGCACTAGTGTAGATGTTGCTGTAGTTGTTAGAGCTATTTGTGGTCTAATTGTAGAAGTTGAATAAATAAAGCAAATTACCTGCAGAGTGTGGGTGTTTCATTCAATCAGTTGAAGGATTTGCAAGAAAAGATAGAGGGAGGAGCTCCATCTTACTCTTGAGATTGTGATGTTATCTCTCCCCAGGGCCCAGCCTGCTGGCTGGCATTGTACATGCCCCGTGTATTTTTTTTTTGGTCTGGGCCTGGGTGCTATCCCTCAGCTCTTCAACTCAAGGCTGAGCACTCTACCACTTGAGCCACAGCGCCACTTGCAGTTTACTGGTGGCTAATTAGAGACAAAAGTTTCAGGGACTGTCCTGCCCAGGCTGGCTTTGAAGCATGGTCCTCAGATCTCAGCCTCCTGAGTAGCTTGGATTATAGGTGTGAGCCACCAATACCTGGCAATTTATTATTTATTTATTTGTCCCGTGGATTTTTAGACTTCTTGCCTCTCAGTTGCAAAAAGCAATTCTTTAAACAAAATCTCTCTGTTGTATAGAAAGCCTGTTGATGCTGTTTCTCCAGCAAACCCTAACACAGTTTTCTCTCATTGACTATTATAGTGTTATATATGTGTTAGTTCTGATGAAGCTGTTTTTACTTGGAATGGTATTTTTAGGGTTAGACCCAAATGCTGTTGACCTTCTGGTTTCTTGGTTAAGCTTTTCAGGGAATACTTAAGAAAAGCATTTGACCCTAACTTGAGCATTTGCCAGTGGGAAAAACAGGAAGGCTTTTGGCATTTGGATGTTTGTGGGACTTGGTTATATTTGAGACTACAAACTCTGGGTTCCCTAGGTAGCATAAATATGAAGACTAGTGCATATCACAACTTGGTAGTGATAGTATGAAAAAGTTTTCCTTGGAAATTCGGGGTGATATGCAGATCCATGTTTAGCCAATGAAGACTTTCAGCAAAAGAAACACCAAGAAATGGGACACCACAGTATTCTTGTCTTTTATGCTCTAGTTTTCTTCTCCTATTTCTGCTTATTAGTGTACTAGCACTTTTAACATCTTTTTGCAATTACTTTAAAAACATTATAATAGTAATTATGGAATCTCACCTCTTTATTATCGTTAAGTAATTGTCCAAAGGGCTTTCAATCCAACCGATCAGTTTGTAAGTACCATTTATTTTGATCAGTGCCACCCCTCCCACGTTCTCCCTCATCTCTCCCACCCACTCCTGTGCTTTTTTATTTAGTTCTAGGATCCCCTTCCCCCCTCCCTTCCCTCCTCTTCCCTCCCCTCCCCTCTCCTTTCCTTACGCCACTACTGGAGCTTGAGTGAAGGCCTGGGGTCTGCCTCTTAGCTTTCTCACTCAGGTCTAGCACTCTACCATTTGAGTTACGGATTCACTTTCTACTTTTTTGGTGGTTAGATAGAGATACGAGTCCTAAAAGACTTTTCTGTCTGGGCTGGCTTCAAATCTTGATTCTCAGATCTCAGCCTCCAGAGAAGCCACGATCACAGGTGTATAACAGGAGCAACTGGCAAGAAATACTCTCCCCTCCCTTCCCTCCTCCCCCCCCTCGTCCTCCTTTCCTTCCTTTTCTGTTTTCTTTTTGGTGCCAGTCCTGGGGCTTGAAATCAGGGCCTAGGCACTGCCCCTGAGGTTTGTTTGTTTGCTCTACCACTTGAGCCAGAGCTCCACGTCTGGCTTTTTTGGGAGTAGTTTTTTTTTTTTTTTTTTGAGTCTCTTAGACTTTCCTGCCTGACTTTGAACTGTGATCCTCAGATCTCAGCCTCCCGAGTAGCTAAAATTACAGGTGTGAGCCAGCAACGCCTAGTGGGAAATTTCATTTTTTTTTTTTGGTTGTGGGGCCTAAACTCCACTTCCAGCTTTTTCTGTTTATGTGGTGCTGAGGAATCGAACCCAGGGCCTCATGCATGCAAGGCAAGCATTCTACCACTGAGCCACCTTCCCAGCCCCGAAATTTCATTTTTAAGAGGAAAATTCCTGTACAGTCTCCCTTCCCTACAAACTTATTTTGTTGACTTTCTCAAAGGCCAAAGGAAAGGCCAACAGAACCTCGAGTCAGGAGGCAGAAGGCTTCTGGAGATGGGAAGCCACGAAGACACAACCGTTGGACAACTGTCATCCGAGCAATGTAATGAACAGGTTGGTATTCTCCCGGGACCATGTGGACCCCGTGGAATGCCCGGAGGCTGCTGGACTCCTCACAAACAGCTGTCGCACTGACCTCTCCCCAGGCTCCACTCTCCACAGCCCATTTCCCTTTTTGTCTTCTCAAGCCCCAGCATCTGAGCAGTTGGCAGCTAGAACAAGGTTGAGTGCGACGGACACAGGAAACGACTGTGGCTGGCCCAGGGCCTGCGTGCAGCCGAATGGGGGTGGGATGCGTAGCCAGGTCTTAGCAAGGAAGCAGCTGTCGCTTCAAACACTGGGCTCCATGTCACCAGTTTGCGTGTTTCCTTCTTCTAAGTATCATAACTGCCTTTGCAGCAAATAATTACCACTTGATATAAGATAGGATCTCAGAGAGAAGAGATGGTGGGCATCATCTTGTAGTTAATGCTTTATCTTCTAGTTGGGTAGCTTTTTAGGATGGGAGAAAAATGAAAGGAAAACTAACATTTACTTAACAATCTCTTTCTCTCCCTCCCTCCCTCTCTCTCTTTCTTTGGCGTACATTTCATGCTGCAAGGAGAATCAGCCAAGAATCCTACCTGGATTTGAACTACACTATCTGTGTGGCCTTGGATAAGTCATCTTTTTCACTTTGTGTCTTATGTTCTTCCTGTAACAATAATAGCATCTCTATCCTCAAGTTATTGTAGGGATTAAGTAAATGATGTCTACAAGCTCTTAAAACGGTGCCCAGACATTGTCAGTGGTATTTGCATGTTTGCTGATATTCTTAGGTCATTTTAACCTAGCCCTGTTTATCCTTTGATGATGGAGGAAACTGAGGCTCACGGAGATTAAACCAATTACCGGAGATGGCAGAGGCTGAAAACAAACACAGATTTATCTGACTGTAGTGTTTTCCTCCCAGAACATGACTGGGCCTGCTCAATGCTATCGAGTTCCTGATCCTGCTTGCCAGCTTAGGGGTCAGTTTATCAGCCCTCTTCTGTACTGACCAGGGTGAAATCCTATATGACTGAGAAGCTCTGTCTTTCATCTCTGATTCCACCCATCCCTGGAGAAAGGCCAAAGGCCAACATGGGTGGGTTGGGGTATAAAAAACCGCAAATTCCTTCTTACACCACCCCCATAACTACCTTATTGCAGAACAGATGATCAGAATCAGAATCAAAATCAGTCATAGCCAGATAAAATAAATGGTCTCATAAGCAGACCTGATATTATTGGCCTGGTGGATTGAGGGGGTAAGGCAATGCTGCCTCATTGTAGAGCTACAATGGGGGTCATATAGTCTGACAGCTAGCTGCATTTAAAAGCAAAGGTGACGTTAACTTAAAAATATTATGTAGTCCAAACATCTCACCTAGTCAATATAAAAACTGGTAAGACATTTGACTTCTTCTCCTTACTACGTGTGAAATCTACACACACACACACACACACACACACACACCCTTAGAACTATTTAGGATTCCACTGGAAGGGCTCCATGAGCATCAGTATTTTCAAAGGGCCCACTGTACGCATCTGTCGACTTTTTAAGTCTAAAATCTCCTCTGCTTTCCCCCCTTCCACCCCGATTCATTAGCAGACACTCTATGGGTGGGGTGGGGTCGGGGTCGCTGGAGTAGAGAATTTCCCCAGATTAGCATGGGTTTGGCTTGACAGCTGAGGTTTCTTGCTTGGTCTCAGGATCAAAGTACACCCTTTGCACTCCTCACCATGTCAGGATCAGACATCGATGATGGAAGGGGTTTTAGGTTCTAGAAGATCTCAGACCCTCCTTCTGGACCCTGACAGTCCTTTCCAGTGTCTTACAGTGACTGGCCAGGCCTCGGAGAGCAGTCGGCGGGGCCGGGTAGGGACTCGGCCGGGGTCGGATTTCCTGGACCGCGGGTCCCCGACAGGATGCGCAGCCGGCGGGGAGGGCGGTGGTGGGTGTGTGGGAGGGGGATGGACGGGGGGGGGGGGAAGGGGGACAGTGGGAGGGAGGGTGTGTGGGACGGCGTGGGGGGGGGTCCGCCCGCCCGCACACCCCGGGATCTCCCCCGCAGGCCCGGGCCCGGGGCGGGGTCGCCCACCTGACATCCGAGACGCCCCACGTGGGCCGGCCGGGGGCGGGGCTGACGGGAGGGAGAAAAAGCCGAGACGCAGGGGGCGGGGTGGAGGCTGAAGCGGGAGAGAGGAGAGGGGATCGCAGGGGAGCCGGAGAAGAGGGGACCTCACGAAGACCACCGCGGAGGGGGAGCCAGGAGACACCTGGACAGACAGGTCGGAAGGGGCAGGTGGAAGGCGGGAGGCGAGAATCGGGGTAAAGAGGCGGGGAAGAGGTGGGGGTGAGGAAAGGGCTGCGGACGAGGGCCGTGGCCGGAGAAGGATGCCGGGGAGATGCAGGGCTAGGGTCTCCCGACGACCACTGTGTGCGTGTGCGTGTGGGGGGGGGGGGGGGGGGGGAAGGGGGAGGTAGAGCGGAGCCCCGGCGCCTTTAAGGTTGCCTAGGCAACGGCTCTGGCCAAAGCGAGGCGCATTGACGTCACCAGCCGGCCGCTGATTGGCTGCGGCCGGGTCGTTTCCGGTGGAGCCGCCGCCGAGCCGCTGTCGCCGAGTGGAGCGGGGCCGCGAGCAAAGCTCCGGAGGAAGCTCGGTCCCGCCGCGGCGTCTCACCCGCCAGTCCCCGCGGTCCCCGCCACCCGTCTCCGGTGAGTGGGTCCTGCCGGGGGGGCTCCCCCCCTCCCCGCTACCTGGAGCTTCGTCACCCCGCCGTCCGTCTGGGGGCGCCGAACCGATCCAAGATGGCGTCACGGGGAGCGATTTGCAGGAGGACGGCCGCACCCCCTGCCCCTCCCCGGGGCCTGCTGCAGGCCTCGCGCCCCGGGCTCCCCCCCCCCTCGGAAGCGGCACCCCGAGACCCCTCCTCCTCCCCCCATCCCCCGCCAGGCGGCCGGCGGCGGCGCCCGGCCGAGGGGCTTCCCGCCGCCCCACCCCCGTCCTCCGGGCCGCGGCCCTCGGCGGCCGGCCGCCCCCGCCGCCTCCGGCCGCGCCCCGCTTCCTGAAGGACGGCGGCCGCCGCTTCTGGGTCTCCCATTTTTCAGACTCTCGGTCCCGGTCGCCGCACGGGTTGTGGCCGATCTCTTAGGCCGGGAACCGTCCGCCCCGCGGCCGGTGTCCCCCCCCCCCCCCCGGAGGGAGGGCCTGCCCCCCCCGCCCTCCGCGCGCCTCCCCCCGCCCCCCTTCCCTTCCCTTCCTCTCCCGATCGAATGCGTTTCTTCCCCCTTTTCGCTCGCCGCCTGCGGCCTGGCGACGGACGGGCGTCGGGTGAGGGGCGGCGGCTCGTGCCTTTCGTGGTCATGACCGTGGCCGAAGTGAAGGGCACATCGCTGTCCTTCCCCTCGAAGATAACGCCGGGTCCGTTAACCCCCGCGGCTCCGAGCCCGGGCGGGGCCGGCCGGGGCCCCCGACCCGGGCCCCGGGCGTCGGTGTGTACAGCCGGGGAGAGAAGGAAGGCTCCGTCCTTCCGGACGATGACCCCGAGGCCCCGGCCGGTCTTCGAGCAGCCTTCCGGACATGCGGCCCTAAAGGGAATTTGGATTCTTTTTTTGTTTGTTCGTTTTTAAATCACAGCCGAATTTCCCGAAGAAGGTCTCGGGTGGGGTTTCTTATGCGTGAAGCCATTGCCGCGGCAGTTTATGGAAGTGGTTAATCACCTGGGGGTGGGGGTGGGGCTGGGGGTGGGCCCAGCTAACTCTTTGGGTTTCTAAACTCCAAATGTAGGATGGATTCAGGAACACTCCATTAAATATATTAAGGCCAGTGACATTTGGTTGTTGAGGCGTTGTTTAGGCGTTCACAGGATGCTTGGATTCATCTTGGGGAATCTTTGTTGTTTTTGGTCTGGTAATGCATTGGCTTTAAACAAAAATCCCATTAAAAAAAATGTAGTTGTACATTTGCTTAAGAAACAACAACCCAAAAACCCAACCACCTTTTCATCTCTTGTGCCCAATTCTTCTATCTTTACTAAAGACCTGGTTTTAGAATGTGTTCTCTGGTCAGCCGAATACATATTTTGATATTTCTGAAATGGTTGCTTTGAAGCATAAAAGGTCTGATTCATCATTGTTCGTGGTGGCCTTCAATATTATTTGCAATGTGGGGAATTCTACCGAAGTGGATTTTTCATTTCATGTGATTGCCTGACCTGGAAAAGTGGCCAGTATAAATCTTACAGTAAACAACTTGCTGTTTAGTGTTTTATTTCTCAAGTACCAGCAAGATTCTTTTTCTGTGGTTTCAAATTTATAAGCCTGTAGCCACAACTTTCTCATGGTCTGTTAATTACTGTTTGCTATTGACCTTTATCATGAAAGTTGTCAAAACAGAATGAGTAAGTGTAGAACTTTAGAATAGCTTTTACTGGAGCATTTTTCTTTTTTAATTTATACTTTTATCCTAGTGGTTTTGTGTGCATTATAATTTGAAAGTGATTAGTATTGAATTTAGTTGCTATGGGGAGGGGAACTCATCTCTCACTCTTAATTGCTTAGTAATTAGGAATTGAAGGGAAAACAGTATGGATGACTGTTAAGTAAGTTTTTACCTTTAGGGAAAGGTTAGTTGCTTATTATAATTTTTAATTTACTTGACATCAAGGTAGTTTGGACCCAGGTCAGTTCACCATTCATCACTTCATCTGTGGAATCATGGTGCAGGCTTGAAATTTTCATGTTTTAACATACCTACTGTCCAGGTGAAGAAAATACTTTTGACAGTTTTCTGCCCAAATCATTTATAGTTTATTTGATAGGGATCAAACACACACACACACACACATATTCTGTACGAAGGAATTTCCCTTTTACCACAGGTAAATATATTATCATTTAAGGCTGAAGTCTGGTAAAAGATTCCAGAATAAAGGGTTGTTTTTAAAAGTTAGTAGAAAGCTGGGTGCTGGTGGCTCACGCCTGTAATCCTAGCTACTCAAGAGACTGAGATTTGACAATTGCAGTTCCAAGCCAGCTTGGGCAAGAAAGTCTGTTAGGCTTTTATCTCCAATAAGGTACTCAGAAAAAGCTAGCAGTGGTGATGTGGCTCAAGTGGTACAACACTAGCCTTGAGCACAAAGAGGCTCAGGGACAGTGCTCAGGTGCTGTGTTTTGAGTCCCAGGACCAGTTTCCCCCCCCCCCCCCCCCCCCAAAAAGATAGTGTAGGTTCTGTTTGTGTTTCAGAAATGTTTGATTACAAGTGACAGTTGGCTATCAGTGCCTTTGCTCTAGTGGTTTGCCGAGTGACACTAGGACACACCCATGGGAGAGGAGCTCCACAGGGGAACCTTCTGTATGCTCAGGCCTTCCTTGCTCTCACGTAGAGTTGACTTATGTGCACTTTCTCTGTCCTGTTTACTATTTACACACTCCCATGTCACTTTTTTTTTCCAAGAGAGAACTGAATGAAATTCCCAGAGGGCCTGACTCCACAGCAGCCTGCCCTTGGCAGGAGTGGCTCCTTTCTTCCTCCACTGGAGCTGAGGGTAGTCCTCTCTTGTTTGTGCTTACAGAGCTCAGATCCTACAGCAGGAGCTAAATGAAATATGTATTTGGAAGAGTGAAAATTACACACATTTTATACCCTAGTCCTCACGTCCCTGCTTTTAAACACCGCGTTTCAGGGCCCAGTGCTGGTGGCGGCTCTTGCTCAGGAGACTCAGATCTAAGGACTGTGATTTGAAGGGAGCTCAGGTAGCAAAGCCCATGCCACTTTTTATCTCCAGTTACCCATCAAAAAGCTGCTAGTGGAGGCTGGGCTCAGGATGTAAACTGGATAAAGCTAATGGACAGCACCCAGGCCCTGAGTTCAAGCCCCAGTACTGGCACAAACAAAACAAGAACAGATAAAAATGAAATTTAGTGGAGGGGGGGAGGAAATACCTATGAATTTGTTGTCTAGTGAATTTAATAAGTCAAAAACCAAATTTATGTTTGTGCTTCCTAGCTTCTCTAAGCCTTTAATGCACTTTTTCTGCAGAGAACCATGGCGTCTGGCAATACTGCGGCCAGTGAGGAGGAGCGCAGTCTCCGAGAGTGTGAGCTTTATGTCCAGAAGCACAACATTCAGGCTCTGCTCAAAGACTCGATTGTGCAGTTGTGTACTGCGCGTCCAGAGAGACCCATGGCGTTCCTTAGGGAATACTTCGAGAGGTTGGAGAAGGTAAAGATAATTTGGGGAGAGGATGGGACAGTTACTAATTTTAATGCCCTAGAGTGTTGCCAACTAAGTCTTTTAGGAGAAAAGGAATTCTGCCCCAAATAAGTGTAAAACAAATTTAAATTAGAAATGCAATTAAGGCACTTGTAGCCATTTAAGAATTCTGTATAGAGGGGCTGGGAAGGTGGCTCAGTGGTAGAGCGCTTGCCTTGCATGCCTGAGGCCCTTGGGTTTGAGTCCTCAGCACCACATAAGCAAAAAGAAAAAAGCTGGAAGTGGCACTGTGGCTCTGCTGGTAGAGTGCTAGCCTTGAGCTGAAGAGCTGAGGGACAGTGCCCAGGCCCAGAGTTCAGGCCCCACAACCAGACCCCCCCCCCAAAAAAAAAAAGAATTGTTTATAGAATTAATCAGAAAATGAGTCTTTTTGTGAGATTTCACTAATAAAGGATTTCCAAACATGATTCCTTGCAAAAGTTTCAATTAGTGTCTAACAGTGACTTCTTAGGACAGATGAATCCATCAAAAGTAGTACGTCAGTTGTAGGAAATGACAAATTCTGCTGAGTGCTGGTACCTCAAGCCTGCAATCTTTGCTACTCAGGAGGCCGAGACCTGAGAATTGTGGTTCAGAGCTAGCTCAGGCAGGAAGGTCCATGAGACTCTCATTTCCAGTTAATCACCAAAAAGCTGCAAATGGAGCTGTGTTAGCTCAAGTGGTAGAGCACTAGTCTTGAGCAAAAAAAGCTCAGGAACAGTACCTTGTGTCCTGCCCTGAGTTCAAGCCCTAGGATAGGAAAAAAATAATAAAAAGAATTCTGTAGTACTTGAAAGCAACTTTTGATTTTCTTCAGGTAAGTGTAGGAAACTTACCCACCTTTAAAAACCAGTGTAATAAGACATTTGATTCTGGCTTGTAATTGACATTTCACAAATTCTGAATTAAGGAAATATGTTTTACTGTGGGAATATAGAAAAGTTGATTACATACACAGATACAGGTTGGGTGGCTAAGATTTTATATCATTCTTTTGGTTAGGACTTGTTTACCCTGGGAAAAAATTTAATTTTTAACCTTTGCTGTTCACCTGTGTTAAGTGTGACCTATGTGCATAGTACATACTTTTCAAAGCAAAAACAAAAAATTAGGACAATGTTTCAGTGCACTTAAAGAGATAATGAAAGAAAGTCTTGGGTTACCAGATGTTTCAAGTGGTTTATTTGATTGATTCTATAAATCAGTGGGATATATTTACAGTTTGCTTGTGCATGTTGGAGTTTTGAAGTAATTCGTAATGATCATGAGCCAACTGGAACATACTTCTTTGAGATTTGATAATAATCTAATTTTGTATGATACAAACATTTACATTATTTCACATAGGTCATAGCCAGATGGTTTTAATAAAAGCATCTGTACACTAAGATTTAAAGCCATGTTTGGGAAGTTCAGTGGGCATGTATTTTTTATTTCCTTGAAAACCTTTAGGATTGATATTTAGTACCACAGTTATAATAATTGAAAACAAACAAACCAAGAACTGCCAAGCAGTCCCTATCAAAATAGCCTGCTGTCTTGGAATTGTAATCGAAGTTCTGCCTTTCTCATTTAAGCAATTTCTAAATAATGGAAGCGCTGGCCATGAGTGTTGGCAGTTTTGAAATCAAGTGCGTTCCTGGAGGTCTTGTTTTGAAATGGGTCACTGTAAGGTGATCTTACTTCTTTGGACATCAATAGAAATCATCAAATGAGGGGATTAAGTTGGTGAGACATGAAGTGTGTGTCTTTTTATAGGAGTGTTGAATGTGTGCTACTAGTTCCAAAGCCTGCATTTACCACAGCACTGTTAAGTACTAACCAAGGTAGAAAGCAGTAAGTGATTATTAGGATATTTCTTTGCGCTGTGCTTAAGTGTGTTTTGTTTTGCCCTCTCAAGGAAAGCTATAGCTTAACATACTTTTTCTGATAACTTAACACATCTTTATCCACTTGAACCTACTTTTTTAGCCAAGAATGAACAATACACACCTAGACTTGGAAGCAATTAAGTTTTCAGCTTTGTAATAGGCTGTCCTTTGTATGTTAAGTGCTAATCTGTGTGCTTGAAATCACACCGTCATGTTTCACCAGCTCCTTTCCCATTTCCTCATTACCCAGGTTATAGTTCTGTAACCTTCAACTATTCCGTAAGACATTTACCCCCAAATCTCTTATATTTGGTCCATTGAAAAGCTTCTGTATTTTAATTCAGACCACTGAGAGGAATTGGAGTCCTCTTTTATGCATCTGTTTATGAGAACCTTGCCTGCCTGGTGGATTAGGGGAATTACAGCCAAGTGTCTTGGGCCAGGTACTGTGTGAACTTCGCATGTGTACATACTCAGTTTTAGATGTACCAGAGAGATAAATATCAACATTTTCCAGAGGCAGCCGGGAGGATTAAAACTTGGCTGTGGTCATATAACATAGTAGTCAGCTGTTACTACAGCGACATGTAACCACCCATTTCAGGGGCTTATTATACCATCATCTCCTCAGGGCCCAGCCCATCTTGTCTTCATGTGTCTTGTTCTGGGGCTAAGTGGAAGGAACAGCCAACACACACGCACACACACACACACACACACACACACACACACACACACACACACACACACGAGGGGAAGGGGAGAGGGAGGGAGGGAGAGAGAGAGAGAGAATGGTGTTTTCAAGGCAGAGAAAGGACAGCAGTCTAAGATGGGTGGGCAGGCAGGCAAAGCCAGACCACACTAGAGCATAATTGTGAGGCCAGACCTCAAGCTGGGGTGAAAGCTTTACTTCAGCTGCAGAGAAGAATGGCAAGGGCAGGGAGGGAACAAATAATTGTGACAATGTTAAGGAATTGGCAGGAGAGTGTCCTCATAAAGCACAAGTCAGTGCAGAACAAAATGCAGAAGAGTCAGGAACATCATTAGCCAGTGAATAATCTGGGAAATGTTTTTAAGAAGCAAAACAGCCAGGTGCTGGTGGCTCACGCCTGTAATCCTAGCTACTCAGGAGGCTGAGATCTGAGGATCTCGGTTCAAAGCCAGCCCGGGCAGGAAAGTCCGTGAGACTCCTATCTCCAATAAACCACTAGAAAACTGGAAGTGGCACTGTGGCTCAAGCAGTAGAGCGCTCGCCTTGAGCTGAAGAGTGTAGGGACAGCGCCCAGGCCCAGAGTTCAAGCCCCACGACCGACCAAAAAAACAAAAGAAGCAAAACAGCTTAAGAGGGAGACTGAGTGAGGACGGCTAAGAGTGAGAGCATAGAGTGTGTGCAAGGACAGACTAGAAGTGGCCTCGGCCCGGCTGGGTTGTCCCCATGAGGTGTGTTCAGATTGCTGTTTTATGGCTCACTGTGATACTTCAAATCAGAGTGCTTCTGTTGCTAAGCTAGAATGAATATGGTCCCTAGTGAGAGATGCCGTTGGTGCATTTTTTTAGATAAAATTTGTGTGAAATGCTAATGAGTATAGAATTTATGTTTTTCTCTATACTCGTAGGTTTTAAACTTGGTGGAAACTTGAGTTTTGAAGTTCTGTGTTAATATGGAATAGGAATATGGGATAGGAAAACCGGCTAGTTTTTGGAACTACCAGAATGAAAATGTTGTTGATTTGTTTGGGGGAAAAAACTATATTTTCAACAGGTTATATACATGGTTGAAAACTCTGCAAAAGAGCTTCTTATTCTAATACGTGTATAGATACATGTTATCATCACGTTGGCCATTTCCAGTATTTTATTCTCTTATCTTAAAAGTATTGTTATATAGATCCCAGGCTGGTCTCAAACTCAGGATTCTCTTGCCTCAGCTTCTTCATAGTTTGGTGTGTTTATCATTTCACATATGGAATATCTTAGAATGAATTTCTAGAAGCAAATTACTAATGTTACTGAGGCAAGAAACAAATAGACTTATAATTATGTTATGATGTTAATGCTGTTTTTATTTCATTTATTTGCTTTGCTCAATGTGGTTTTTACTCTTTCCCTTTTTCAGTTTGTAGGGCTGAAGTTTGAACTCAGGGCCTTGTGCTGCTTGAGCCATGTCTCCCTCTCATTGTCTTTTTCCTTAATTAAAATTCTAGAGAAATAAAGAATAATAATGATAAAAATTGAGCATGATTCTTCTAATAGAAACAAAAGCACTTTGATAATAATTGTTCTAGACTTTTCTTGTTGCATATGTAAAATTCCTTTTTAAGTGAAAGCTTGTTATTTATTTTATAAAGGGATATTCATTGTGATATGTTTGCACAATCATAAAATATAGAATTGTTGAACTTACCTTGATGCCAAAGGCAGAGCTAAGAACCATACGGGAAAAAAGAAAACTCTGGGTATATCCTTAGATAGTTTAAAATCAAATGTTTGTTTAAATAACTCAGAAATGCTAAATTCATTTAGAATTTGAAGGATGGTTTAGAAAAATTGAAGACTGAGTTATTGAGAAAGTAGAAAATAACACATTTTTACAGCTTTTCTTGGGGATAGTAGTGTTTTCTTTTTTCTTTCCTGAGCCCTTGACTTTATATTCAAGGCCTTACATTTGCTAGGCTGGTGTTCTACCACTTGAGCCATGACTCTAGCCTAGCCTTTTGCTAGTTACTTTGGAGTTAGTCTAGAAAACTTTTCTGCTCAGATTGGCTTTGAATTTTGATCTTTCAGATCTCATCCTCCTGAATACTAGGATTGTGGATGCTAGCCTGACAACTCATTGCTTCCTGAGAGGATTTTTTTCCAAGGGGTGGGTGGGGGGCGGTT
Source organism: Dipodomys spectabilis (assembly GCF_019054845.1). Taxonomy (NCBI): domain Eukaryota; kingdom Metazoa; phylum Chordata; class Mammalia; order Rodentia; family Heteromyidae; genus Dipodomys; species Dipodomys spectabilis. Next base: position 958,363 of record NW_024871006.1, on the reverse strand, counting down.
TAAGAGTCTAGATTCAGGCAGGAGAATGTTTAGATGAGCTCAGTTTTTGTATGAGTTGGTTCAGTAAGTAGTAGTTTTAAAAACAGGTAAGAGTTTTATTTTGACTTCCAAGTATAACCCCGACTATAAGGAAAGTGTCATGAGCTGTGCTGGAGGAATATTGCTTAGACTGGGTATCACTGAATTTTTGGTGGCCATCACACATTTCATAGTTTTATCTGGGGCTCAGGCTCGTGTGCATGTTTGCAAGCTCAGGACTCTTATGTGTGTTTTGTATGCCTAGTATAGGGCGTGGCTACAGGGCAGCCCCAGAAAATGCTTATGCAGTTAGTGAAACTCACGGTATCTAGACATTCTTGCCTCACTTTTCTGTGCCTAAATTGTTTGTTCTTAAGAAAATATTCTAGGGGTACAGGGATTTCTCTTTGGCTAACTCTGCAGTAGCAAACACAAAATTTTGAGTTGCTCTTTTGTGTATCACAAATCATTGCTGACAGTACATTCTTAGAATAGATACTTTGTGTGTGTGGTGTGTGTGTGTAAAGTTTGAACTCAGGGACCCATGCTTGCTAGGGCAGGTGTGCTACCACTTGAGCCACATCTTCAGCACACTATTGCTACTCTTTCTTTCTTTTTTTTTTTTTTTTTTTGGTCAGTCATGGGGCCTGAGCTCTGGGCCTGGGTGCTGTTCCTCAGCTCTTCAGCTCAGGGCTAGCACTCTACCACTTGAGCCACAGCGCCACTTCCGGCCTTTTCTGCTTATGTGGTGCTGAGGAATTGAACACAGGGCCTCATGCATGCAAGGCAAGCACTCTACCACTGAGCCACCTTTCCAGAAAGCCCCTTGTTACTCATTCTTGAGGTAGGGTCTCTAGTTTTTGGATTTTTTGCTCCTGGGGCCAGCTTTGGAATGGGGTCCTTCCACTTACAGCTTTCTGTTTATCTGGATCCCAGGCACACTTGGCTTACACTTGAGGTGGTGGGGGTACTAGTCCTCATTTTTTTTTTCTGGGCTGTCCTTGAACCACAGTCCTCCTGCTTTCCACCTCCCAAGTAATTGGGATCACAAATGTGAGCTGCCACATCTGGCCTGGACATCTAAGGAGTGCACGTGTGTGTGTGTGTGTGTGTGTGTGTGTGTGTGTGTGTGTGTGTGCGCGCGTGCGCGCGTGCGCATGTGCATTGGTCCTGAGGCTTGATGTCAGGGTCTGGGCATTGTGCCTGAGCTTTTTGTTCAAGGCTGGTGGCTTTACCACTTGAGCCACAGTTCACGTTCATGGACATTTACATTTTTATTCACATTTTATGTGTCCTTGTAGTACTAGCTTGGTTGTGTAATAAAATAACCTTTTCTTATCTTGAGAACATTCTTTCCGTACTTTATTTCTTCAGTTTTTCCTCATTAGGAATTTCTTTTTTGTCCTTAACTTCCTCTGGTACTAGCAGAGATTTTGATATGATTTGAGATTACTATCATTGGAATATGCGAATACCAACTTCACATGCAGGGCATCTCAATTTACAAACGTATCATTTCTTTCAGGAGGAAGCAAAACAGATTCAGAGTCTGCAGAAAGCAGGCACTCGTGCGGACTCCAGGGAGGATGAGATCTCTCCTCCTCCCCCCAACCCAGTGGTTAAGGGTCGGCGGCGACGTGGTGCTATCAGCGCTGAGGTCTACACGGAGGAGGATGCTGCCTCCTATGTTAGAAAGGTACCATGCTGTCTGACAGGGGGGAGACTGTTATTGACACCCTCCTGCAGGTCATCTGGTGTTCTTCAGTGAGATCATATAGTATTTTGCATAAAGGCTGCAGTACAGTCTTTGGGCACTGGGGGTGCCCAAAGGTACACCTGTACCTGATTACCTGCAGGGCAGGTTGGTTAGTGGCACACATTTGTATTTCAGTGGAAGAAGCAGGCAGTACACATTGTTCTCTCTAGTCTCAGTGTCAGTGTTCTGATATTCTGTAGTTCAGGTTTTGACTTTGAGTCTTGTCTCCTGAAGGCTTCCTTTAACCTAATCTGCCCTTGCCCAGTCTGGAGCAGCCAGATTCTGTCCTTCAGAGAGAAGAGAATCCTGGGCACCCACCCGGCCTTATGAAACAGCACTTTATGGTCACAGTTGTTAAAAGATGACTTCAAAAATGCTTTTGTCTCAGAATAATGACCTTGGTCAAGTGATTTTTGGTTGTTTGGTTAACTAGGAACCAAGAACTGGTTTTGCGTACAGGACTGGCTTCAGTAAAGGGGATTAATTAGTCATTATTTGTTTTTTACTTTGTGAATCAAAGGTAGTACAAATGTGTTGTAGAGAAATTTAATACAGAATAGTCATGTGTAAATACCATTTTATGGCTTGACATTTCATTGAAATGCAGGGTACAGACATGAGATATCTTTGGTTTATAATTTCCATTTGACTTGGAATTCTTTTTTAGGTAATACCGAAGGATTATAAGACAATGGCTGCCTTAGCCAAAGCCATTGAAAAGAATGTGCTGTTTTCACATCTTGATGATAACGAGAGAAGGTAGGCTGAAGTTCTTCTTTATTATATACTCTTTCCAGCCAAGCTGTGACCCTTAGGCCCCTGTCATCGTTGCAGGGCTTTTGATTGTTTGCTAAGTGGCAGTCAGGACTGAAAGTCTGCAGGTTTCAATTCTGAAGTTAATGCTTGAAATCCTCAGAAGAGGCTCGTGAAATCTAACACTAGGTCTTCTTGCTCTCTCTGTCTCTCTCAGTGATATTTTTGATGCCATGTTTCCAGTTTCGTTTATTGCTGGAGAGACAGTTATTCAGCAAGGTAAGGGTTTTCCTTTGTGTAACGGGACTGCAGGGAGAATGGAGGGCTTTATTTATTAGAGCTTGTTTTTCTTTGATCTACTTTTTCCTCTGTTACACTGTTGGTTTTTTCTCTTTGAATTAAATGTTCTGTAAACATTCTACCTATGGGTTTGATATTTGATAAACAAACAATTTTGTTTATAAAAATTGTTAAAAAAAATTGTTAAAATGCCCGTGTTTTTAAATGCATGCAATATCTGAACAACATATCTCGTGTGTCCTTTATGGTTTTCCTTTTTTTTGATATTAGGGTATTAGGGTTTGAACTCAGGGTAGTAGTTGCCCAGCTTGTTTAATAGGTGATGTTCTACCATTTTTAGCTACATCTACAGCCTGCCTTTTTGCCGATTATTTTAGCGTTAGTGTCTATAGAACGTTTTCCCCTGTGCTGGCCTTAACCCCCTGTTCTTTATATTGATTATTAGCTTTTCATAAGTAAAACGCCTATAGTCTTCATAAAGTCTATCCAAGGGGTTTTGTGACAACATATGGTAACCTGAGGTTTTTGGATCTCTCTTTTTTTTTGGCCAGTCCTGGGGCATGAACTCAGGGCCTGGGCACTGTCCCTGAGCTGCTTTTTGCTTCAAAGCTGGCACACTACCCCTTGAGCCCCAGCGCAACTTCCAGCTTTTTAAATTTATGTGGTCCTGAGGAATTGAACCCAGGGCTTATGCATGCTAGGCAAATACTCTACCGTTAAGCCACATTCCTAGCCATCTTTCTTTTTTTTTCTTCACATTTTCATAGGTCTTCATTAAGCATTTTATCCTTCTGTGGTGGTCTTATATTTTGCTATTGACTATTTGTGTTGTTTCTAGTGTTTCTGTCAGCAACAGAAACAGCAGTCATCAACTTTGTACCCGTGTGAGATGACTATGAAAGTGATCAGTTTCATGACTTTAAAAACACAATGAAAATGTTTTTTTAAATTGCAGACTGTGTAACATACACTGTTCTTTTACAAAATGAGTTTAGTTATTTTACACTAATTTGGTTGTTTCAGTTTCTTTCATTTGGAATATGATCCTCACTTTTTTACTCTTGTAGGTGATGAAGGAGATAACTTCTATGTGATTGATCAAGGAGAGATGGATGTAAGAGATTTAATAATAGCAAAAACTATGTCATTAGTCTTAAAAAGCAATGTATTTGTATTTAGTCCATGTAAGCCTTATCATAGTGTTTGTGGAAGGACTCTTACAGCCCTTGCCTGTCAGAATCTATTGATAGCTTCACCAAGTATTTTTGTGACACAGATGGTTTTTACAGGTAATTTGTCTAGCTAGGCATGCAGTTGCCAGCTTGTGCTGTAGACATAGGATGTGCATGCATGTTGAGAAGACAGTGGAAGGGGCAGTTAGCTAGACCTAGCCATTAGCTACGAACTTAACACAGCTTTCTCTTTCAGTGAGTCCTGTTCACAAATGAAATGGGGATAAGAATAACATTGATCTTGTAGGATTCTTAGGAAGTTTAGTAGAACACTTAGTACTGTCCTTGACATAGAACCCTTCAAATGCACATCATGTGTGCAAGCATTTGGCACCTGTTTCCCCTTATCTATCCCTACAGAGCACTTTCCTCATTGTCAGATAGTTGGGCATTTAATTCATTGTTACGAGTAACTATTTTGTTCTGCTGTGTTCTGCAAACATAGTGTCAACAATTTTTGAAAACACCCTCTAGATTCTGGCTTTTAACAAAGGTTTGTGAATTTGGACATACTTGTAATATGTAAATGAAACCATTTATTTGATGACTTCTTCATTTTAGGTCTACGTCAACAACGAGTGGGCAACTAGTGTTGGGGAAGGAGGGAGCTTTGGAGAACTTGCTCTGATTTATGGAACACCCAGAGCAGCCACTGTCAAAGCCAAGACAAATGTAAAACTGTGGGGCATTGACCGAGACAGCTACCGAAGGATCCTTATGGTAAGACTCATGGTTTTGGGTGTGTGTTTAGCATTTTGGTCTTTGTAACTTGGTGAACTTCGTATAGAGTATTTTTAAATGGTTAAGTCCTAGCTAAATGTATTGACTGGTCTGAATAGCTTTCTTAAATTTTTGCAGTACCCTTCTGGCTGTTTAGGAACATGAAGTCTGATTCAAACTTTTGATTTTTTTTCCAGTTGTGATATATGTATGTATACATCCATATATGCAGTACGTATCGTGTGTGTGTGTGTGTGTACTTAGAAATGTTTCTGTATTTCTATACCAAGATCCACAAATGCTTAAGTATCTTATCTAAAATGGCATAATGTATGCATATGTCTATTGCATTTCTTCTATATGCTTTAAATTATCTCTAGATTATTTTTGATACTTATGCACAGTAAGCACTATGTAAATAGTTGTATTATTCAGGAAACAGTGACAAGAAACAAGTCTGTAGATGTTCAGTAGCTGGTTTTGTTCCCCTTAAACTTGAACCTGTAGATTTGCACACATGAAACTTGAAAGTAGGTAGGGAAGTGTGTGTGTGTGTGTGTGTGTGTGTGTGTGTATCACATATACTTCTATATATGTAGGTAGATATGGTTTTTTGTTGGGTGGGGTGGGGCTAAGGTCATTTACCATGTCAACAAAGTTCATTACAAACGGATAAACTTAACAAACTTTGTAGAGAAGACAGCTTGAATATGTTTGGGACTATAGAACATGTATTCTCAGATATCCCTTCCTTTGCTTTTTTTACTTTGCTGTGTGGGGGATTGAAACTGTGGGGCAATATTTGGACCTGGAGTCTAGATAGCTACAGTCTCATACACTGCTTTGGTTAATGTTTTGAGAACTGATCTTTTGCCTGTTTGACATTTCATGATTTGGTGAGGCTCTGAGCCGCGTTGGCCATACATACACTCAGCATTCCTTTTAGAACATTGTACAAGCTTTTTTCTTTTTTACTGAGTTGGGCAGGAACTCATCTACAGCATAAAGCAAAATGATTACAAATGAAGAGGTACTAGCACCAAGTTGATACTTGTTTGTGTGTGTGTGCTGCTACTGGGACTTGAACCCAGGGCTTCCATCTGTCACGCAGCTTTTTCACTTAGGCTGATGCTCTACCATGTAAGTCACATCTACAGTTCCATTGGCTTTTTTTTTTTCTTCTTTTTTTTAGTTTATTTGGAACTTGGTCCTTATTGTTCCATAGTGTTGTGTAACAATTGCATGGGGATTTGACTTGTTATTTTTTGTTCATAGGGAAGCACGCTGAGGAAGAGGAAGATGTATGAAGAGTTCCTTAGTAAGGTGTCTATTTTAGGTAAGTTTTGAAAAATGACAGCATTATTAAAGTTATTAAAGAATTTACTATATTTGATAGTATTTTGTCTCAACTGATTTACATTTTGTTTGCTAATAGTAATGAAAACCACTGGGATTGTTACTTGACAGTATTAAAGGTTTGACAGAATTGAAGGTAGTTTTAAATTGCTTTGAATTTACTAACATGACAAACCCCTCAATTAGATAGAGATAAAAAGGCTGAGAGTATCCTTCTCGAGTGACTTCTGTGTCTGTTTTGTCATTGATGGAAAGTATTTCTGGAAAGTGTTTCCAAGAATATGTTTCCTTTGTGGGAAAATTTAGTATCATATGCTGGTAAACTCTGAAAAGACAGGTGCTGGACTTGTTCAAATTTAAGAGTAAAGCAGGCTAATTGGACATAGTACAGTGTTGTTATGGAGCCTAGGAAACATTGTTAGAACCTGGTTTTTAGTGCTTTTTATGACAGTCTTTTGCCACTGTTTCATTAAGTGATTTGACTTTTTCCCCTGGTCATTTGCTATTTGAAATACTTATTTGGATTAAGCATCTTGAATATTAGTTTGAACTTGAGAAATAAGTTCTAGCTCCTCTTGCTGGTCTATATAAATAAATTCAGTGGAGGCTTTGAAAGATTAAGTTATTTCTTTGAACCTTTGGGAAAATGTGGATGGTGTACTGTAACTGTTGATAGACATCTCCAGGAATATAATGATCACCTTTAAAAAATTTTTTTTGTGCTGGTCCTGGGACTTGAACTCAGGGCCTGGGCACTGTTGTCAGGCTTTTGTGTTCAAGGCTAATGTTTTATCAGTTTGAGCCACAGTGTCATTTCCAGCTTTGTAGTAGTTACTAGTAGTTACTTGGAGATAGTCTCATGGACCTTCTTGCTCAGGCTGGCTTTGAACCGAGATCCTTCTGAGCAGCTAGGATCACTGGTGTGAGCCACCCATGCCCAGCTAATGAGCTCAAAATTTTTTTTTTTTTTTTTAGTCCTTTGCTATTGGGTACAGTTGGTGTAAATTAACCTGACTACTCATACTAGAAGTGAGGCTCTAAGTCCTCCTAAGACTAGAAGTAATTGAACACGGATGGAGGTGCTAGTGCTGTGTTTAATCCAAGACATCACTAGTCAGAATGTTGAATGGGTTTGGCTATGTGGCTGAATCTGTATACTTTTGTTTTGATTGGTTGTAGGGCCTGAGCTCTGTCCGGAGCTCCTTTTGCTCAAGTCTAGCACTCTTTTGTTTTGAGCCACTCCACTCCACTTCTGGTTTTCTGGTGGTTAATTGGAGATAACTCAGGGACTTTCCGCCTGGGCTAGCTTTGAGCTATAATTCTCAGATCTCAGCTTCCAGAGTAGGATTACAGGTGTGAGCTACCAGCACCTGGCTCTGTGTACTTTTTGTTTTAAAAATTTCAGCAACACCAGCAATGTATCAATTATCTTGAGTGTTGTTTTTCAGAGTCTCTGGACAAGTGGGAACGCCTGACAGTAGCTGATGCCTTGGAGCCCGTTCAGTTTGAAGATGGACAGAAGATTGTGGTGCAGGGAGAGCCCGGGGACGAGTTCTTCATTATTTTAGAGGTAAAGAATTCTGCATTTGAATTTTTTTTTTTTGTTTGAGATACTGGGGATTGAACCTGGGGCCTTAGGCTTTCAAGGCAAATACTCCAGTACTTGAGCCATGCCCTAGTCCTTTTGCTTTTAGTTTGTTTTTCAGCTAGAGCCTCAGGCTCTGAGGAAGTTTTCTAATCTGATGTTGATCTTTGTCTTTCCTACTGAAAAGCTGGGATTACAAGCCTGTGATACTATCCCTGGCTGAATTCCATTCTTTACAACATTATGTACCATACCAAAGGAGTCTAATTCTCATTTGTCCTTCTTAAGTTTTTAAGAATACTTGACAGTTTTATTTAAAAATTAGCTTTTACTGTGAAATACAGTTGTTGGCTTTTCTGCATAGCCACTGTAATTTTAAAATTAAAACAACAAAAAGAGGTTGGATTTAGAATTCTGGCAAGGGCCTCAGACATGAATAACAATATCCTGAGTTACCCCCAACTCTATTACTCTTTAGCATGCAAGCAAAAAAGCAAGAACAAAGAACAACTCCCAACTCTGAGGCATTTGGTGTGACAGATTGTGTTGTACTGTCTTTGTTAAAATGTGTTTGGGCTCTTTGGCAAACAAGGATCAAAGGGAATAGTTTAGATTCTAAATGTTACTGTGTTTTATATCTTTATAATCCCTGGAAATGTATAGCAGATAATATTGCCTGCCAGGCAGATCCAAATAGCAGATTCAAAAACTGAATTGCTATGGTGTAGAAGCAGCCAGACAAGTGTAGGTGGATGAGAGTAATATTTTCACAAAATTTAATTCGAAGATAGGCAGTGAGCTAGCATTGGCCCACTGCCTACAGTTTGCCAGCCTGACTGAATTCTGTTACCGTATCTTAACTTGACCTTGCTAGCCAGGGTCACTTGATAAATGGAAATCAAAGCTTATATGCTGACATGTCAGTCATCTAGTATTGTCTGAACTCAGATGAGTTGAAATGACCATCAATGAATCTTTTACCCTTTTCTTTTTTGCAAAGTACCTAAAGTAACAAGGGTATTTCAAATGGCACTCTGATTAGTTCTTCAGTTTCAGCTTCTTGGTGGTTTTATTGCAGGGGACAGCTGCTGTGCTACAGCGTCGGTCAGAAAACGAAGAGTTTGTTGAAGTGGGACGATTGGGGCCTTCTGATTATTTTGGTACGTTGGAATGCCTCACAATGAAAGCAGTTTTTAAAGTTGGCGCTTAGTGAGACGCTGTCGTCCGTTTCTGCCCTGAGATTTATCTATTTCTTTGTTAGTTTATTTTATTTTTTTTTATTTTTGTCGGTCGTGGGGCTTGAACTCTGGGCTCGGGCGCTGTCCCTGTGCTCTTCAGCTCAAGGTGAGCGCTCTACCCTTTGAGCCACAGGGCCACTTCCAGTTTTCTAGGGGGGGCGTTATTGGAGATGAGTGTCTCACAAACTTTCCTGCCCGGGCTGGCTTTGAACTGCAATCCTCAGATCTCAGCCTCCTGAGTAGCTAGGATTACAGGTGAGCCACCGGTGCCCGGCTTTGTTAGTTTATTTGAAATAAACTCTTGCTACATAGCCTGGCCTGGTCTCCAGCTTGCTGTCCACAGCCTGAGTGTTGGGATCGTAGGTGTGTACCACCATGCCTGATGAATTTTAGCTTTTTGACTTTTGGCTCTTTTATTCTCAGAAAAATACTCTGAGATGATGCTTCCTTTCTGTCGGGCAGTAATTTTTCTGCCTGTGCAGTCTGTATTAGCTCCCTGAGCTCCGTCTTTTGTTTCCTATCCCGGCAGGCAGTGGCTGCTGTTGGCCTGTGCCTGCGCTTACCTGCTGTTCTCTCGTTTCAGGTGAGATCGCACTGCTGATGAACCGCCCTCGTGCTGCCACAGTGGTGGCACGTGGCCCCTTGAAGTGCGTCAAGCTGGACCGGCCTCGGTTTGAACGTGTCCTTGGCCCCTGCTCAGATATCCTCAAGCGAAACATCCAGCAGTACAACAGTTTCGTATCACTGTCTGTCTGAAATGTGCCTCCTGTGCCTGTGCCTCCCTCCTCCTCTCCCAGTTCGTGCTTCACCCATGCAGACTGCTTCGTCTTCCCAGTGTGCAGCGCCCCCGGCCCCCGGCACTGCAGCTTCGTGTCTCTTTATATTAAAAGTTGCTTTTATTGCACCATTTTTAATTTGGAGCATTAACTGAATGCTATCACAAATAAATAGAAAGAGTGAGTTCTATGGACTTTGCTGTCCCTGCTTCTCTCTGTGCAGTGTTAGGGTTCAACCTGGGCGGTGAGTGCCATGCTTGTTCGTGAGGGCGGATCCCAGCACCAGTGAATTACCTTAGAGTGATGGTGTACAAGATATATTTTTTTTTTTTGTAAGTGACATAATTTCCCATTATAAGCATATTTAGATGGTGGCCATATATGCTGTATTTCTTTAGTAACTGATTTCTCATTAACTTCTAAGGATTAGAAAAAAAATGGATATAGAAAAATCTTAGACTAGTAGAAAGACACCTGCCTGTAATTAAATTAGTTTAAGGGTGAAAGAAAAGCCCATTATTGTGAATGATCAGATGGATACGATTGGTTCAGGTGTTATTTTCCTCTTCTTAACCTGAATTTTTTTTTTTCTTCTGAAGCTAAGTTGCCTGATTTGCTTTTGTCTTGTAATGAATGTTTCTTCTCTAGCTCTGAAATATTTTCAGGTGAGGTTTCTACTTGTCTTTTAAATTTGAAACCAAATCATAGACTGCAGTTCCTGGTTGGCCATGTAGTTGCACCTGCCTCAGATCCCAGGTTCTGGTAAGGCCTTTACTTACCCTGCTGGTGCCAAATACTGATCATTACAAGTGGAATTGAAATCTGGTGTTCTGCTCTTGGTTCATTTAGAGCTTGTGGCTAATGTGAGCCCTTCAGTTGATGTCAGGATAATCTCCTTGATTCCAGGAGGTTGGCTTTGCTGGAAATAACAGGTGGAAGGAACTTGGAGTTGATGGTGGAGACAGTGTTGCAAACTGAATGCTGGGAGATTTGGGAAGATGTTTTTTTATTGGCCTAACCTTTTTTCTTTCATTTTTATGTCAGCTAGAATTTGGGGGGAGGGGGGTTGGGTGGGTAGGATAGGGTAAGGTTGTATTTGTTGTGCCCTGCTGTCCTGTCTAGACTTTCTTCCTCAGGCAAACTTTTTTTTTTTTTTTTAAACTAGTGTTTTGAGTCTTAACTGTATTTCAGTATTTTCCAGCCTTGTGTTACACACATTGGTACACACATTGGTTTTTGTTAATTTTTTTTTAAACAAAATTTCCCAGTTCTGTAATGTAGGCACTTTAGTTTTCATTGTGATTTATATTGGATGTAGGGTTTTACTTGGGAGTGGCTGTAAGCATTTTCCATCTGTGTGAGGGTGGTTTTGATGAATAATCCTCTCCTATCCTTTCCCAGTAATCGGTAAAATTGGTCATGGTAGTTTTTTTTCATAGATTGGAAATGTTTTTAGGTTGTTATTGACTTTGGAGTAGGAATCTGGGAAAGAAGTTCTATTTAACTTTTTAGTGTGGGGTAGAAACCTACCCTAGTACAAATTTTTTAATTTCCATAATTCTCTATACTGAATGAATGTTTTCTGATTTGTACTTATCTTTGTGTTTGGCTACCTTTTTATATTTAAAAAATTGAAAATAAAAGTTATGTTATTAGCTTAAAGCTTGATTTGATCTTTGTTTAAATGCCAAAAATGTACTTAAGTGAATTATATAGAATGCAGTAAGCGTGCATTTTCTTATATGTATATAATCATGTTCATGTATATTTAGATACATATACTACTTTCTAAATGAGTTTTATTCAAATTATTTGGCTTGCTGTTTATCCCCTTTTGTAGTTTTTACTCTTAGACATTTGAAGATAAGTCTAAGTTAAACATTACCACTTTAAAGCTTTATTTTTGTGCAATTTAAGTATGTGTGAGGAGTTACAATTGGCATAATTTATCTTAGTTGATATTCGGGATAGAAGTTACTTCTGGATTTGGGGAGTGAATTTATGAGATCTGCTGCTCTAGAAAGTGTAGACGGCCAAAGGACCATTCTGTATTGTTTCCTGGTTACTAGTCTAATTATACTGTGTGCGCTAATATATGCTGTTCTTTTTGTTCTAGATTGTCGTAATGGTAGGTCAAATAATAAAAAGCGATTAAATAATTTAAATTCTTAAATGGATCAGTTTTTCGTCCCTTTCCCCTTTCCTTCTCTTCTCGAAAGTCACTTACAAGATGAATGTTGGGCTTGCTTTCATGCTTTACATTTGTTTTATCTAAGACTGGGTCTCACACCCTCTCTTAAAGGGTACATGAGTGTAGCAGACTTACCTGCCAAGTCTTGGAAGGAATATTTAACATGAAGCCAAAGATTTCCTTTTCATTGAAGACGGATTAGTTTTGTGACCTTGGAACTTTCCTACACTTAATGGGGAGACATTGACATGATTTTGGTTTAAATTTAGGATTCACATTTAGCAAGTTACGGGTTTTTTTTATATGTACACATGCACACACACATGCACGTTAAATGTGTCATTTTGGGTATAAGCATTTTCATGTTTCTCAGGTTTCTGAGGCGTGGGATCATTGTACAACCTCACTATATTGATGTTAATTTCCTCACATGCAGTGGAGTTAGAGACCAATGTGCTACAAGTTGCTTCTGTAATTGGTGCTTTATGATGTGCATGCCTGTACAGGTTCAGTTAACCCTCTCCCAGGCTGAGTCACAAGAGTAGAACTGGAGGAGGTTAGCTGGTGGTGAATCCTCGTTCTGATTTTTCCTGGCTTCTGTGGACTCGTTATTTGTTTATTTTAATATCTGAGTGATGACATTTTAAAGTAGCATGATATAAATTATTTTACCTCCAACCACAGTAGCTGGACCCTTCAGAAATCTGAACTTTCCTTAGAAGCCCCAGTGGTGTGTGTTTAGATGGGCCAAAACTGATATAGCCAGATAACCTTTACTTTGTCCTTGAACCCTGAAGATCTGAATGCCATACCTTTTTATAAAGGGAATCTTATTTTATGTGGTGTGTTGAGCATAAAAGCTAGCATTATTGCGCACTTTTACAGCTAAAATTTCTTTCCTGACAGAACTTCAGACTAACTTCATCATGATTCCACTTAAAACTATAAAAGCACCAAGGAGTATAAACTGGTGGAAGAAAGTTCTGCCAATGTTGCCTAAATAGCTTTTATGTCATCCTTGTTCATGTTAAATGAGTTACAGATTTACAGTGTTGCTCATTATTGTATTTGCAAATTTGATTGCTTGGTAAACTTTCATGGCACCCTGCCCCTATCACTACCTCCCATGTTTGCAGTCATCCTGGGACATGTAAAACTGAAAATTCTGTCTCCAGGGAGCTTCTTCCCACCAGAGGCTGGCCTCAGCTTTTTATTTCTACTCATACTGTGAATATCATTTTTTTGGTCTTTTAAGTACCTGCCCCTCCCACCCCCGCCTTTATATGTGTTTGAGGACTCTGTGTTGAGTTCACTATTGGAAAGCTCTCCAAGTAGTGCTGATGTATGCTGATGTGTTCCTGTTCCTACTCACATAGAAAGCCTGTCATGGCAGGTAAACTTTTCACGTATGAGTGCTGTAACCACGCTGTTGGCTATGAGAGCAATGGGAAGAAATCAACAAAGTAAAACTAGGTGCCTTAGAAGACATAAAACAAGATCATGTTTTGACCAGTTGACAACAAAAAATGACTAGAATCTCCCAGAAACCTCACCCTATATGTCCCCTGTGAACAGTGATTCATTGTTTGCTATTTCGGTTTCTGTGGTGACTTCATAGGGCAAAACTGCCATATGTGAGAGCCGACTCTTATTTTGTAGTCTTAATACTCAGCCTGATGGCCTTCTCCCTACCTGTTCATTTCACATGCTAGTAGTTCCTCTTTGTTGTTAGCAGTAACATGACATTCTTACATTGAGTCTGGAGAATATTTCATGGGAAGTTAAGTAATGTTACTTGGGAAAAATTGATATTCCAAGGAGTGAATGTTTTATTGGGGGGGGGCTGATTCCCCCTCCCTCCCTTTCTCTCTCTTGCTGGAGTTCGTTGAACCCAGGGCCTTACACGTCCTAGGCAAGTGCTATGCCACTTGAGGTATGCCTCCAACCCTTTTGTTTCTAGTTGGTTTTTGAGATAGGATCTCACCCTTCTTGAACTCACCCTTCTCCTGCTTCTGTCTTCGAGTAACGAATTCACAGGCATGAGCCACCATACCTGGTCTCATCTCTTTTATTGATGTATTTACTAGTACCATGGTTTGAACTCAGGGCTTTGCATTTGCTCATCTTGCTTGTCTGGTACTTTACCACTTGTGCCATGCCTACAACCAGACTTTTTGCTGTCTTAATTGGATATGGAATCTTTTAAGACTTCCCTGCCAAGGATATCTTTGCATTGTAATCCTCTGGATCTCAGTCTTCTGAAAATCTAGGGTTACAGATGTGAGCCACTGGCACCCAGCCCCCAAATCCCTATTTTACGTCTGCCTTTGGTGAGATTAATTTACGAAGTTACCACAGAAGGACTTGTTATAATCAGATCAGACCAGTGGGTAGTCAGTGGAGGGGGTAAAGTCCGCCTTGAACCAGTTTGACCATTTGCCAGAGGCCAAGTCAGAGTAAGATATCCAGAAAGATCTAGAAACCTGGTGCTGGTGGCCGCACCTGTAATCCTAGCTACTCTGGAGGCTGAGATCTGAGGATTGCTTTGGAAGCCAGCCTAGGCAGGAAGGTCTGTGAGACTCTTGCCTCCATTTAACTGCCAGAAAACCGGAGGTGAATCTGTGGCTCAAAAAAGAACAAAAAAGAACTGAGCAAAAAAGAACTGAGAGTGCCTAGGCCCTGAGTTCAAGCCCCATGACCAACAGGAAAAAAGAGAAGGCTCCGTAGAGAAATAGATACCTAATGGATGTCCTTTTATTGGACTTGCTACAGTCAAAACAGTCCTGGTTACAGGGCTCCCGAACCTTCCGGGCCTGGCCCCTGTGCAGATTTCCCAGTGTGCTCAGAAGATGGATCTGTGGCCTTCAGGAAGCCTGGCTTTGTGGGGAGATGATGCCCCAGTAGTGTTCTACTGAAGCAGTGGCCTCTGTCAAGGAATCACCATGAAGCTCAGTGGATCCCATTTGCTGTTTCAATCATGACTGCCTCCTCCGCCCCCCAGCACTGAGGAAGCTGCCATCTGCACAGGCGTCCCCTGCTGGCTCAGGTGTGTGCTGAAATCAACCTTTGCAGTCATTAGCTTGTTGGATTAGCCTGGCCTGAGGCCGGGGCTCGATGTCGGCCATCGGCTATGACCCTGTGCTCCCCGTGGGCCTCTATGCAGCCCTCCACAGTCTGGAGGATGATTTGGAGTCTGCGGTCCAGGGCCAGGAGGTGCGGTTCTGTGAGGACTGGGCTGAGCTGGTCTTCTAGAAGTGACTCCCGCATCACATCACTGAGTCTGTAGTCAGCCTGAGCCAATAACTGCAGGTGCAGAAGGGTTTTCTTTTTTATCCTGAAAAGAGAGTCATAACCAAGTAAGCACACATGTAGGGAACAGCATGTACCTCACCTTGCCCTTTGGAATTCTTAAAGCCTTGTCCCCAGTGTCTGTCACATGCTAAGTGAAAATCACGTAGAAAGGGAGTAGGTGATAGCTTTTGTCCAGCTGCCCTTTGGCCTAGAGTCTGCTGTGGGATTTGTAGTCTTAATTTTCATACCACCTATGGTGATACCTGGCCGTGTGCATTCGTTCTGAGGTTTGTCAAGGAACTAAACCTGAACTGACATATGGGAGAAGCTTCCGGTAGGCAAAATGGCACCATTGTGATTGCAGTGGGGTTTGATTCTTTGTGTGGAGGAATCTGACTTGTAAGCAGCTTGTCTGAGTTTTGCCTAAGTGCATACTGCCCATCCTGCTCTGGTGGGGAGGAGGGAAGCAAGAAGGGAGACATGCTTAACCTAAGGTACTAATCATGTATTTATAATTGGTTTTGGATATTGGGGCTGAGCAAGTGGACAGTTTCACAGCCTGGCTAAATGCCAGGAGAGGTATGGAAGTAGCTTGGGTGTTTCAGGAGAAGAAACAGCCAAGGTAGGGCTGGGAAGGTGGCTCAGTGGTAGAGCGCTTGCCTTGCATGCATGAGGCCCTGGGTTTGATTCCTCAGCACCACATAAGCAAGAAGGAAAAGCTGGAAGTGGCACTGTGGCTCAAGTGGTAGAGTGCTAGCCTTGAGCTGAAGAGCTAAGGGACAGCACCCAGGCCCAGAGTTCAGGCCCCACAACCGGACCCCCCCCCCCCCAAAAAAAAAAAAAAAAGCCAAGGCAAATGTCAGTCTGACACAGGATGATAGGATGTCAGTCAGGATTTTGCTAAGATGATGACCAAATAGTTATGTGTGAAAGCTTATTGAGCTGTGGCTCAAGTGGTAGAGTTCCAGCCTTGATCCAGAAAGTGACCCAGACCCTGAGTTCAAGCCTCTCAGTACACACACACACACACACACACACACACACACACACACACACACACACACACACACACACACACACACACACACACACACACACACACACACACACAGCCTCTCAGTACACACACACACACACACACACACACACACACACACACACACACACACACACACACACACACACACACACACACACACACACACACACACACACACACACCCCTCAAATGAGTGCTGGCAAAGTAGAAGTCTGACTAATAACATCAAAGACCTTCAGACTCTGAAAGTGGGTAATGACCTGACTTAAAGATGAAAGTGGGTGATCAAAAGGTTTAAGAGACAAGCTCCAGATTCTTTTCACATTTATAGATGAGCAAGTGAGGTGTCGCTGGGCAAAAGTGATGGTGGCAGCGGCGGCTCCCCAACATCCTAGATCAGTGACAACTGCAAGGGGTGGCATGCCCGCCTGCAGACACTCACATGCAGCACTGCGAGAGAGGCGCCAGGATGGAGATTTCGTCCTGGGAATGGCGTCCGAACCTGGCGGAAGGAAGAGGCTTTAGCCAGCAGCATCTTTCCTCACTCCCCAGGTGCAGTTCTTTGGGGGTTAGAATTCTGGTGACGGGGTCTGCAGCCTCTAGCCCTTTCGTCTGGCCACAGGAACAGAAGGAAGGCTGGCCAGCCAGTGACGT
This sequence comes from Dipodomys spectabilis, assembly GCF_019054845.1. Classification (NCBI taxonomy): domain Eukaryota; kingdom Metazoa; phylum Chordata; class Mammalia; order Rodentia; family Heteromyidae; genus Dipodomys; species Dipodomys spectabilis. Next base: position 941,454 of record NW_024871006.1, on the reverse strand, counting down.
CAAGCCTTGTTCTCTGCCTCCAGGAGGGTCTTAGTGAAAAATCCTGGGCAACTTCAACCTAGCTCACTAGAGCACGCAAGAGACTCTCCTCCTCTAAGGCTGGAGGGGAATTGGTGCTGTTTAGCAGAGACAAAAGGGACAAAAGCAGTGGGAAAGTCGGGTGTGAGGGACTAGGATGGGACAGGGCAGGTTTTTCCTCTGACAGCTGACAAGGGAGCCGACACTTACCCTCTGGCATTGTCAAGGTGAATGAGGAACCCCTCATCCCCGAATTTGGTGAACATCTCATAGTGATGGCGGTCCATGTTTCCTGTAGAGGAGAGGGGGAGGGGTCAGAGGCAGGGCCTGTGGACCAGGGATCCGGGGAACGGGGCCTGTGAACAATCCAGACACAGGAGTGTGAGCCTGTGCCACAGCTGGCAATTCAAGGTTTTTCACTCAGTACCTGGCTTGGGATTCTAATGGGCAATAATGCACCTCTATAACCTCCGCATCTGAACGCTGGTCTTTCTTGGCTCAGACACCCTCAGAAAGCACACAGCTGCAAGTTAACTTTCCTGAAGCAGGTGACGTTGAGCTGCCTGTCTGCTTGGATCTAAGGACAGGTATGGTGGCTACCTTTCTGGAACCTCTCTTGGTTGCCGTGGCACCAGAAGATGGTATACCTGAGTTCTACAGGGCCTTGCCTTTGGCCCTGGCCCTGCTTTGTGCTTACTGTACATACTGTGTGCAGGAAGAATGGAACTCAGGCCTTGTGGCTGGGTGGTACACTTACCTGACCGGTGATGATTCCCCCAAGCACCCCTAGTTCTTGAGAATGTGGTATGTTCTTCTGGGCCTCTACCACTCCTGAGGCCGTGGGAAGCTCAGGGTTGTGCGGTCCCCAGGAACCAAGGTCTCAGGGACCCCTCAGCCTCAACACACCTCATTTCTGCTAGGAGCTTGGAGAGTGCGGTGGGGGAGGGGGACACCTACCTATCAAGAAGTCAAAGATGGCCATGTCGATGACATTGAGAAGCCGGTTGCTGTTGTTGTAAGGGTAGATCTGTTTGACCGTGTCACAGTAAAGGGGGTTGATCTCCCACCTGAGGGGGAGAAGAAGTCCTGGGGCTGGAAAAGCCAAGATGGCAAGGTGTTGGGGGGCCTACCCTATACCTTCCCCCTTTCCCACAGCCTTGCACCTGCCCTGGGCTGGGGGTAGCCTCTCAGGAGGCCAGGTGGCAACTGGGTCCCTTCAGCAGCATCTTGGGCAAGGCCACATGGGAGTGAGGCTGCTGCGGAGTCCATGTGGCTGGGAAGGTTTCTGATTCAGTGAAGCATTTCAGCAGTGAATCAGTGCTGGGCACTTAACGGATGGTTAAGGAAGTCCAGGGACAGACAGAAATCCTGGCATTGACCCTCCTGTGTCTCATCTGTGTCCCTCGCACTAGGCTTCTTCCGGCTGTCCCACATTGCTCATAAACCCCCAACCCTGTGGGCTGTCTCCTGCCGTTTCTGGTTCGTGCACCCCAGAGCCCTCAGCCTTCACAGAGTCCCTTAGAATCTGTCATGTCCTCCAGAAATTCTTCCCTTCTCACCCCATCAGGATTGCAAGACCTACTCACGCTCTCAGCTAATACTTGGTGTGTATGAATACCTATTATATGGCTGGAAGTTTCTATGGATACAGCTAGGAAGGTCTTGGCTTCAAGGGAACCACTTGGGGGCAGCCAGTGGTTCCTGGTGTTTCACTTGGTTACAGAATCTGGCACTGTTTTCATAACCTGGCTGTTTACCCCGTAGACCAAGGAGGTTCCTGAGGGGAGGGGCTGTCCTTGGTTCTATCTCCTAGCACCGGAATAAGCTCCCTGTGACTCTCTACACACACACACACACACACACACACACACACACACACACACACACACAATGAACAAAAGGGAGAGAACCGATCCAGGGCACTGGTCCCAGGACCAACTCTAGCCATTTTCAAGGACCATGGATGTGGCATTGTAGACAGGGGGCCAACTCACTCCTCTTTTCCTGAGAGTGTGTAGGAACGGATCCAGGGATTGGGCACAGACAGCCTGGGGGCCAGGTTGAGGGACGGCAGGTAGGCAGAGAGCGAGCCCTCCAGTAAGTGTGGGTTCCCACAGACTGCGTACTCCGTCTTGCACATGTACGGGCACTTGGCGAAGAAGCACACGTTGTTGGCTGGAAGATGAGGGAGCACAGGAGTATATGTCTGTTAGGATTAGCTTTGAACCCCCAGTTTGGATAGAGGCAGAAGAAAGAAACATTGCCATTCGCCCCACCTCCCCCCATGTAGGGAGTGCCTAGAGAATGATACTCAGTGAAGCATCCTGGGTACCAATTTTCAAATGACTCAGACCAAAGAAAATATGAGACTCCTTCATCTGTAGCCCATCCATGTTATTAATTCTTTGTCAGGTTAAAGGGATAGCCTTTGCTCCCAGGGAAGTCAGCCCTGAAGGCTCAGTGCCCACACAGGCTGGTCAACATCTCACACACAACTTTTGACCATCCATAGTTCATCATGTGTTGGGATGAAGGAGATCAGATAGGAATATCTATCTTCCCATCCACCAAGATGCAGGTGCTAGAGATGGAGTCAGAGCACTGCCCAAGGTGACACCGGACACACTGCCCTGCCTCATGGAAACAGTACCCAGAATATGGCTCTGGCCAGTACTCTACCTGGAGAGACAAAGAAAACACTTTGCAAGATTTCATTCTTGGTGACCTCTAGGATTTCCTTGGTGACATTCACCAGCCTCCCAACTGTGGGTGGTACCCGTCGGAAGTCCAGAATCCTGAAAAAGAGAGTCCCCTGCTTAGATCTGAGGGGTGGCCGGGAAGTAAAGACATATTCTGTCCCCAGGCTACCAAACAGTGGGTGTTCCTTTAGTGTGGCTGATCATGCCCAGGCCAAACTCTGGTCTGAAGGGATGGAGAAAGCTCCTCACTACACTGAGACTCTCCACCACCCATGCTGTGTGTTTTTGTTTTTGTTTTTCCAGAGTTGAGTATGTCTAGGGGCTTCGGGGGATCTTGTTCAAATGCAGGTTGTGACTCTGGGTGTAGGGGGAGCCTGAGGTCCTGTGTTTCTCCTCAGTGGTGCCCATGAAGCCAGTGTCCAGGCCACCCTGAGTAGCTGTGACTGCTCAGTGTAAAGAGCCTGGGAGGTTAGGGTCAATGGGACTGGCCGGCCTTTCATTTTCAGATGAAGAAATCAGAACACATATATGACAATGCCATGCCCAAGATGGCTGCAGGAGCAATACGGCAAGGCTGGTTTTCTTTATATTTTGTCCATTGGATTACTTTCAGACACCGGTGCTGTCTCTGAGCTCTTCAGCTCAAGGCGAGCACTCTACCACTTGAGCCACAGCGCCACTTCCGGTTTTCTGGTGGATCATTGGAGACAGGAGTCTCACAGACTTTTTGGTCCAGGCTAGCTTTGAACCGTGAGCCTCAGATCGCAGCCTCCTGAGTAGCTAGGATGACAGGCGTGAGCCACCGATGCCTGGAGCTTGCATTGTTTTATTAACCTATAGGGCTGAAGGGAAGTGTTGGGTTTGAAGGCACCACACTGAGGTATGAAAATGGTGAAAAGTCAGAAGGAAGAAATTCTGGGAGCATTCCCTCCCTCCCCCGCTCTCATATAGCTTCCCCCTGCCAGGGGCTTGGCCCTTACAGTCAAGGTCAATTCCAGGGGCCCAGACCTACCTGTCCAGGTGAAAAGCTGCAATTTCAGCATTGTGTCTCTGAAAGTCAATGAAATAGAAGAAGTCTGGGGGTGTCTCCTCATCTCGCTGCTGTCTGGAAGGAAGGAGGGAATCAAGGCCCGGACTCAGCCTTTAGTGGTGAGTCTGGGAGCAGAGGGGAGAGGACTGAGCATGCCTTCCTGCTTTGCAAATGTGCTTGAATGGTGGCAAGACCAGTGAGGAACAGCCTGAGGCTCCCCGGGATAGGAGGAGACGTGGAAAGCAGAAGGCGTAGGTGCCCTCACAGGACATGGTCCCATGGATGCCATCAAGGCCAAGATTCCTATTGAAACTTTGGGGCCAGTGGCTGATTCTTTTAAAAGCCCAGCAGTGGGGAGGGAAGAATGACAGACATCCTGCAGAAGTAAACACAGGACTAGTCGGCTGAACTAGTGGTAAAGCAGACCAGATGTGTGGAGATGAAGAGAGGCAGAGTGGAAACTTGGTGAAGTTTCGAAGGACTGAGGTATAAGGCTCTGGGTTTTAGGATGCTTGTGAGAAACATCTGAGATCATCCCTTCAGAGAAACTCAGATGGGTCTTAAGAATGGGCCCAGCCAGAAGGCTGAGAGAAGCCCACATTGATCTATAGGCATCTTCACATCACTAATGGATTCCTGAAAAACATCAGCCTGCCTGGAGAGTGTGAAGTTCATTCAGGAAAGTGATAGTGCTGTGGGCTGATAGTGCTGTGGGGCAGCATCCAGCCTCTCCATTGACTTTGACTCGATGCAACACAAAAGCATGCAGATCCTTGAATATTTTCCCCCTTTTGTGCCAGCCCTGGGACTTGAACTCAGGGCCTGGGCGCTGTCCCTGAACCGTTTTTGCTCAAGGCTAATACTCTACCGCTTGAGCCACAGCTCCACTTCTGGCTTTTTGGTGATTAATTGGAGATAACTGTCTCAAAGACTTTCCTGTCCAGGCTGGCTCCAAACCATGATCCTCAGCTCTCAGCCTCCTGAGTAGCTAGGATTACAGGTGTGACCACCAGTGCCTGGCTTGAATACTTTCATAACCTTCCATGTGGACCTGGTAGGAAGGCTGTGGACAGTGTGAACGTAGAACAGACATAATGTGGCAGAGCCATAAATAACCTGCTTCCACAGCTCGAAGGGTCAAGTGTACTTTGCCAGCTGAGCACAAGCTAGTCCTGAAAACCGCAGGGAGGTGCTGCCAGAAGTCAAGATTCTATTTCAGATGTGCAGCCGGATGTCTAGTACGGCCTGTAGTGCCCAGGCCTCACCCACTCTGTCACCTTGTATCAGCCACAGTCCCACTTCCAGCTCTTTTTATTTTTAAACCTGTTACTTCTTTTTAAAAATAGTTATTATAGGCCAGGCACGGGTGGTTCACACCTGTAATCCTAGCTACTAAGGAGGCTGAGATATGAGGATCACGGTTCAAAGCCAGCCCAGGTAGGAACGTCTGTGAGACTCTTATCTCCAATAAACCACTAGAAAACCATAAGTGGTGCTGTGGCTCAGGTGGAAGTGCACTAGCCTTGAGCTCAAAGAGCTGAGGGACAGAGCGCAGGTCCAGAGTAATGAGCAGTGAGTACAGTTCTTTTTGAACCACGTCTCTCCTTCCATCATTCCCTCCTAGGTTTTCCCTCCCATCCTCACCAACAAGATATACAGTTCATTTTCCACATAGTGTCTAGTGAGTACCAGTATTGTATTTGTTTGCCCTTGTTCTACGTTTTCTATGACATCTTTTACCCTCCCAAAGACAGTCAAGACGAAAGGAGATGAATACAAAACAGCAACAACGGCAATGTCTCATGTTTCCTTTTCTGGGAATTCATTTCATAGAATATTATTTTATCTGATCATATGCACATAGCTACTGAGCTTTTGTGGACCACTTCTATGCATGTCCTCCTTTGGCCTCTGTGTGAATGTCTAGAGTCCTATAAAATTTATCATGTCCCAGTATGTGTACATAGATATATGTGTGTGTATATACATATATAATTCAGTGTGTTTGCTTGTAGAATTATGACACATTGTAGTTATTACAAATGAGGGAAACCATGTAACCTATGTTTCTTTGGCTCTGGCTTAGTTCGCTTAATATAAATGTTTCCAAGTCTTTCCATTTCCTTATGAATGGTACAACCCATTTCCAGTTCTTTGGTGGTTAACTGCTCCTAAAAGTATCATGGACTTTTCTGCCTCTGCTCGTTTTGAACCTTGATTCTCAGCCTTATATCAGCCTCCTGAGAAGCTAGAATTACAGGGATGAGCCATTTGCACCCAGCTTAAATTGCTTTTTAAAAATAATGCATGTTTGTAAGAGAAATAACATTTCAAAATGATGCTTTATTTGATTTGGAGTAAACTTTATAAAATTGTGGATGGAACTTTGTGTCATGGCTTAATAATAGATAAAATTGTTCTTATGAAAGGTGTAGAGTGAGGGAGGAGGAAGAGGGTAAAGGGAAGAGAAAGGAAGGAAAGAGAGAGAGAGAGAGAGAGAGAGAGAGAGAAACAAGGAAGAAGCCAGGTGCTGGTGGCTCACGCCTGTAATCCTAGCTCCTCCACATCCCAGTCCAGATTTTGGGACCAGCCAATGGATCTAATTCTTCTGGAAATGTCCTCACCGACACACCCAGCGATGTGCTTTACTAATCTCCTAGGTGTCTCTCAATCCAATCAAGCTTACAATCAAGATCAGTTACTTACCAGGCCTTTCTCTCTTGTGTCATCCCCAGAAGGGATACTACTCCACTAGCTTATGGTAGCGGAGCCCTACTTGGGGGGATCCTTATTTGTGGGCCACAGACCATGGCGAAGCGGGGGGGGGGGGGGGGGGGGGGCGGGGGGAGGGAGGAACTCATGTAGATTGTTGTGAATAAAATAGAAATTAACGTTTTAAATTATTCTCATTATCACCAAAAGTAGTTAAATGTTTGGGGCAGAATGAACAAATAGCATTGATGGGTTTGACGACGTCAGGATATCACATGTTACTTCTATTGCTTTTTGGTCAACAATTCTGCCGCCATATTGGGTGTGGCAGCAAAGAAGGCCTCACTTACCTCATGGGTTTGAACATGGCCTTCCCGAAGTCTGAGAACCTCAGGACCAGTTTCAGGTGGACCCCGCTGGGTTTCACGACTGGGAAGGATCAAAGGAGAAAAGCTCACAGCCAGGCCTCTGTTCATCCCAGAAACCCAGCCCCGTTTCCTTATTTACTAAGACCGTAAAGTCTAGATTTGCTTTCCTGAGTCTGCAGGGTAAACTCTGGGGTTGGTCTGTGGAGAGTGGACCCGGCTGCTCAAAGCAGGTCATCTATTGCCAATGTGGGAGGAAGGGAAATAGCACAGGGGTCCCCAGGCAGATGCTAGAAAACTCCTTAGAATGTTGTCCTGGGAAGGAAGAACCTTCCTCTTTATGAATGCAAGGCAAGTACTCTACCACTGAGCCACCTTCCCAGTCCCTTACTCCGAGTTCTTCAAAGTGAATGGCTAGTGCTTAACTACAGGAAGGGAAGCCTGGAGCTCGATAATATTTATCTTTGATGCAGTGTGTTTCATGCAGACTTTCCTTATTTGTTTTAAAAACATGATCTTCCTTTGTAGTCTAGGCTGGCGTGGACCTCTTAATCCTCCAGCTTCTACCTCCTGGTGTGGGGATGATAGATATGTATTATCACTCACATGTGTGCACACATCTCAATAAATAGACAAGGCAACTCATAGTTGGGGCTCAAGCCTGGGGCTTCAGTGTCTAGACCGCCAAGGAAGTGGCTCCCAGGACCCCCACAGGGGAGACCCTACCACTACTCTCCCCAATTTTATGATTCTATCCATTGTTTACCCCAGTGTGTCTCCACTGCGGCTGCATTAGAATCTGAAATACTGAGCTGATCTCCTCTCTCTGTAAGTGAACCCAAAGCCCTGGAGATGGGGGGCAGGCAGCAGCACTTTCCAAAGCTCTCCAGGTTAGGCTAGGGGCCGGAGGCTGACATCTGTAATCCTAATGACTCAGGTGACTGCGATATGAGGATCCCATGGTTCAAAGCCAGCCTGGGCAGGAAAGCCTGTGAGAATTTTATTTCCATGGTAGCTACCAAAAAACTGGAAGTGGAGGCGTGGCTCAAGTGGTAAAGCGTCAGATTTTGAACCAAAAAGCTCCCGGATAATACCCAAGCTCTGAATTCAAGCCCTAGGACTGGCACAAAAATAAAAGTAAAAAGCTCTCCAGGTGAGGCATCAGGCAACAAACGTCCTGCACAGTTGCTTCTTCAACTTCAATTCCTACTCCATTCTCCTGAGGGATCTTGTTAGCATTCAAACTCTGACTCAGAAAAATCAGAGTGGAGGCTGAGATGCTGCATTTCTCACAAGCTTCCTGGTGATGGTGCTGATGATGCTCTCCCCAGACCACATATTGGTCAGTAAGATCCTATGCCAGAATTCCTCTCAAATGCCTCGTGTGTGTGTGTGTGTGTGTGTGTGTGTGTGTGTGTGTGTGTGTGTGTGTGTATGTGTGTAGTGTGGGAGTCCCAGGGTGGGGGACTTGATGGAGGCAGAGTCCAGTCACTTACTCTGTGTGCAGTCACAAGCCCCCAGCAAGGCTTTCTCGTCCTGAGTGTAATCTGCAAAGGGAAAGGGCCGTGAGAACTTCCCATCATGCTCCTGGGAGAGCCAATCACTGAAGGGTCCACTAAGGGACAGTGCCAAGGCCCTAGGTTCATGTCCCAGCACACACACACACACACACACACACACACACACACACACACCCCATAATGCCCATAATGTCCGCACTGTGAGGCCATGGTGTAATGGAACATATGGCTTGGTTCAAAGGTAGCACTCAGAAAACACTAGCAATCACTTTTCTTAAGCGTGTAGACCTTTAAGTTGGGATTAAGTTTACAAGATTTCTTTCAAAAGAAAACGACTTGTCTTATGACCCTGTTTATCTGGTGCTGGTGGCCATGTTTACTCTTCCCCCCACCCCACTCCTGGGCTGAGATGACCCAAGGCATCTCTGGTAGAAAGTCCCTGCGCCCTGCCTGAGCTCTGAACCTCACCGGCGCTGATGGTGGGAAAGTGCCTCATGTCATGCAGGAGCTTGCTGACCACGGGACTGGACCGGGAGTACAGCCCATGGCGGGTGATCCCCAGGTGGAACTGGACCCAGCTGGCCTCGGGTCGGAGCTCTATTGGGTCCAGGGAGGTGAGGTTCAGCTGCTCTCTGTACATCTGGTGTCGTCTGAAAGAACCGAGGGAGAGGGTTTGTTTGAAATGGAAGGAGCAAGAATGCACAGACCGGTGAAACAGATTTGTCTTGATACTTCATTCATTCATTCACCATATCTGATACAACAGGCTTTGTGCTGTGCTCAGGACATCATGGAGGGAAAAGCCAGTGGTGCCACCATTTATAGTTGTTAAGAGTCCAATTTGGGACGCAAGTGACATGTTTATAAGGTAATTAAGCAATGCAGAGGAATCTACCTCTAAATACCAATATGCTGGGGGTTCCTGCTTCAGTGTGTGAGTTCTAGAAGCACCCAAGTGTTCATTCTTTGATGATACGCTCATCTTAAGAGAACTATGTAACACACAAACAGTGCTCTGAACAGCTATTCGTTTTTGTTATTTTAGAAAAGGGTAAGGCCATTACTCTCAGATGTGATGGTTCTCGGGCTTGAACTCAGGTCCTGGGCATTCTTCCTTGGCATTGTCCTTTGGCCTTTTTTACTCAAGGCTAGAACTCTAAGATGGTTAATTGGAGATGAGTCTCATGGACTTTCCTGCCCAGGCTGGCTTTGAACCACGATCCTCAGATCTCAGCCTGCTGAGCAGCTTGGATTATGGGCCACCAATGTCTGGCTGAGTTTCGATCAATTCAAACAGATGCCCACAAGACACCTGCCTAATTTTTTTCCTACCTGTACATTGATTCCCTCTCTAAAGGAGAACAAATGCTACCAAGTATCAGCTCTCAGTAGGAATGTTCTGACATTATTTGTTCATTCATTCATTCAGCAAGTATTTGTGGGCAGGTCCGCATTGACTAGAGCTAGAGTTGTGTACAAAATAGCCTTTTGTAAATCTCAGTGTCAAGGACTTCATTCTAAGTTTTCAAAAGCAACTAGAAATTTATATTTGTAATCAGAGTTTGGAACGTCCTTAAAAAGGTTGACTCAAATGACATTTTCCTGTTATCTGTGTGCTGGTGGCTTACACTTGTAATCTTACACCTGTAAGCTCTGCAGGAGGCTGAGAATTGGAGGATTAAGATTCGAGGCCAGTCTGGGAAGAGAAGTTTGGTAGACTCCATCTCTGAAAGTAGACAACAAAAGGCTGAGCTAGAGGTGTGGTTCAACTGGTAAAGCACCAACATAGTTTAAGCCCTGAGTTTAAACCCTACTGAAAACAAACACTACTACCAAAACAAAACAAAACAAAACAAAACAAAACAAGGCAGGGTATAGTTATACCCTGTGTGTGGATAAATAGCAACTTCATAGCCCGGTGTCCTCTTTGCCCTGTTAAAGAGTGAATATGAAAATTCTCCCATTCCCTATGGGACCTGAGGGAAAGGATAAAAACCAGGGACCAGACACGGCAAAGAAATGATCTATTGTTTTAGGCTTCACTTTCTGGGCCTTCTTCCTGGCAAGGGCCAGCCTTCAGCTTGGGATAGAGACAGGGAACAGAGCTGACCTAGCTAATAAAGATCAACAGCAGAGACCTGAACCCAGCTACTCCTCCACCCCCCACTGATCCGTACTCTGTGTATGATTATTTAAAGTGACCCATGTTAAATACATTAGACTTAGCATTTAATGAAAATAAGGGGAAGAGGCAAATTGTTGACTAGGTCTGTAAGCTTCTAGTCAACTTTCCCTTTACTTTTTTTTACAAAAAAAATTATTTTTGTTTAATAAGAAACAAAAACAAAAATAAAAGCAAAAAGTCTGGCCAGGCTGTATGTAGTTTCCCAGGGCTGCTTGGAAGCTAAAGCTCTGTGACTGCTGAACTCTCGCAGGACTTTGCTGAGAGGAGCGGAAGGTCCTTAGCCAATCAGTTTCCCCGACCCAGAGCGGGCACAGAGTGGAGGAGGAGACACAGCCAGGCTGGATGATCTGGCCCCCTTGCTTTTTCAAGCATTCACTTTTACTATTAGGTGGAAATACGACTCTGGTTGGCCATTCTGCATTTCTCAGAGCCAGGATTACAACCTTCCTGGGGTAAGAGTACTTTTGTTGCATTCTCTTTACCTCCTTTTATTTATTTATTTTTTGCTGTATAGGGGTTTGGACTTAAGGCCTTGTGTATACTAGGTAAACTCTCTATCACTTGAACCATGACTCTGGTCCTTTCTGCTTTAATATTTATTTTAGTTTTGGTCATGGGGCTTGAACTCTGGGCCTGGACACCGTCCCTCAGCTCTTCAGCTCAAGGCGAGCGCTCTACCACTTGAGCTACAGTGCTACCTCTGGTTTTCTGGTGGTTTATTGGAGATAAGAGTCTCACAGACTTGGGGCTGGGAAGGTGGCTCAGCGGTAGAGTGCATGCCTTGCAAGAGTCTCACAGACTTTCCTGCCGGGGCTGACTTTGAACTGCGATCCTCAGATCTCAACCTCCTGAGTAGCTAGGATTACAGGTGTGAGCCATCAGTGTCGGGTCTTAAGTGGGATCTTAAGCATGCACCCAGACTTTATTGATTAAGTTCTCACTAAGCTTGGTTTTCCCTGACTGGTTTCAAACTATAACCCCTTCCATTCTCTATCTCACAAGTGGCTAGGATTCCAAGCCAGAGCTATGTTGCCAGGTTCTGTTTTTTTTTTTTTTTAATTTATTTTGAATTGGTTAAGGTAGAGCAACCAAGAGTAATTTATTTCTTACAGACATTTTGCTTGAGTGCTCCTTGCTTCTGGGTTAGCAATCAGCAGAGGGAGACGCGGAAGTAGGCTTGGACAGGGAGCTTCAAAGCAGTCATGGTTGGAGATGGTTTTGCTATGTAGCCCAGGCTGGGCTTCCAACTCATGATCTTCCTACTTCAGCCTCCCGAGTGCTGGGATTACAGGCATGCATCACAACCACATCCTTGAACCACGCAAAACCACTTCCTTTATCTCCTTTTATGAGAAAACACAGGTGACATATGCCCCATCATCATGCTATAGAGTTGTGCTCTTTCAATCCCTCAATATTTTTCTGGGGAAGTTTCCAAGATTTCAATTTCCAACAGCTGTCTTCACCTTCATACATCCTTCCAGAATCATCTCCAGTCCCCTCATCTCAAGAGCAAGACTTCTTCTTCCACTCTCCCAAATAAAGCATCAAAGGTATAAAAGCAAAGCATGGAACCTGTGATTGGCACTGATCACAGTGACATCGTTTGACCCCAGTTGGAATGGGGTGGTGCTTAGCCAGTCAGAGAAGAACTAATTAGGAATGCAAACATAGAAGGGAGAGGGAAAGACCAGCTCTGTCTTTTAGCTGTGGGATGACATGGAAGATGGAAAATGGATTAGCTTTTGTTGCTGTACAACAGAATCTTGTGGGCTATGGACCTCCAACCACTGTACAGACGCACATTCTTGTCTATGGTTGGCAAATTTATCTTTAGTTTAGCAAGATCATGAGTTGGGAGGCCAGCTTGGGCTCCAACAGGATCTTACTATGTAGCCCCCAATACCTGGTCTCAAGCTTATAATCCTTCAGCCTCAGCCTCCTGACAAGTTGGATAATAGGCATGCACTATCATCATTCTTGGTTATATTCTTAAGAAGTAATTTAAGCGCTCCAAATCTCAATTTCCATATTATGGCAAATGAGTCTCTTTGAATCAACCTCCTTGTGTATCCCTTAGAGTTAAGTACAGTAATAGCCAGCCAAAAAAATAGGCATCCAATAATTGGGGTTATTTTAACCTGTGTGTGTGTGTGTGTGTGTGTGTGTGAGTGAGAGAGAGAGAGAGAGAGAGAGAGAGAATACCATGATGTCTGGAGCTTGAACTCAGGGCCTAGGTGCTGTCCCTGAACTTTTTATGCTCTGCTCTACCACCTGAGCCACACCTTCACTTCCGGCTTTTTGGGGGTTAATTGGAAATTAGAGTTTCACAGACTTTCTTGTCCTGGCTAGCTTTGAACTGCGATCCTCAGAACTCAGCCTCCTAAGTAGCTAGACTCACAGGTATGAGCCACCAGCACTTGGCTTAATCATAATTTGTTTTTTTTTTTGGTCGGTCATGGGGCTTGAACTCTGGGCTTGGGGACTGACTCTGCACTCTTCAGCTCAAGGTGAGTGCTCTACCACTTGAGCCACAGCGCCACTTCCGGTTTTCTAGTGGTTTATTGGAGATAAGAGTCTCACAGACTTTCCTGCCTGGGCTGGCTTTGAATCCTCAGATCTCAGCCTCCTGAGTAGCTAGGATTACAGGTGTGAGCCACCAGTGCCTGACTTAATCATAATTTTTACTGTATATGAGAACTAGAAATCAGGAGGATAACAAGCGTTCCCAAACGCAATTTTACTGGGTAACTAGCAACAACCCATTTTGCAAGCCAGAACAAAATACCTTGGACTGTCCCATAGGAAGGTAAGAATAGCTAGGTCAGATGGTTGCAGTAAACTCTGCCATTTGCATGCCTTGGCAAGTCTTTGAGGTGGCCAATCATCCAATTGACCTCAGAGACCCACCCTAGCTTGTCTGTGGTCTATTGGTAAACATTAGCCAAGTTCAAAGCAAGAGAGGAAAAGCCCAGGCAGGTCTGGGCTTGGGACACAGGAGGGCGCATCTGTTGGCATGGAGATGTGCAGGTGACACTCAGGTGAGCTACTGGAGAGCCTGGATTCTCCTTTGTTTCCGAGGATACAAGGAGCTGAGGACGCCGACCCGTGCCCTGTTGCCTTTCTAGGGTTCTGAGGGCAGAGCCACTGGGTGTGGTGTTAACTTAGCCAGATGCTGCGACCGCTGTGACTCAGAGGGAGGGTCTGGAAGGTTCCCAGGTTCCTGGTCAGTCACTCACTGAGGTTCAGGGCTGAAAACCTGCCTCACACTGAATTTCCTCCAGAAGATGGCAGGGATTGGACTGGTACCCTTTCCCCTGCCTGGTTGTAGGGCACAGATGTCTTTAATGTATTTACAGACCCCTGTGCGTTTTGGGGTGGGGGTGGTGTCACACCACTTGAAATCATTTCAGTACCAGACCAGGCACGTACTCTGAGAGCCGACACAGAGACAGGATCCGAAGGCGAAGTCGAGACTTCTGTGTTCTCTTTCAACCCTGGTTTGCAAAGGGTAGACATCTTTGGCTCCTTTGCCTTTCAATCCTATAGCTTTATATCCACAACCTCTTTTCTTTCTTCCCTCCTTTCTTTCTTTCTTTCTTTCTTCCCTCCTTTCTTCCTTTCTTTCTTGAAATTTAACTCCTCCCTTTTTCAGGTTCTTATCAACTTTACCATTTCACTCAGACCCTAATTAGAGGGACTCACAGACCTAAATCCAGAGGCTCCCAGATTGAGCAAGATGACTAGGGCAGGCAGGAGGAAGTTTGAGACAATGACTTCACATGAGCAGCCCCGTGTCTCTCCCTCTGCAGCAACTTTTGGAGACTGATGGCTGACGCTGTGGGTGGATTGGACCCCCTGGAGAACAAAAGAATTCATCTTGGTCTATGGGGGTCCCCCGAGTCACATTAGGGAACTAGCAGGTCCTTTCTAACTAGGCCATGTTTCCCAGATTCTAGGCCTGAGCATCGAGCCATGAAGCAAAATGGTTCAGAGACATCGTTAGCTCCGCACAAATGATCATGGAGAGTGCTGGGAGCCATGACCCTCTGGGAGAGTAGCAGTACACAGGGAGCCAGAGGAGGTTCTGAGACGCTCTTCATTCAAGCCTCGTGCAGAGGGCATTTCCTTACATAGCACAGGGCAGGACTCTCCTGGGTCCCGTGTTACATGTATGATGTAGGTTCCAGAGCATGCCATGAGAGGAGAGGCTTCAAAGGCGGAGGCCTCACAGCCACCGTCTGTTTCTAGATCCCGCTCAGACTATTTCTTTTTATAGGACCGTTGCCTTCCTGCTGTAGACCGATGATTCTCAATAAAGGGTGATTTTTTTGGCTCATACAGGACATTTGGCAATATTTAGAGGCACTGGTGGTCCTCAGGCTTGGCGGAAGAAGTGCTCTGAGATTCTGTAAACATCCTACTATGCGGAGGACAAATGCACACAGTGGAAAGTATCCAGCTCCAAACGTCAGTAATAATAATAAAGTTAGAGATCTTGGGCCAGAGCCAAGGAAGCATGAGGAAATAAAGTATGCAATCCTCTGATGACAGCCTGGAAATTGCTATGATGGATTTTTGGAGCCTGCGCAATTTAATATTTTCCATAGACAGCATAAAAAATCTTCCTCAGGGCCTCTTACAGTCTTACCGTCTCTTCTACACAGCAAAAATTAAAAATATAATGTAATTGTTTAAAAATAAAACAAATCTGAGTCAGCAGGTATCTTAGTTGTCAGGTGCAAACCAAGCTAACAAGCATATTGATAAAATACTGGCACAGGTATTACTTGCAAAAGGTGAGCTATTGATCCATTTTGGGGTCCTAGTTTGGGTTCTTTTCATGCTGTCACTGGGCAATCATAAAATAAATGTGTTATACACATATTATTAGCAAGTGACACTGATGTTGGGTAGATATGAGTCTTTCTCTCCTCTATAATTTTCCTGAATATAGAAACTAGAAATATGCATTACTTTGAGTAATGCATTTTTCCTGCATGGGCAGGAAAAAGCCAGGAGATTTTTATCTCCAACTAACTACCCTCAAAAAAAGCCAGAAGTGGAGGCATGGCTCAAGTGGTAGAGGGCTAGTCTTTTTTTGGGGGGGGCGGTCCGGTCGTGGGGCCTGAACTCTGGGCCTGGGCACTGTCCCTCAGCTCTTCAGCTCAAGGCTAGCACTCTACCACTTGAGCCACAGCGCCACCTCCGGCTTTTTTCTTTTTGCTTATGTGGTGCTGAGGAATCGAACCCAGGGCCTCAGGCATGCAAGGCAAGCGCTCTACCACTGAGCACCTTCCCAGCCCGAGGGCTAGTCTTAAGAGGAAAAAGCTAAGGGACAGCATCCAGGCTTTGAGTTCAAGCCTTAGTATACACACATCCAGACATACACACAAATCTACATCCTGTGGTCTCCAGTAAATACAGACTTACTTGTATATATTTGTTTTTTAAAAGTATTTGAACTTTGCCTTACTTCCCACAACATTGAAAAATGCATTTGATAGACAGAAGGGTTTGGATGTAGGGGCATTTGAATGAAGGGATTGCAGTGAAGATTATGCTAGGGGCAAATATTTTCATGGTTTGTAGACAAATTTCCTTGTGGCTCACCCAGAGTAAATTCTTCCAAGTCCTTGGCTTATGAGGGAATGCTAATTTGTATGGCTTATTTTTCCACCTGACTTACAAATAAAAATAATTGTGCCTTTTGGCCTACTTGCCTCCTTAGCATGAGTAGCCAACCACACAGTAGGATAATTTATTGAGATATTAATGCATTCCCCCCCCCCCCCCCCCGCGCCCGCCCTGGAATTTCCTCCACCCCTGTTCTAAGAAGGTAGCTATGTTTTCTTGTCTCAGATGGTATTGAAGATTTAGAGCCAGGTGGAGTTTAGGCAGGTAAGCAGGTTTTCTCTATTCCTTTTCTGGATTTCTTTTCTTTGAACATCTAGACTCATTGGAGCAGATGCTGGAGGGGAAGGGCGTGGGGGGGGGGCGGAGTTTGACAAAGACTAGGAAGTACTGAAGAAGTATAAAACTGGGGGACAGCATGAAGATCCTCCAATACTAGGAGAAGAAAGTTGAGGCTTGTGTCTGGCCTGTCTCCCAGACATGGCCCAAGATGATGGGAGAATGTCTGGGGTAGTGCAAAGGAAGGGCACATTGGGCCCTCAAAATCCCAGCCTTTGTGCTTGAGCTTGAGAAAAGAAGCAACAGTTCCACCCACCTGCCCGAGACCAAGGAATGAAAAAGGGAGGATTCTCCTTGCTCCTCAAATACCAAGTTGTCCAGACCTTAAGGACATTCACCCTAAGGGAATCTGAGCAGAGGAACCCCATGGTGACTGAGATAGAATATCTAGCCAATCTACTAAGAAAGGGAATGCAGAGTCCCATTTGATTTGATTAAAACAACAACAACAAACTAAACCAGTATTACATTTTTCTGATGCTTGAGTTGTTTGATTAAAAAGTTGGTCTGTCCTCATTTAGTGCCTGTGTTAGTTAGGCTAG
The DNA here is from genome assembly GCF_019054845.1 of Dipodomys spectabilis. NCBI lineage: Eukaryota > Metazoa > Chordata > Mammalia > Rodentia > Heteromyidae > Dipodomys > Dipodomys spectabilis. The sequence continues at coordinate 924,410 of NW_024871006.1, read as the reverse complement.
GCTAGGTTCTGCTATAGTAACAAACGAATCCTAAAATCATAGTGTCTTAAACCACAGTGGCTTAAGTCTCAATTATACTACATGTCTAATGGTAGACAGATGGTAGGGAGTCTCCAGAGTGACGAAGCCCACTTGATGGACAAGACATCTTCACGATCTTCTGGGAAAGAAAAGAGGGCTCTGGAGTATTCAGGATCAGCTCCTCAATGCTTTGGCAGACACGCTATAGGTCATTTCAACTGACATCCCACTGGGCTAGAACTGGCGGCCTGGCCCCTGCTATCTGCAAAGCTAGCAGGACTTTACTGAGCATGGACTAAGGCTTTTGTCATGGCCTGTTGGCATGGGCTGCAGGAAGACTGTAGCTTATTTAATGCTATCAATAACTGGCATTTGTGTAGAACTCATTCCAAGTGTATTCCAAGGTGTTTTTCTTGTTCATGTTTTATATTATTCTGGTCCCTTTAGGCCTTACCAACTTGGGAAATCAAGGGCCACAAAGTGGAAAGAGCCCAAAGCGGAGCCTTGTCTGCTCTTTCACAGTGGCTTCAGAGAAAGTGATGTTTGTCAGGAACTCAATTCTGATGGATTTTTGTTTTAAAAGTCAAGGACTGTGACGGTGATGGCGGTGGTGAAGCACCAGCCGGCTTCTCTGTTTACTATTCAGAAAGCAAGATTTCAGTGAGTTTTTGCCAAGTGGGTTGGTTCCCCCCGCCCCCCCCCCCCCCCATACACACTTGCTCCCTTCTGGCAAATACAGCAACCTCCTCTTCTCAGACATGGTTTCAGGCTGTGTGGTAGTAGACCCCTGGCTTTAATGCTGGACAGACTGGATGCTCATCTCCATCCGGGCCTCACAGAGCTGTGGTCCTAGCTCAGCCAATGACTGAAGACTTATCTGGAGGGTGAGGCGGGCCCACTGAGCTGCAGTGAGATGAATGACAGGGTTCTGCATGGGAATTAGCAGAGCCTGGCTGATCCCAGGGCCAGGAAACCACACGGCCTTCCGAACAAAGAAAGCCAGAAGGACCAGCGATGTGGAATAAAGGCAATAGCTTCCTAACCGTCCAATGAGCACTTACTTTGTTCCAGGCACTGTGTTAAGTCTTCTGAAGCTTTAAGTCAGTTAACCTTCATCGAAACTCCTTCTAAGGTCCCCATTATTATTGCTACCCAACATTTGAAAGGCCTGGGAATCAGGCACAGGCAGATGACTTGTGACACTTGCTAGTGTGATGAATCCTTTCTTGGCCTCTTCCAGCTTCTGGTGGCTGCCAGTGCTACTTGGACTGGGGCCACTTTACTCCATTCTCTGCCTGTTTAGCTACTTCTTCTCTCTTCATCTGTTCTTCTTCTGTCTTTCCCTCAAAAAGATCTCTTGCCGTAGTATTTGGGGACCATGTGAATAATTCAGGATGAGCTCCTTTCAGTGTATATTAACCAAGCCAATTAAATGCTTCTTGGCTTAATTATAATGTCAAATAGTTATTCTTCTCTTCCTTGTCTTCTTCTTCCTCTTCCTTCTCCTCCTCCTACTCTTCTTTGCTGGTCCTGGGACTTGAACTCAGGGCCTAGGCACTGTCCCTGAGCCTCTGTGCTCAAGGCTAGCACTCTACCACTTGAGCCACAGCTCCACTTCCTGCTTTTTCTGAGTAGTTTACTGGAGATAAGAATTTCACAGACCTTCCTGCCCAGGCTGGCTTTGAACTGTAATCTTTAGATCTCAGTCTCCCAAGTAGCTAGTCTTACAGGTGTGAACTATCAGAGCCTGGCAAAGTCTTCTTTCTTTCTTTCTTTTTTTTTTTTTGGTCCAGTCATGGGGCCTGAACTCTGGGCCTGGGTGCTGTCCCTCAGCTCTTCAGCTCAAGGCTAGCGCTCTACCACTTGAGCCACAGCGCCACTTCCGGCTTTTTTCTTCTAGCTTATGTGGTACTGAGGAATTGAACCTAGGGCCTCATGCATGCAAGGCAAGCACTCTACCACTGAGCCACCTTCCCAGCCCCCAAAGTCTTCTTTCTTAAGTAAGATAATATTCACAGAGTCTGGGGATTAAGACATGAAAAACATTTTTTGTTTTTTTGGTAGGGGGAATCACCATTCAATCTAATATAATGGTTAAAGAGCTTATGGTCCTGTGAGCTTATTGCCCAACAAATCAATAAACAACAGGGCACTAAAAGCACGTGAGGAGCTGTAATAAAATCAGAGCCGGAGCTGAGTCCTAGTGGCTCATACCTGCAATCCCAGCTACTCAGGAGTCTGAATTCTGAGGTTTGTGGTTCAAAGCTAGCTTGAGCAGAAAAGTCTGTGAGATTCTTCATTTCCAACCAACCAGCAACTGAAGTAGAGCTGTGGCTCAACCGGCAGAGCACTAGCCTTGAGCAAAAACGCCAAGCAAGATCATGGGGACTCAAGTTCAAACCTTAGTACCAACACACAAACATAGAGACACAGACACAGACACACAATCAAAGCAGAGCTTAGAGGAAGAAAGTACTTGAGACCCTTCTTTCTCTCTTTGAAAGGAAGACCTGATAGAGAAAGACGAGCCAATTGATCATTTCTAGTGGGTCCCAAACTCTTGGCCTCCTCTGCTTGGTAATTTATGCTTTCATGAGTGAATAATGTTTCCAGAGGAGTGAGGCATAGCCCCCTGCCTGGAGGGGAGGAAGATGCATTTGGTTTTGTGCATGCAGATAAAAACAGCCTTAATATCACCAACTACCAGTGGCGTTTGCAGACCCTGGGTCCTGTCATTGCCAAACCCAAGGGCTGCAGATCACTTGCTATATAAATCTGAGCTTATCATTTCTGGCTTGCTTCTCTCACCTTTTACTGAAAGGAATGTCACCTCCTTTGGTGACCTGGGGTGCTCCTTTTGTAATGAGTTTAAAGTGTGTATGTATGTGTGTGTTTGTGAGTGCTGATACTGGGACTTGAACTCAGGGCCTGGGTTGCTGTTGCTTAGCTTTTTCTGCTCAAAGCTGCTATTCTACCATTTGAACCACACCTCTGCTCCTGGCTTTTGGAGGATTAATTGGAGATGAGTGTCAGACTTTTCTGGCTAGGCTGGCTTTGTACCTTGATCCTCAGATCTCAGCCTCCTGAGTAGCTGGGCTTGTAGGCAGAGACCACAGGAACCTAGCAATGATTTTCACTGGGTTCTAATGTATTTGAATAGTTTTCTGGCCTTAAATTTTGCAGCCACATTCCCTGGAATAGTGAATGACTCATGCTCCATGGGCTCCTCATAGTACATCCAAAAACATTAAAAAGTAAGCAGAATCTAGGTTGCCCTTTGACTCCCTCCTCCTCCCCTCCTCCCGGCAGAGGTCAGCACTTGGATCCACTTGACTATCCTGTTGAACTTCATGACCTACATAAAGTACCATCTGTTCTTATCTCCAGGTTCAGCTAATTACCAAGTCCCCTTCTCTGCCCTGAGTGACAACTTTGACACAGCTGTAGTCTAGCTACTGCTAGGACTTTGATCCTGTCACTCAGACATGAATCAGAAGCACCTGTTAAAAATGGAAGGGTCATGAGGGGTGGCCCAAAGGATGCTTCTGCTGCCCAGGGCTACAGAATCCTCACACTTTGCATTTCTCTCTTAGACAAGCCAGCACAGCCAGGTTGTATGGAGCTTGCTTGGACATGGTTTTAGGAATAGCTCTGGGGCACAGGGTCATGGGCTTCTGCTGAGCAATGCAATCAGAACCAAGGCTGGGAAACTCCCTGGAGGATGTGGTGGAGGGCAGTCTTTAAACCACACTGTGGTGGTTCTAGGGGGATTTGGGGGAAGACATTCTTTTGCTGAGTCACTACCCAAAATGATTGCAAGCTTCCTGCCCTTCTGGCTGTGTTTTGCCCTGTAGATACAGCTGGCAGTTCGCCCTGGGCAGAGCTGACTCTGACAGATGGCTTTTTTTTTTCTCAAGACGTTCCTCAGACTTGGCCTCATTGGTTTTATGCATCCTTATTTTCTTACCCTTTTTTTCTTGTGCTTGAACTCAGGATCTGGATGCATCCGTTGCTCAAGGCTAGTGCTCTACCCTTTGAACCATGGCTCCACTTTTGACTTTCTGGTGGTTAATTCCAAGAATCTCATGGACTTTCCTGCCTGGGTTGGCTTTGAACCATGATCCTCAGATCTCAGCCTCCTGAATAGCCAGGATGACAGGCATTGAGCCACCAGGCCTGGCTGTGACCCACTTTTATCTATCATTTTACATTTATTTGATATCGTAACATCTCAATAATTATTTTATGAGCTGTCTAAAAGATTATCTAACAGATGCTTTTTTGATTCTCTTTTATCCAAAGGATTAAAAAATATTGAAACAGCAAACATCCTATCCCTTATACTCCTGGTAGAATGTGAATATTGTGGTCTGAGTTGATGATCTCTTCTAGGGTAAGTCCCTTGACCTTATCTCTAGACCCTGTTCAAAGGTCCTCAGTTGGAAAGAAAGTCTTTGAAGATGCAACTGAGTTATGCATCTAAACCTGAGATCATCTCGGATTATCCAGGTGGTGCTAAATCCAATGACAAATGTCTTTATAGGACAGAGACATAGAGAGAAGAAGAGACCCAGACACACAGGGGACAGAAGAGGAGGAGACAATGCACCCACGGGAATAGAGCTGGGAATGGTTTATCACAGAGGAAGGAAAGCCATCCACCATGTCATCAGCCACTAGGAGCTGGGTGCGCCAACACCAGATTCTCTCCAGAGCCTGTGACGTGGACCGGCTTGCTAGCCCGTTGGCCTCCAGAACCCTGAAATGATAAATGCCAAACCACTACCAATGGCTTTTAGAGATGGGGAATGTCTGTCCCTCCAGCCCTCTAAGGCCCTCAAAATCACACGATACATGATGGCAGAGACACATTTGTTTTTTGGCAGCCGCCTAAAGCCTGTTTGTCTGCACTGGTAATTCTGTATGGCCTTTGAAAACGATGTTATTCATCTCCAAATTGGCCTCTGACACAAAAGGGTTTCCCACTCTCCCACTCCTATGATCATCTGTTGTAGTGACTGAATCCCCTTTCTAGAACTTTCTCAGGAAATTCTCAAGAGATTACATGGCTTAAAGACTGGAAAGATCTCTTAGCCATGTGTCATCTCAGGCATTCCGCAGTGGCTGTGCAGTTCAGGAAGGATTCTCTGCCCAGGACTTTGGGCTAGGAAGGCTGAAATATGCATGGTAGAAAATTCATCACATAGTATGTGTTTATGCATATTATATATATGTATAATTTCTGGTGCTGGGATTTGAACTCAGGGCCTCTTACTTGCTCAGCTTGTTTGCTTGGCTGCCATTGTACTACTTGACTTATGCCTCCAGCCAGTTTTTTTGTGGGAGTCCCATAGACTTTTCTGCCCTGGCTGGCTTTGAATCTCAGTCCTTCAGATCACAACCTCCTGAGTAGCTAAGATTATAAGGTGGAATCCCCTGATGCCTGGATACCTTTGCATTTTCTCATAGTAAATTGTATTGGGAGAGCCATTCTCTGTTTCTCACCATTACGGTTTAATAATCCAGTGACGATAATTACAGTGAACCTGGAGCCCAATTTTTTCTTGTGTTACTTTGGTGCCATGGAGTTATACTGAGGTCATTTTACATCCATTGCTGGGGGGGGGCTGGAGGGGGGAAGGCTGGTTCTCTGAGAGGTTCTCACCCCTGCAGGGGCCTGCTGGAGGGGCAGTAGCTATGATTTTTACTGGAAGTTTCCACCAGGGGTCCTCCACAGTGTCTGCTGAATCTGTTCTCAAATATGAATTGTCCAGAGGACATTTAGGGACAACTGACACACCTTCCTAGGTACACAGACCTAACCTTTCAGTGGTGAACCAATGAGAGACCATTTAAAAAGAACTTCAGGTCAGGCGTCGGTGGCTCACACCTGTAATCCTAGCTACTCAGGAGGCTGAGATCTGGGGATCACAGTTCAAAGCCAGCCTGGGCAGGAACATCCGTGAGACTCTTATCTCCAATGAACCACCTGAAAACCAGAAGTGGTGCTGTGGCTCAAGTGGTAGAGTGCTCACCTTGAGCTGCAGAGTGTAGGGACAGCGCCTGGGCCCAGAGTTTAAGACCCATGACCCACCAAAAAAACCCAAAACGCCCCCCCCCCAAAAAAACCCCAAACAAAACAAAAAACAAAATCCCAAGAAGCAGAAATTTCTCTACGTGGCATTAACACTAACAATTATTACAAGGTGAGCCTCTCTAATTAAAAAAATAAATCTGAAATCTAAAACGCTCCAGAATCCCAAACATTTTTAAGTATTGACATGACATTGCTTCCACATCGGACATCATGTGGAAGAACATAGTTAAAATGCAGGCACATAAAAAAAATAATACTGTAGGTATAGGATGCATCTGAAATGGAAATATATTTTGTGTTTAGGCTTGGTTCCCCAGTCTAAAATAAGATTTCTATGAGAAATCTCATTATGTATATGCAAATTTCCTAAATCTTAAAAAAAAATCTGAAATCTCAACATTTCTGATCACAAGCATTTTGAATAAAGGTTATTCAACATGAATCACAAATGTCGCATAGAGAAATGGGCAGGTCAGGGTCTTTGGGGATATACTTATAAAATATAAGCCCTTATAAACTTGATAAGAAGAAACAATTCTGTTAATATGGAAAGATGGTGACGTTGTTTACTTGACCCACTCAACCACACATCTGGTAAGCTTTGGAGGTTGATCAAGGTTATCAGAGAAATGCACAGAGTCAGTTTTCAGCGTTTGAGCTCCAAAATGGAGCTCTAGAAACTCAGGATGTATAGCAAATGGATTAAAAAGAGAATTCACGCCTGTAATCCTAGCTACTTCCTGAGTAGCTAGGATTTAAGCTGGCTCAAAGCCAGTCTGAGCAGGAAAGTCCCTGAGACTCTTACCTCCAATTAACCACCAAAAAGCCAGAAACGATGCTCAAAGTGGTAGAATGCTAGCCTTGGGCACAAAAGCTCAGGGCCCTGAGTTCAAGCCCCAGGATGGGCACAAAGAAGGGTGTATGTGTGTGTGGGGGATGTGGAATCAGTGAAGAGGAGAGACTTTGCTGTGAGGCCTGTGACAACAGGTTGTCATTCATGCCTGAGAACTTCTGCTAAAGCCACAGCCCTCATCTGGGAGGCAGAGAGGTTGAGGAGGCTGGAAGAAGAAGGTCCAGAGGCTTCTCTGGTCCTTGGGCTTCTGGGATGGGAGTCAGGGGGCGAGGTGAGGTAGGCTGTTGAATTTGAGAGGGGCTGGTGGGGGATGGGAGAGAGAAAGAGAGAAAGAGGGGAATGCAAAGAATGGTAAGGGGCATTTCTGTTGTGGCAGGTCAGCCCTCTGCCCTCAGCGAGTTTGGTTACCTGAATCTCTACATTTCCTGTCCTGCTTACGCTTGTTTGAGTTGGCGGTCCTGTCTTGCAAAACCAGAGAATCTTGATGAATACAGGGAATACTTTGCAAGTATAATGAACTATTTCCTAGGAAAGTGAACACATGCACGGAATGCAAATTTTACATAACTTAAGGGAAATGCGGATTTCACCCAAACTCAGTGGGATCCAGTTAAAATTCCTGCAAAAAGACTTTGGCGAATAGGAGACAGGATCTAACAATGGAGTCTGTCCGGGGTGCTCAGGATGTAGAAGTAAGTGGTGCTGGCTATGCATAATACTCAATTTTGGATAAAAAAAAAAGATGGTGATCTGAGTCGTGAGAACAGGTCAGTGGGTGACTGAAGGGAAATGAATCAACAGGATCACAATTCTCTTTCTTGGATGAAGCCAAGACCCTATGGGTCACATGACTTAATCAGGAACAATGATCTATCTCTCTTTATAGATTATATTTTGGATCGTATCATCAAAAATATTTACTTAGCAAGCCCACACCTGTAATCCTGGCTACTCCCAGTAGGTTGAGTTCTGAGGATCACGGTTCAAAGTCAGGTAGGGCAGGAAAGGCTGTGAGACTCTTTAACTTCAGCTAACCCATCAAAAAGCCAGAAGTGAAGCTGTGGCTCAAGTGATAGAGTGTCAGTCTTGAGCAGAAAAAGCTAAGAGACAGCACCCAGGCCCAGAACTCAAGCCCCAGTACCAGCATAGGTGCACAAATTATCACCTAGGTTTTGACAACGCTGAAGGCAGATTTGCTCTCTGAGAGCTGTGTTTGGCTTTTTGGGGTAACTAGCTCTGCTCTTCTGGTTGGATGTCTTGTCATTTTCAGTCCATCAACTTCTGCCAAGTTTTAAAATCCCATCTCTTGGGCTGGGAAGGTAGATCAGTGGACGGAATGCTTGTGTAGTATGAGTTGGAGCCCTGGGTTCGATACCTACCACTGTCAAAAAAACAATATCCCAGGCCACTGCTGCTTTTTTTTAAAAAAAAAAATCCACTTTTCAGTGACAAGTCTCTGTGCACACAACGAGTTTCTCCCTGGCTTTCCCCATTTTACTGAATTTTATTGCAGGCACTTGGCTCCTTAGCAACTGTAGTCCATTACTACGCTGCTTCCTGTGGCTTCCCAAATTTATTATCTAATTTATTAACAGTGAATCCAATAAAAGAGGCCCTTTTCTGGGACTTCACTTTGCTTCTCGCTCAAGCCAAATTCTCCTGGCTGCTCCTAGGGCTTGGCCTCCTAAGTCAGACTCCAGGAATGGAAAATTCTGGATGCTGGCATCTCTGAAGCACTCAGACTTAGTTGGGTCTTCACCACAGGCCATTCTGCCAAGTGACAGGGCACAGGAAGAGCTGAGCCTTCCCTCCCCCCGCGCCCCCCCCCCCCCCCCCCGCCCACCGTACTGTGGTTTTCATTAGGTACGTAGATGAGGGCCCGCCTATAATAACAGGTAGTAATTTATGCTGGTAACTTCTGCTCTGCTCAAACCCCAGCTGTTCTCAGTGGTATCGCCACTGGGCTTTCAGCTCTACACATGCCTACTTCAGCAGAATCTGCGGTTCCCATCAGCCTCCAGCTTAATGAATAATCAAGAGCAAAGTACAGGTCAGCACCTGCCAAGAGGCAGGGCGGGCATTGCTCTGGCTCAGCCAAGGACTTTTGTGTTTCCTATTTTTTCTTTCTTTTTATTTAGTCAGTCGTGGGGCTTGAACTCTGGGCTTGGGCGCTGTCCTTGCGCTCTTCAGCTCAAGGCGAGCGCTCTACTGCTTGCACCGCTGTGCCACTTCTGGTTTTTCTAGTTGTTTATTGGAGATAAGAGTCTCTTGCCTGGGCTGGCTTTGAACCTCGATCCTCAGATCTCAGCCTCCTGAGTAGCTAGGATTACAGGTGTGAACCACCAGTGCCCGGCTCCATTTTTTCTTTGGCACAAGACTCCTTGGTTGCTCCTCTGTTGAAAGGTAGGGAGCAGAAGAAATTCTCTTGTCTTGGCAAAGGACGTGTTCTCGGCTTCATGCCCTCGTGTCTGAACCTGATTTTATCTAGGCTGCTGCAACTGGTAGACATTCCAGATAACCCAAGGCCAAATTTCAGATTGCCTCCACAGGGACAATTTTGCTTTAGATGTTGTTTCCTCCCTACCCCCATTTGATGGTAGTAGGGTTTGAGCTCTGCTAAGCAGGTGCTCTGCCACTTGAGCCATATCCCCCCCAGCCCTTATTGCTTTTGCTATTCTTAAAACAGGCTCTTGTGGGTATTTTGTTGTTGTTGTTGTTGCTCCAATCTGCTAGGATCATGATCCTCCTATTTAAAACAATTTCCAGAATATTGGTCCAGACTGGGGGGAGGGGGCGGGTCTCAAAGTTTTGCTCAGGCTGCTCCTGAACCCTCATCATTGAGAACTCTGCTTGGGATGACAGGCGTGAGTCAGGGGTCATTCCTGCCAGCGCCCCGTCCTCATTGCTCTATATGCTTATACGGAGTAGTAATCAAGTTACAGGTGGGGCTATTTTATAGTTGGGATTGCACTTGCTCAAGGCCTTTTTCCTAGGAGATAATGGGCCCTAAGAGTCCCGAAATCCTGATATCACCTGTTGCCAATTATGGTTCCACAGATATTTTCTCTGAATCTACCTCATGGCAAACCATAAAACAGATGTATGAGGGTGACCATGTATAAGCTGGGGGCTTTTCATGCCAAGAACTAAGGGCTATTTATGCTCACTCAAAGCTCCATGAAACTAGAGCTGGGCCCAATCATTAAAACCAAACCAAACAAACCCCACCAACATGGCACAGATAGAGGGGATGTAGAAAGCAAGAAGGGAACAGAGTGGGTGGCAGATGTCAGAGAAGACTTTCCAGAAGACAGGCTGGGACACATCCACACATCAAAGGACACAGGGTGGTGGAGCTGGTGGTTAAGAACACGGGAGTGTGGAGCCAGACCCTCTGGGTGCAAAGCCAACTGTGGTTCACTAGCTGGCTGCCTTGGCGACCTCATCCTGTTTCTTCTGTGCAGCGGAGTAAGCAGTGACTGTACTCACTTTCTATTGCTGTGTAACAAATGACCACAGACTTCATGCCTCAAAACCCAACACTCATTTATAAGCCCCCAGCTTTGCAGATCAGAAGCCCAGCTCTGAGTTACTGTGCTCTGGGCACAGCATCTCAGAAGGCTGCAGTTAAAGTCCTGGCTGAGCTGAAGTGTTTTCTGGAGGCTTTGGGGAAAAACAATCTGCTTTCCAGCTCATTCTTGTTGGCAGCAGAGTTCGTTTCCTTGTGCTTGCAGGACCTTATTCCCCATTTCCTTGCTGACTGTTAGCAGCAGGTCACTCATATCCCTTGTCACATGATTCCCTCCTTCTTGAAGACAATAATGGCTCATCAAATCCTTGTTTTTTTTTTTTTTTTTCTGTTGCTATATATTTTTTCTTTTTGTGGTGTTAGAGTTCATCCAGGGCCTTGTGCATGCTAGGAAAAAGTTCTACCATTGGCCTACATCCCTGGCACTTTGGGTTTTGAGACAAGGTAGCTCAGCTGGGTATGTAGCCCAATCTGATCCGCAGCTTTGCAATCTTCCTGCTTCAGCCTCACAGATACTGGGATTATGGATGTGTACTGCCAGGCTCCGCATGAAATCTTTATCTTACATTGAATTTCTGATTTCATCTTCTTCTATCAACTCAAAGGGATTTCTTTTTGCTTGAAAGGTATATGTGATTAGGTCAGACCCACCCAGGGGTAACTCCACTGTGATTTAAATCATGCCTATAAAATCCCTTCATAACACGACTCATAGTGGCACTGAAGTAAATTACAAGGAGAGAGAGAGAGAGAGAGAACACATTATAGAAATCTGGAGAGGCCATCTTGGGATTCTGCCTCTCTCATGCTCCTGTACCTGAGGGGCCGTGAGACCTAACCACACATGGACATGGTGTACCTGGCACACAGCAAGCAGGGTTTCAGGCAGGGAAAGTTAGCCAATTGGGTTCCTCGGATCAATAACTTGGGTTGGGGTGAAAGGAGGTTTTCAGAGGCTGAAACAATGGGGTCAGCTCCCCTTGCTTCCTGGATGGTTTTGGAAACAGGACGTGGCATCCTTCTTGGATGAACAGGGTTACTCCTTTATGACTTTGATCTTGGCTGTGGCAAGCGTAGTGAGGACCTGGCCTTGCAAGAGGAGGAGGAGGAGGGGGAGGGGGAGGGGGAGGGGGAGGGGGAGGGGGAGGGGGAGGGGGAGGGGGAGGGGGGGGAGGGGGAGGGGGAGGGGGAGGGGGAGGAGGGGGAGGGGGAGGAGGGGGAGGGGGAGGGGGAGGGGGAGGGGGAGGGGGAGGAGGAGGAGGAGGGGAGGAGGAGGAGGAGGAGGAGGAGGAGGAGGAGGAGGAGGAGGAGGCGGTGGCGGCAGCAGCGGTGGCTGGAAATGGCTTTTGGGACTAGTCCACTCAGGAGCCATCTGCTTCAGAGCTATTTGATTCTGAGAAACAGTGCAGAGCTTTCCTCGGTTCCAAGCCCAAGGACTTCAGAATCCACTAAAACAATGGCTTTTCCATGCCAGGCTCTCATCAGGAGGGAAGGGGATGGATTTCCACTCCCTCCCCCTACTAACCACACAAAGGCCACGGCATAGGAACGTTTTTGAATCATAGAAGGGCATTTCCTCTTTTAGCCTGGCAGCACTGGCAGGAGAATAAGTGCCAGGGAAGGACCTGTTGACTCTGGGAGGAAGGTTCATGCCCCCTTCCCCCCTCCCAAAGAGTAAGAGCCCCAACTTCTGTCCAAGGAGATTGTATTCTTCATCTCAGGATGCCATAGAATGGGATGAGGAGAGCTTATCTTAAAAAAAAAAAACCCTCAGCGAGATGATTCTTATTTCCAGCTAAAGACTTTCTCATTTCTTCTTTGCTTTTTTATTCCCTCTCTCTCGCTCTAACTGCCTTGATTTCTTGGATCTTCTCAAAGCTACCCCTAGATCAATGTCAGCCAATTTCCTTCCCTTGAACAACTGTCATTTTTGAAAGGCTTCCCAGTCTCTGTGCTGTGATTTTTATTTTTTTCAAAGAGAGACTCAGGGCCAGGCAGTTCTTTTCTGTGACAGCAAGAAAGGAGAAGAGAAGGCAGGAGATTCTGTGTGATGGGACACACACACACACACACACACACACACACACACACACACACACACACACGCAATTTCTGAGAAATACTGAATGTGAAATTGCAGGCTGATACAACTTCCTGATATCTCAGAGACAGATGTCAAGAGAGAAAAGCAGAGAGTGCAGATTTCATCTTTTCCTTCCTCAGAGCTGGAGTTGCTACATGACCTTAATTGACCTTGAGTATGAGGACCAGAGAGTTACAGAAAAACTGACCAAGATATGTGGGCAAAAGTCCCAGCCAGGCTCGCCAGTTTTGATTTGACCAAGGACAGATGTTTTCTGGCTCAGACAGCTGTGGGGGTTAGGGAGAAGCTGCAAGTTGAGTTGCTAACAATGCTAGGATAACAACCTGTACTGTTACCTGTGCTCCTGGTAAGCTCAGCCACCCTCCTTGCTGATTGAAGGACCAGAACTAAGAGCAGCTCAGCAAATCCTGTTCCCACCTTCCCTTTTTTAATGGTACTGAGGCTTGCTAGGCAAATGCTTTGCTGCTGAGCCACACCTCCAGACCTGCTTTTTGTTATTTCTGAGATAAGAGTCTCAAGTTCTGCCCTGACACAATAATCTGGACAGTAATCCACCTATTTTAGTCTTCTTATTTTGGCCAGGAAGACAAGCATGGCACAGTGTCTCCAACTTCCCTTTATTGAGATGGAGGCTCATGGACTTTTCTGCCTAGGCTAGCTTGGAATTACGATCCTCCCAATCTCCTGTCTGCAGGATAGCAAATGTGTGCAAACGTGCCTGGCTCTAGGTTCAGAAGGAGTCTCGTGAACTTTTCTACCCAGGCTGGCCTTGAACTGGGATCCTTCCATTCTCTTCCTCCCATGTAAGTCAGATCACAGGCATGAGCCACCATCACCTGGCTCTGGGTTGTTACTTTATATCCTGGAATAGAGAGGGTGACAGCTCCCTGTTCCCTGTCCCTCCTCTACTTGTTCTATATTCCAGACAGGTGCCCGAGATGTCATCAAACCTGATGGAGCCTGACGTGGGCTTGCTCGCTGTGATCAGCGGCTGCTGGCCTGACAGGAGCACTTTCCCTGATTACATTTTAAACTTGAACTGTGCCACACATGAGTTACATTTCCAGGCGGTCAAGGGGAGGGCGAGAAGACCAGCCAGTTCTAAGGAGGTTAGCTAAAAGTTTCAGGGTCAGAGATTACGTGGATGGTTCACGCTCCCCACAGCCAGTCTTCTGCCTTTCAGCTAACTAAATATTGACATGCAATTAACAAATATTGATTGAGAACCCAAACATTCCAAACACCAGGCCAGCACCATCTCCCACTGGGTAAAGTCAGAACAGAAGGTTCCAGAGCCTCATGGACAAGCCATTTCCTAGCTCCTGTTGGTAAAAGAGCTGGAGTTGTTCTTTCTGACTTAATACCATATCTTCTTAGCGTGAGGGCTTAAAAAAAAGTAAGGAAACCACTCAGACTAATAATGGTCTCTTCTGGGCAAGTGCTGAAGAACGCTGATGGGGCTGATTTTTATTATTTGCACCTCTCCTGGAGAGCAGGCAGTTCAGAGGATCTACTTTATTTGGATGGTAGTTAATGTTAGGTAATTACTGGCGTGGGAACATGCTATATGTTTATAAATCACTACATCAGGGTGGTGAGGACAAGATGGACTTGTCTGTTCAGGAAGAAATAAACCAAACAATTGTCCAGGCGATTCAATGTTTCTTTGTTTGCTATATGCTTCTTCCTCCTCTTCTTCCTCCTCCTCCTCCTTCCCCTCCTCCTCTTTCTCCTCCTCATTTTCTAGCTGGGGTGGAGTTTGAACTCAGAACCCAGCATTTGCGAGTTGTGCACTTTACCACTTGAGCCACACCTCCAGCCTTCCTTTTCTGTTCTACCACTTGAGCCATAGCTCTGCTTCTGGATTTTTGGTGCATAATTGGAGATGAGAATTTCATGGACTTTCCCGCTCAAGCTGGCTTTGAACCATGATTCTCAGATCTCAGCCTCCTGAGTATTTAGGATTATAGGTGTGAGCCATAGGCTCCTGGTTTAGGTTTTGTTTTTAATAAATGGAGTTAAGTCCCAACACCTCTGCTTATTAACATCCCCCAAAGATTTTACAACACAGTGTGGGTAGAGGGAAGGTGCCATTTCCCTCTGAGCTTCAAGGTCAACAATTTTTTTTTTTTTGGTCGGTGGTGGAGCCTGAACTCTAGGTCTGGACGCTGTCCCTCAACTCTTCAGTTCAAGGCTAGCACTCTACCACTTGAGTGAGCACCACTTCCAGCCTTTTCTGCTTATGTAATGCTGAGGAATTGAACCCAGGACCTCATACATGCAAGGCAAGCACTCTACCACTGAGCCACCTTCCCAGCCCAAGGTCAACGATTTTTACAGGCAGGTGATCCATGGCTGTCATCCACCAATTTTGTTTGGGGGGGGAAAAAAACCTGTCATGTTCAATATCCACAGAAAACTATCCTGTGACCTTTGAATATAACAAGGTCACCAGCACCCTTCCATCCTCTGTTAAATTATCAACATCATTTCTTGTCAGCTAAAACCATCTCCCCTCCCCCCCCCCACAGTTAAAAAACTAGCTTAAAATTGATTGCAAGGGGATGGAGGTGTGGCTCAAGCAGTAGAGAAAAATGAATGTCAGACAGCTGGAACATGTGTTGGGGGAAGTGAAATCAAGAAGCAGAGGAAAGTTGGGCACTGGTAGCTCATGCCTATAATCCTAGCT
The DNA here is from genome assembly GCF_019054845.1 of Dipodomys spectabilis. Taxonomy (NCBI): domain Eukaryota; kingdom Metazoa; phylum Chordata; class Mammalia; order Rodentia; family Heteromyidae; genus Dipodomys; species Dipodomys spectabilis. The sequence goes on along the minus strand of NW_024871006.1, from coordinate 909,117 downwards.
ACTCAGGAGGCTGAGATCGGAGGATCACGGTTCAAAGCCAGGCCAGGCAGGAAAATCTGTGAGAATCTTATCTCCAATTAACCACCAGAAAACCGGATGTGGTGCTATGGGTAAAGTGGTAGAGCAGTAGCCTTGAGCTGAAGAGCTGAGAGACAGCACCCAGGCCCAGAGTTCAAGCCCTACAACCAACAAGAACAACAACAAAAAAAAAAATGAGGGAGAACAATGGAAAGGCTGACACTGATCATGATACATTGTACTCACGAGCTGATCTGTTCAATTGCAACCTCTTGGTACTATTACTTAAAGGTAATAATAATAATTAGTAATAATAAAGCCAAGTGTAAAACTCTGAATTCAAACCCCAGTATGGCCAAAATACCATTAAAAAAACATTGATTGCACAGCGTGGTGAGAAAGGTTTTCTTTGCTTTTCTGCCAAAATAGTTTCCTGGACTTTGCTCCAGGACCCAAAGGAAGGGGGGGAGGGGGAATTCAAGGCCACAGATATGTGACTAAATAAATGTAGATTTATATTTGCCCCCAAATCCAAAAGCAAATAACTTTGCCCAAATCCTGTTCTTAAATCTGCATTTGACGTGTAGATAAGTTTGGAAAGGGCAAAAATTCCCTGGTTCCCTGATCCAGATACCCACGTGATGAAGTAAAGTAATGCTGTGACCCTCCGAGAAGCCATCTCAAACTGCCTTTTTATGGCTTGTAATTAGCCATGGAAATGAGAGCCACTTTGGTTCTGATATGAACCCACAAGCAATAGGGTTACCATTGAAATTCACCAAGGTGATTTCAGCCAATAATGATCAACCTCTCCCTCCTCCCCTTAAAATTTTTTTTTCTAAAGTTTATTATTATTATTTTTTGGTCCCTATAGTTTTAGCAATATGAAATGATGAGCAAACAGTTACACTGGGCTTGCTCTGAGTTTCAGCGGAGATGTACAGTCTACTCAACTTCCACAGGGACTATGAAACCCTCTGATGACATCTCATTTTGAAATCGCTTATATTAAGAAAAGAGATGGGTGTGGTATGAAAAGTGAACTCTCAATTCCAGTGATATTTGGAGAAGTTCTCTCTACTTCAAAACAGAGTCCTTAGCTCAGGAGAAGGCTTCCTGCAATTAGCCGGGGGCCTCGGTAATAACCACAATGCCTTCTCCAACACCCCCTCTCCCCATCCCCTAGTCTCTTTGAAAAAAACATCCTCTTCGATTTATCCTAAATACATTTGATATCCACTCCCCCCCTGTAAAATTTGCTTTCGCTTTTAAACATTCCCAGGCAATTTTTTCTTTTTTTTCTCTCTCTCTCTCAACCGTCAGACTGAAGTCAGCCCAAATCATTGTGATCATAACAGATTAAAAAAACCGCCTTCTCTTCAGAGTCCTTGCCACTGTTTAATTGGGGAGGGGCTGTGTTATGAACTGACCTCTGATTCCTGCTCTACGCTGACCTCTGTAGTCCCTGACTGTAGCATTCTGGGAGGTCACCCAGGGCTGCCTATACAGCAGAGCCAGCGGGGCTGTTGTTGCATTTGAACCAGCCCTGGACTCGGGTGGCTCTGTCTGGAAGCCTCCTGGTGACCACACACACCAAAGAAAGGCTCAGCACCAGAGACCCAGGGGGTCGGTGCGTGGGGGGGGGGGGGAAGGCACCCCACCTGGGGCACACCAGGAGAGTGGGGTGGGCTGACAGCATTGCTTTGGCTGGGAAGTCCCAGAAAGTTTCTCTTGCAGGGAGCTCAACTGCAGGGAGCCCACAGCTGGGCTCAGGGGCTGGGTTGGGGAGACCCAGGGCGCGAAGCCCAGAGCCGGGGCGCGCTGGACCTCAGCCTGGGTGCAGCCACTCTGGGCCAGGATCTGGGGAAGCGTGGTGGTGGTGGTGGTGGTGGTAGTGGTGTGTGTGTGTAGGTGTCCTCGCGGTTGGGGGGGGGGGGGCCGGGGTCCTCACCTGTTCCAGCGGATCACCTTCCTTCGGTAATAGCGCAGCGCCTCGGGGCCGGGCAGCAGCACGTCTTCGGGTCCCAGCAGGGGTGGCGGCTCCTCGGGGACCCCGTAGAGCGGGTGGGCGAACAGGGCCTGCAGCTTGGAGCGGCCGGCCGCCCCCTCGGCCCGCTCGGCCCGCGGCCGCCGCCCCGCCTCGGCCCGCCACCTGGCTTGGGAAAAGTTGTGCGCCGCGGCGGTGGAGCCCGGGTCCGAGGCGGCGGTGGCGGCGGCGGCGGGGGCGCGGACGGAGCACGGGCAGCGCAGAGGGCGTCCCGGGGAGCGCAGCTGGCGCTGCACTTGCGGCCAGAGGTGGAAGTAGAAATCGGCGGAGAAGAGCGCGCCCAGCAGCAGCAGGGTCAGCAGGCGGTCCCGGCGCAGCCCGGGCATGGCCCAGCCGGGGCGCGGGGCGCTGGGGCGCGCGGGCCAACGTCTCTCTCTGGGACTGGGGAGGGGGGGTGGGAGGGGGGGCGACCCCGGAGAGGGCGGGGTGGGGGGCGCAGGCAGAAGAGGCTCCTGGCGTCCCGTGGGCCGGCCGGCCGGGGTGGCCGGGGCCGGAGGCGGAGGAGGGCTCGCCGTGGGGCGCAGCCCCTCCTCGAGGGGTGTCGCTCCTGAACTTGGGGCCCGGGTGCAAACGCGGGCGGTGTTGGCGGTGGTTCTTTTCCTTGTCCAGTGGATCGCCTGGGTCTTGCGCCGTCTCTGTCCTGTGCCCTCCCTCTCGGGGTGGGGTGGGGTGGAAGGGGGGTGGGTCCCCGGGCAGGTGGAGATCTCTGGGGGGCGCGGGGCCCCGATGGAGGCCGGCGGCTGCAGAGTCCCCGCGCGCCTCTCCGGAGGATGCTGCGGCGACTGCTCCCGTGGCTCGGTCTGCGGGCGGGCGGCTGGGAGATGCCTGTAGTCCCGGATGGCGCGGGGCGTGGGGGTGCTGGCGGAGCCGGGGCGCGCGCGCCCGGGACTCCAAACTAGAGGCCGAGGTACCACGGGAGGGGCGGGGGTAGGGAGCCTGGCCCGGCGCCCGCCCGCACCTCCGGCGCAGCTCCCCACGGCTCTGCCGGTCCACCTGGTCGTCCAGCCACTTCTGCCGCCCGCCCCCCGCCCCCCTGGCTCCCCCCCCCGCACTCCGCCCTCCGCGGGGCTCAGGCTGCGCACATTTGGGAGGCTCCGAGGGAGGGGAAGGGGTGGGGTGCGGGGGGCGGGAGGGAAGCCTTTTATTTCCATTTTTAATTTTTAGAAGACATCACAACCCCTTAAAAGCTTCACCCCACCCCCTGTAAGCTTGTGCCAGATGCGTGTGTGTGTGTGTGTGTGTAGGGGAAGTTATTTGGTATTTCTCTCTGTCTGTCTCTTCTGTCTCTGTGTCTCTGTCTCTGCCTGTCTCTGTCTGTCTGTCTCTGTCTGTCTGTATGTCTGTATGTCTGTATGTCTGTCTGTCTGTCTCTGCATCCTCCTGGCTTTATAACTGGTGTGTCCATGTACCAGGCACATAATAGGTCCTCAGCAAAGCACCGACTGAATTAAACAAAGAAAAAAAGCCTGACCTTTTTTCCCAAAGGAAAGCATGTCTTTTTTACCTAGAATCTTGGTGATTTCCTGTTTGGATGGAGTGACTCCAACGCTGGCCTGTACTTTCAAAAAAGAGGAAAGAAAAAGGCCCTGGCGTGGAAGGGAGGAGGTGCCCTCCCCGGCCCCCCACCCCTCCCGGGAGCCCCTTGGGAACTTGTGTGTGTTCAGCTGGAGCGGTGGGAAAGTCCACCCACGTGGCGCACGGGAGGCCCCAGTTCCACGTTCTCCGATAGCTCGTGAGATCACTGTACCCTCCACCCCTCGCGAGGAGCCAGAAGGGAGCCCGGAATTCCTCCTCACCACTCTCTTTAATGACTGCTGATTAAAAGCCAAATGCAAGGAAGGCAAGGGAGGGAGGCAGCCAGCCCGCATGGAATATGCAGGAAAAGGCACCTTTTTTATTTTTTATTTTTGGCCAGGAGTTGTCTGCCTGGGTAACCCAGCTGGGTGTGTGTGTGTGTGTGTGTGTGTGTGTGTGTGTGTGTGTGTGTGTGTGTGTGTGTGTGTGTGTGTGTGTGTGTGTGTGTGTGTGTGTGTGTGTGTGTGTGTGTGTGTGTGTGTGTGTGTGTGTGTATCTTACTCATTATGGGATACCCTTTGTTGTATGGATTCCGATTAGAGCTCTTGTCCCTATGGTTTGGGGAAGATTCTTGTGGGCACCACTCTCCTCTTGTCTGCAAATGAAAATGACAATGAAACCTTTTCCTGTTAAGAGCCGGTTTCAGTGGCTCACACCTGTCATCCTAGCTACTCAGGAGGTTGAGATCTGAGGATCATGGTTCAAAGCCAGCCCCCCAGGCAGGAAAGACTCTGAGATTCTAATCTCCAATGAACCACCAGAAAATCGGAAGTGGTGCTGTGGCTCAAAGTGGTAGAGTGCTAGCCTGGAGTGAAAAAGCTCAGGGACATAGTGCCGCACAGGCCCTGAGTTTAGTCTAAGTGAGAAACCCTACCACACTCAGTTAATTCACCTACCTACCTGTGGCAGAAGGCACACAAGGGATGGTGGGTCTTTCTAAGTTTTCTCTAGGATTAAGTTTTACCTAGCGTCCAATTTCTGAGAAATGTTACACTTTTTGGTGTGTCTACCTGGGCATCCTGGCCAGTAGATAGAAAGTCAGGCATTGACCTGTGATGCTGTGGCTGTTGTAACAAGCCACTTTTCATTTCTTCTGGACTGGCACAAAAATGTGGACGTAGCCAGGTGCCAGTGACTCATGCCTCTAATCCTAGCTATTCTAGAGGCTGAGATCTATCCCTGAAAATCTACATGCATTCAAGGCTTTTTTTTTTTTTTTGGCAAGTCTCCAGGTGCTTCATGCTCTTCCAGACACACCTTTAATCAAATGCTTTCCCTCGCTTTCTCTCACATGAAGAACAGCCATCGAATGCTTAAGTTTTGGCCACTTGCCCCATTTTCTCTTGTCCCAAGTTAGAAGCCTTTTTGTTTTTCCTTGGGCCCCTCAGCTTGTGTCCCCTATAGTTCTCATGTTTCCCTGCTACTTATTGTACTCAGTGGTTTGGATGTATTACAGGTTGAACTATGGCCCCTCTCAAATATGTGTGTTAACATTTTACCTTATTTACAAAGTAGGCTCATTGTAGAGGTTATTACTTACCATGAGGTCATGCTGAAGTAGACTCTATTCCTATATGATAGGTATTTCCATTGTGTGTTTGTGTGTTTGTGTGTGTTTGTATGTGTGTGTGTGTGTGTGTGTGCACACATGCAAGTCCTAGGGTTTTAACTCAGGGTCTGGACACTGTCTGTGATCCTTTTCACTCAAAGTTAGCACTCTACCACTTGAGCCACAGCCCTACTTCTAGATTTTTGATAATCAACTAGAGATAAGAATCTCAAGAACTTTCCTGTTCAGGCTGGCTTTGAACCTGGATCTTCAGATTTCCACTTCCTGAGTAGCAAGAATTATAGGCATGAGCCATTGATGCCTGGCAAGTATTTTTTTTTTTTATTTAATAAAGGGGAAGCCTGGACTGAGACACATACTCAGAGAGTATGAGGTGAAGATGAAGCTGGAAATTGGGGCAGTGCCACTACCCACCAAGGAACACCAGAGATGACCAGCAAAGTAGCAAAGGCTGGAGAAGAAGCATAACAATAGGTTTTTCTCTTCTAGACCTCAGAAGAAAACCAACTGGATCTTGGACTTTAACCACCAGAACTGTAATGTACGATGTTTTGTTGTAACGTCTCTTACAAACCATTGCAGTCCACTCACTGTCCCCCTCAAGGATCACCACCTCCTGATGTGGCCTTGGATTGGGAAATGCAATGACTATGGACAGGGATTTTGTTCATCTGTGTTCCTGTAGCATCTCACACAGGCCTTACTTATTTACTGTCCAATAGGGGCCTAACTATTGGTTATAATGAAATGAGCCCTATAGGAAACCTGGAAGAAATATCTGACACAGTTACTTCCTGCCGTCAAGCATCTTTTATGATCATTAGAGGGACAAGATCTGACTCTTCCAGCCAATTAAGAGAAAGGATGAGATACAGCCTGGAGCAGATTTGTGAATCTGTGCCATGATATGCATTAGAGGAATGAATTCAAAGGGCACTTGTGTTTCCTTTCTCTCTCGTAAATATCAAGCCTTCTGCTTCTAGGAACTAAATCATGAAGGCAACAGAGTCTAAGGGAGTCAACATTTAAACACACTTGTTTCCCCCATCTGTGAAGGTTATACTCTATTTTTATCTAGCACATGTTCACATGTTGCTCAAAACATGCTTTGTTGTCTCTAGCTTGTGTGGTTGGTTGGTTTTGTGCACTGGATGGTAACTCAGTAAGTAGAGAGTTGGCAAGTTGCTTGTGTGTGTGTGTGTGTGTGTGTGTGTGTGTGTGTGTGTGTAAGGACAGAGTTGCCTGTATCTGTGTGTGTGTACATGCTTGTGTATGTGTGTGTTTTACTGAAGTTTAGAAATCGGGCCCTGTGCTTGTATGGCTGGTGCTCTAGCACTGGAGTCGTAACTCCATCAGAGTTGCCCAAAGCTGCTCACTGTTTGAGAGATCAACAAGAGAACAGAAGCA